>NC_141054.1:51414019-51549019 GCF_041138505.1 Cibotium barometz | reverse complement strand
ACCTCCCAGAAACTATGGGATGGAGGTGACCAAGGCATTTGCAAGAGGTTTTCTGCATGATTGTACAAAAGGGCCAATCGATTGGGCTTTATTTTCTGAGAGCATGATAGCGGCTATGGATGCAAAGAAGCTACAAGCAAAGAAGCACCGATGGTCTATTTTCCATGCTTCCTCTCTGCACCGCATACCTCCAGGATTGAACAGGTGAAGCCTCTTGAGCAATCGAAGACAGTACAAAATATGCATGTGTGGACTCAGAGGCAATTGCTGTGTTGGACGGAATAATTGAGGTGCTTGAAAGGAAATATGCTCATGCCCTGTCAGAGCTCAACGAAGCTATGAGAAAAGTTGACAAGTACAAAGTGGATACGCATCGAGATGAAGGGGCATAGCTCCTGGTTAGTAGTTTGAAAAGACAGTTGATGCCCTGTCAAAGCTCAACAAAGCTACGAGAAAAGTTGACAAGTACAAAGAGGATATGCATCGAGATGAAGGGGCACAGCTCCTGGTTAGTAGTTTGAAAAGACAGTTGGAAGATGCACAATCTGAGTTGCAAAAGGTTGAAAATGCGTCAAACCCTGGTGGGAAGTTACAGGAACTGAGGATGAAAGTGGATAGATTGTTGCTGACCATCCAAACTGTGGATGGAGTTGTTATGAGTACTGTTCCTACTAGTGCGGGCTATGAAAGTCAAGAGTTTCTAGAAAATGCAAAACAAATAGAGATGCATGTGCGTGCTCAGGTGGATTTTGTGAAAGACATGCATGTTGGATATGATAATTCAACTATGAATATTGATCAAAACATACTTAAGGTGGATCAAAGCTTGTACAAAACATCATGAACATGAGGGACAAAAACTAGTATATGCAGAAATTGCTTTGAGATTAACACAAAAAGACTCTAATTATGATTATGCATGAACCAAACTTACATAATCACTTGATCACGACTTGTACCTTATTTAGAGACCCCTCTACCCTATTTTTAGTTGCATGAGTTGCATGAACCATATGCACCAACCGTTTGTAGGCTTTACACCAAACCACTGACCACTAGCCTAGCCACCACACATTAAATTGGACTAAGGAGTTGGGATTACATTTATCCAACAATCCCCCCTTAAGACCAACTTCTTACAAGAACATGAACAAGTCTAACATACCTCCTTGACACAATGAGTAAGATTCCCCCCCCCTTAACAACAACATAGGGTGGTGCACTCTCCTCTACAACTCGTCAAGTTGGAACAACATAAGTCTTGACTCAACCACATACATGACATAATTTAAAAAGCATAATCATCATCTACATCTTTTGAAGTTGTTGTAGATCTACAAATATATTGTTCCAAGGGTCATACACAGTGGTTCCTTTACCACCATGAAATATTTCTTCAATATGCTTGTCAATCTCATAGTCTTTTTGTAACATGAATCGTGGAAGTGTGGCAGTATCCATGTAAATATTTTGAAAAAGTGCAAGTTCAGTGATGGATTCTTTATGAGAGGCCTGCACACGTCGTCAAAAGAGATGCGGAATCTTCGGGAAACAAAAAAAAAACTAAGGAGATATTTAATGCAAAATCGTGTTAGTTAGATAAAAGATTATCTTATTCCTTTCTGAACTGACAGTTCTGTAGTCCTTACTGACAGTTCTGAGCCACGTTTCCGTATTTTACTATTTTTGAGGTCTTTTAGGAAAGAAATAAATCAAAAAATAGTGAATTTCTTACAAGGCCCCAAAATGAGCTCCCTTTTTCCCTAATGATGGCTTGGTGTATAGAGGATCGCCTCACCTATACTATAGATACGCCGCTACCAATCATGAAAGATGATGATAGCATAGCTGTGCGAAGGAGGTGGATGTACGAACATATGAACAAACTGTAGTATAGCGAGACTTGTGATCAGCCCATTTTGTTCCCAACAAACTAAATGTAATTTTTATTATGGAGTCCACTTTGGAACCTTGTATATGTTATAGAAGTGTTCTAACTGACATAATGCGATGGCCATTTTTGCACTCTTGCAAAGCTGTAGACTGGATATATAAGTTACTGTCTTGATTACAGGTATCATTTAGTCTAAATTTGAAACACTGGTATAATGTAAAGTTTTTCAATTTCTGCTATAATGTTTTTGCACTACTAAATTTGAAACACTAGTATAATCTGTAGACTGCTACCTTGGTGCTACCTAGGTGCTTGCAGGCTACTACCAAGTGCTACCAAGTTCCTACTGCTAGGTACTGGTATACTGGTGGGTGATAGATTTATTTTCAGATGCTGCTAGGTTAGTATGCAGATGCTTGGTTTATTCCCAGGTGCTGCCAAGCTAGTATGCAGGTGCTACCATACTACTACCTGCTTAATACCATATCACTACCTTTTGCTATCTTGGTGCTACCTAGGTGCTTGTAGCCTACTACCAAGTGCTACCAAGGTCCTCCTGCTAGGTATTGGTATAGTGGTATACTTTAGAAGCTCATTAATTGTGCATCTTGAGCAATATGGTCATGCCACATCATAAGACCCATAGTGTAAAAGAATACCTTGACATGTATGGAATGTGCCTATAGTAAGATTTACCATGTACCACAATTTAAGCATCCTTAAGAAAGATCAGGCAAGTTTAATTATCATTCACATACGCCCTCAAGCATGGTGTGGCTCTTGGTGACCCTTGCCTGCAAGAGATCAGCATGAGTAGACGAGGATCCAAAAAAAAACAAGTATGTCCAAAAGAAACAGCTTGAATTATTTTCAGCAAGCTATACATCAAAGGGAGTGCTATTGTAAATAGCCTCATATGCTTCTGGGGAAATCAAAAATCTCATCCCACATCCTTGAACCTTTTCCATTGGGAACTTGATGGATCTTACAAGGTGGGATGGGAAAATAGCTTTAGGCTTGCACCGTAATAGCTTATACTCATAGGGATTTCCTTTCGCTTGTTTGTACCATATTCCCTTGACAAAAAACAAATGAACCAGCAAGGCAAACATTCCCCCAGCCATCTGTTAGCTTAGTATCAGATTTTTGCTTCTGAGCTGTGCATTTCAAGACATAAAAATCTGCAAGCTCCTCATTGTCATGAGGAGCTATGACAGCAAAATTGTCACCAATGCAAAGTGCATCACTCAAAGCATCATGGTGTCCTTCGTATGCAAAATCTTCAACTTCATTAGCATCTCTGACATCTTCTGAAGGTTCAAGGGTAACATACTCCCACTTCTTAACATGTGACTTCCTAGAGCACCTCCTCCAACTTCATTAGCATCTCTGACATCTTCTCAAGGTTCAAGGGTAAGATACTCCCACTTCTTGATATGTGACTTCCTAGAGCACCTCCTCCAAAGGCCTTGCATACAAGAATTGCAAAAGCATGATAGATGCTTGCATCTGAGAACTTTTCCATTTGTTAAAGAGTAACCTGAGACACAATGTATACCACGAGCGCCATCTACAGATTTGCAGTCCCACTTCTTGCTTCTATCCACGTCGCCTTCCTTAACTTCCCAAAACACCCTAGTAACTGGTCTTACTTTGGATGCATATGTGGCAGCAGCCCCATCACACATGGTTTCTCTTAAAAAGGCAACCACATCCTCTGCACATTGTAATTTTCTATAGTCTGGCTTAAGCTGCTCTTGAGTCAAATGTCTTTTGATAACAGCACCTGCACCATCATGTTCACCCTTCCCATGACCAGATCGCGAGAAATGATGTGTCATCTTTAACCCTGTGAGAGTCCCATACCGGGCAACAAAGTAGAAAGGCCTCTTTGCCTTAAACTGCGAGGCTGCCCCGTCTGACCACATTCAATGCTCCTTGAGGGATAAGCCTAGCTCTTTCAACCATCCATGATGGAGCATGAAGCAATGTTGAACAAAAAGAGTATCATGAGTTTTATCATCAGAAATGTAAAAATGATAATACTTTTGAAGACTTCCTGCAATCTGCACATATGTGATATGGACAAATATTGTAACTTGGCAAGAAAACCAATGCATTGATTGAATCTCATTTTGTTCTTTGAATGTATAATTTTTAGCAAAGTCTACAACTGAAACAACCACATCGTCAAGAAATACACGTAGACACTTTTTAAATTTCTTAGCTTGCCATCTGTAGATAAAGTTGTGCTTTATGAACTTTTGTAAGTGATCCCTAAAGAGGTCATAAATAGTTCCCCAGGTTGCATCGCCTTGTTGGAGAGAACTTTTCTTTTCTTTTTCTTGCCAGAATCTGTTTCACCAACTTGAATGTCTTCAAAAATCTTCACCTTTATTGTGCGTACGCTACTTGATTCCTCCATAGGACACGTCGATAGCTTCTTTGAGGGTCTACAAGATGGGCACTATCCCATCAAACACTTCAAAGCAAAGAAGTCTGAATTGCTAGGCTTCAAACACAATACTGATTTCCACAAATTTGAAAGGCTTGAGTAAGTTTGTGTGTGAGCTGTGCATTTTTCTCCAACACCACAAATGTTACATTGACATATACACTCTTTTCCATGCACACCTGGACCACCTTGGCGTAAATGGTTGATAGCATCTCGTAAGAATGACATCTGGACATGTGTGATGCAACAACAAGTGTACCAATCTCGAAGCTTGCGTACAAAATAAGGCTTCAGCTTTTCAAATGCTCTTTGGTGAATCTGTACCTCTGGATGACTGTGTTTTGTTTGGCGACACACGTGTATTGTTTGTCCAATATGCAATGACTAAATCTTTCACTTCCTCTGTGATTATACTTCTATGTTGTCGTTGTTTCTCACACAAATGCAATGGCAACTGTGAGTCATGTTGCTTCATTGATCTAGCTGCATAAAAATTCCTTCGATGAACTCCAAGTAGCCTTGATGCAACTGTGAGTCATGTTGCTTCATTTGAGATCTAGCTGCATAAAAATTCCTTCGATGAACTCCAAGTAGCCTTGATGCAGCTACTATATTTGGTTTTCTACTTGTGGAATTCATGACCATCATGATACTTGCCCGTTTAACAAACAATTCCCTAGAGTTTTTTGGTCTTTTGACAGCCTTGAGGGTATTATGTAATTCATGGAGCAAGAGAACTTATGATCCTGTGTGGATTCCTCAGCTTTGTGACAATTAAGAGATGCACAATTAAATTGTACATCTCTTAAAGCTCGATGGTTGAGTATACTTGTGACGATCTCACCCTTTGCTTTATTGTCAAGACCCTGTGTGTATTCCGTGAAACACTTAATCACTTTTGAAGTAATCATCTTCTGTTTTGTGATTCTGAGCCTGACTTGTTTCACTGGTGGTGACTTCCTTGACTTTAACTTCTCACGATAAGCACGCTTTCGGCCTGTTTCGTACTCCCTGAATAATTTTGATTTGCATGGTGCACACTTGAAGAAGCCAGCACATGTACATAAGTTGCTTTGAACATCTTCTGCTTGTGTAATTAGAACTATTTCCATGTTGAAAAAAACTCCTTTTGATCAGTTCAACAAGTCGAATGTGCTCACTTTGTGGATAGCATGAGGCTCTTAAGAGAGTCAAATAGACCCTCAGATGCTAATATAATGTTAAGAAATCCAAGAAACCTGCAATGCAAAAACACACACAGACGTGAAGTCGTCGTGGAGGCTTGTTCAAAGCAAAGAGAGAGAGAGAGAGAGAGAGAGAGAGAGAGAGAGAGAGAGAGAGAGAGAGAGAGAGAGAGAGAGAGAGAGAGATTCTTCTATAGAGGGAAAGGCTTACCAACGCACCGCCCACAATTCAAAATTAGATCGCATAATTAGCTACGAGAGGTGTGAGAGCTATCGTTAATATATAAGTTACCAGACTTGCAGGTACGTACCCGGCAGTGCTAGAGGAAAGGGGAGCTTCGTGCAGCAGCGCCCGTTTCTAATGTGGAAGGGAGCAATCACAAGACACACACACACACACATATGAAGTCACCATCAAAGGTTGTTACTATGAAGTAACGGGGTGTCCAAATCTACAACCTGGATGGGCGCTTGGAAATGGCCCGATGGAATACTTATGGTAATCTTGCTCCAAGAGCATGTAGCAACAAGCTAGAATGGATTCTTTGTAAATTAACTTCATGCATATATTGTGAAATTAAGCATTGTATAAACAATAAGCTGCTTATGAGCCTTGGGCACCTAGCCAACCATAGTTTAAGTGTATGAGAGCTCTTATAGCCTTGTTTACAAGTTAATTTCTTTGATAATGCAAGACACTCTCCCATTGTGTAATAGAGTCTTGTTCTTGCTAATCCTCTTTCTAATTACCTTCTCCAATGCATGCTAGTGAGTGTGTATGAGCGATTTGAGATGAGAGGAGGGACCGGTACCCATAATGTAACAATGCTTTACAGGAAACAATGATAGAATCTGCTACCCACATAGAGGTGTGTAGATCTTGAAGCGATGTGCTCGAGTTTAGCCACCATGATGATTATAGCTTGTGAAGGTAAGTTCTTATGAGTGTGTTTCTAAGAGTGACCATACTGCTCCTTCAATGTGACAGTGTGACAATTATTACGGGAAATGATGATGGAAACTACTACCCATAGAGGTGTGGAGCTCTTGAAGCGGTGTGCTGAAGCTTCACCTTTGGAAAGGTCCCCACCATGATGGTTGTAGATTATGAAGGTAAGCTCTTGTGAATGTGTTTCTAAGAGTGAACAAACGGGCCATAACATACTACTCCTCCTCCTATTGGGATAGCATGTACCTGTTAATGAGTGTAAGTATAAGTAGGGTGATGCAATCTTGTAAATTAATTTAGGACTTCCAACTAGGTGCATTGTTTCCATAGAAGTTGTTGCCATGGGCATACTTCTTACTAAATAATGACCAAAAGGTTGTTCCTCTCCATAATAGGCAGAACTTTAGTATTGTCATCTATATGGTATATGACCATAAGATTTTGTTCCATGTGTCCCTTTTAAAGCATCAAGCACTACACCATTAAAAGATATTGGGGAAGCAATCAGAAACATTCGTTATTTTGGGGTAATATAGAAACTGAATTCTGAGAACCCACTTGAGGCTCCGATTTCCCAGGTCCTTTTGAGAGTATTTCCTCCTCCCCGACCCTAGCTTTTACAATAATAGAGGTTGAGCCAAAGCTATAATGATGTGAATTAGAATGAGGGATAAGAAAATATTCCTTCTCCCCTTGCCTAGGTATGCACCTATTGCCCTAGATATCATGATAAAAATAGAACACCAAGTTAGATTTATATATTCTAAATGTGTGTAGATTTTCAAGACAAAGGCTCAAACTAATAGTAGGAACTATATTAAAAATTGTATTCTATGAGTCCATATATACATACTTTGCCACACATAAGACAAGGGCATCTTTTCCCAATCTCCAAGAGATGGTGTGCTTACTACTTGTCTCATTGGCTCTCTTCTCCAATTGAGGTTCCAAGGAAAGGTTTAGAATAACCGCCCACCCTGGCTCTTTATTTTTAAGGAACTCTTGTTCCCACTAACATTAAGATTTCTTGAAACCAAGAGTCTCGAGTCACAATCAATACATGGTCTAACTTGCTATTTGACTCTTCTTGTAGTCTAGTTTTAAGCCTAACTTTGTTAGGCTTAACTATGGTTCCACTACATGTGTTGCTATTGGCTTGTGTGAGAAGCTTTGTCACATTCTCCAAACCAAGAGCTATGTTAAACTCTACCACTTTGTAAGTTCATAGAAAAACACCCTAATGAGTCCAAAACTCTGAGAGTAACCAATTATTAAATGGTGAACACAAATGTTTCTAGTAAGTGAGAAGCAGAAAACTACTCTTCCCTTACTATATTTTTACATTCTTCCTCAATTCGACTCTTGTTGGTTTCATCAAAATTGAATGTAACCTATTGATTAAATTTAAGAATGGTCAAAAGTGAATGGTAACCTATTGATTAAATTTAAGAATGGTCAAAAGTGAATGGTAACCTATTGATTAAATTCAAGAATGGTCTAAAGTCTTGGAAAGAAGTTGATCTCAATTCCCTAATGATATCACTAGTTTACCAATCTCGAGAATAACCAAAGGTGGTAAAGACAAATTAAACTCTTTCTACTAATCCTAGGATGCAACACAAGACTCTCTTCCCAACCTTAATCCCAAGAAGTTTGTTGATAACATGTTGATTAAATTCATCACAAGACTCTCTTCCCAACCTTGATCCCAAGTAGCCTATTGATAACCTATTGATTAAATTCAAGAATGGTCAAAAGTGAATGAAAACATATTGATTAAATTCAAGAGTGGTCTTAAAAAGGAGTTACTCTCAACTCCCCAATGATATCACCAATTTAACAATCTCAAGAATAACCAAAGGTGGTAGTAACAAATTTAACTTCTTTTACTAATCCTAGGATGAATGATAACATATTGATTAAATTCAAGAGTGGTCTAAAGTCTTAAAAAGGAGTTACTCTCAACTCCCCAATGATAGCACCAATTTAACAATCTCAAGAATAACTAAATGTGGTAGTAACAAATTTAACTTCTTTTACTAATCCTAGGATGCATCACAAGACTCTAGTCTACTTATAATCTATATAAGTCCCTAATGTGTGAAAAAAATGAATATGTGACCGCAACGTTCATTAGTTATGGCTAAGAACTTGTGTTCTTTATGAATAAAGCTTGAACACTCACTTCTAAGCTAATTTTTTCTCAAAATGCTCAAGTTTAAGTTTCACTAAGAATGTGCCAACTAAAAATAGCAAGTTTTTTTTAAGGTTTTTAGAAGAGGCTCAAACCAGGTGATACTCCTTAATATTAGGACTAAAGTCCTAACTTTAATCCTCCTAACCCCACTTGTCAGCTACTTTGCCAGGTTCTCACAACAACAAGCCCATAGAGCACAATCCCACCAAAGTGAGTTAACAAGATTGAAGTCTAATGTATATAGACTATCATCATGTCAAATTGCATCTCAATAGGATTCTCACTTTATGAGTTATGGCTATTCCAAAATAATAGCAAGATCTCCTCTTTTAGTGATAGAGTAGCTTCTTTCTACTCATATGAGCTGGCAACTTACAAAATATAAAGGATGGTCATGCCCTTGTTCATCCTTTTTGGCTCAAAGTACTCCTAATAGACTGTAAAGAAGATTCTGTGTACACAAAAAAACTCTCTCTCCTAATAGTGAACTCAAAACAGGTGCAATGGTGGTGAGTGCCACCTTGAGCTTAACAAATACAACATCATATGCATTCTCATCAGGATCAAAAGGTGAAACCTTCTTCAAGAACTTATTCAAGTGGGGTGAGAAATGTAAGTAAACCCTTGAATAAGCCTTCTATAATATCGCACATTCCTTAGAAAAGACCTTAACTTTGTTTTTTATGCTGAGAAAAAGGTAAGTACAAGATCTTGGAAACTTTATCTAGATCCATTGGGAAGCCCTTGCACCATAGAAAGAGTTCAAAAACTAGCCAATGTCGTGGGCCCTTGCCTCACCACACTTGGGATCACAAAGCAACTCAAACCAAGAGTTTAATCTACCATAACCTAGCCCCACAATTGCATAAACAAGATGTGTCACCTCATTGATTCTTGCGCCTAGATTCTTGTAGGAGATGATGTTGTCGCACAGCCCACACTCCAAGCTCCACTCCAACACTGCTCACCGCCGCACTCCAATAGAAGCTCAACCCTCCTCTCTCCCTTAATCACACACATGCAAGCAAGCACACAATCTCAAACTAGCAAGAGGCAAGCAAGAAAGCAATAACATAGGAGAGTAGAGAAGAAGAGCACTCTCTTGAATTAGCATAAAAGAATGAATGGTGATTATACATAATGACTCTTATCTTGGTTTTCCTAGCCTTCACACCTTGGGCAGTCATGCTTAAAAAATAGGTCCATGGCTATCCACCATGACCACCTAGGCTTATGCAAACGCTTAATCTAAGATTACAATCTCCATTATTAATCTTGTGGCGTGCCTTTCATAGACAAGTGGCGATCAAACACGTAAAATATACAATGATGCTGGATAGGTGTCCAATGAGGGTTAACATGCCCCCTTCCTAATGTAGATTCTGTCCTTAGAATATGTCAATGAAGATTGGGTGAGGCTATTTCTAGATGCATGAAATGTCAGAGGTCTTGGAAGGTCTGCAAGCTCTCTCTACTACAAAAGGCAGCATGGTACCACGAGTAAGGTGAATTTAAGAATAATACAAACACCAATCATGTAGTGAAGAATGATATTTCATCAACTGGTCAAATTTTCTAGTTAAGACAAAGATAATGTTAAGGTTGGTCCTAACTCAATCCAAACTAAGAAGGAGCAAAAAGTATGCCTCGAGTTATGACCTTAGTCTCAACACTCTAGTTAAGACAAAGATAATGTTAAGGTTGGTCCTAACTCAATCCAAACTAAGAAGGAGCAAAAATTATGCCTCGGGTTATGACCTTAGTCTCAACACTCTATCACTTGGTGACACTATCTCTAGCTATTATCTTGCCTCCTAAATGGAACTGCTAAGTGATTATTATAAGCGTTTGTTTTGATTTCTAGATATGAAAGTAGGGCACCACCCTGCACAAAGGCCCAAAAAATGGTTAGAGACCTCATAAGAGTATCTAAGAATCGCTAAGTACCTCCACATCAATGGTTTTTTTAAAGGCCCTTTATTTATAGCTTTTTAGCCACAAGGTCCCATCCCATGGAAATCAAGGATAAGGTCCCAAGGCTCCATCACTAAGAGCCAAAAGTCCTACCTAGATCGCACATGGCGATGGTTATCTTCTTTTTTTTGCTTTGTTCTATTTTTGTTTTTTTTTTCTAAATAAACTAGTGTCATTTTCACAATTCACCTAGAAGTCTCTATAATAACTAAAGAGAGCAGACTAAGGAAGGTGGAGTACTTGGCATACTCTAAGGTCAATCTCAACAAGGAAGATTGAACTAGGACCAAAGCCTGAATGTAACCAAGCAATAACTAGAAAATTGATAGACCAGATACTTAGCAATGTATGCAATTACTCAAGCAAATAGTAAATCCAAAATCAAAAATAGTAAACAAAAGGTGAGGATGGGCTAGAATACACCTAGGCAATGAGGAAAATCCTATCCATATCGAGGTTGCACGTCCACCACTGCATGTTGTAATTCTGGATCTGGTCTACATAACTGCACCTCAATAACCTATAAATCATAATCATCTAGCATGCTCATCGTTAGATAACCATAGTTCATAAAGCATGCTCCAATTCTTCGTCATTTTGACTTCCCCCCCCCCCACTTGGGTGTGCTCCATATATATATATATGCATCCTCTGGTCTACTAGGTAATGGTCTGAGTTCCTCCTCAATGATAGGGCATGGGTACTATAGGTAAGGAAATCACCAACTATACTCGAGAAGGAACAAGGAAGCGGAAACATATATGCCATAACTTATGGTGTAAGTCCATAAGTTCATGCCCTCCTCCACTGCTCTACAAGCTATTCCTTTGCAATTCTATCTTGTTGTGGTCCTCCCACTGGGTAGCGGCAGACACTCTCGTGATTTTGTTATTGTGATAGTCCTATCCCGTAGCGCCTAAAATAAGTTTGACACTAACACAAGTAGGACGTTGCGTACAACATGTGATGCCTCCAGGTAATGTATGGTGCAATGGGATGGAACTGTAGGTAGAATAGGCCCACAAAGGTGGGTCCACAACATCTCTCCCCTAGTGGTGCATAAAAATAGCATGAGTGGGTCTAGAAAGGGGGAATACTTAGCTGTCCTTGATTGTACTATTCCTGGCAATCAGGGTCCAAGATAGGGTCACTTGTGTCAGTCCACGAAAGGTCCATGCTCTCGACCTATAGTCACCAACAGAATCGTACTTCATTCTTCAATTTGATGTGTTTTTCGCATCAGCTCTTTTTTTTCTTTTTTATTGGTATGGTTAGTCGGATTTTTAGTATGTGTATAGTTGCTATATTGTTGTACATTGTTGGTTCAAGCTAGATTGTCGTGGGTTGCTTTTCTCTAACATTCTCCTCTCTTAATATGAACATGAACTTTGTCAGGGAGAAAAATGTAGAGGGTAAAAGTAATGATATTAGCATCAATCCCCCCCTTTCTGCTTTCTATCATACTTTTATCTCACGGAAGGTATTATAGGTTTTGTGGAGCCATCCCTTCCAACTTTGATCCATCAATGTTTGTCAGCTAGAAGCTCTTTGTTCCTTTTTGTGGTAGGTCAACTTCCAACTTTAATGGCAGGCAAAGGGCTCTCATAAGACCGAATGGAACTTATGGATTCATCCTTATAGATGGGTAATGGAGTTGATACTTACATAGTGGGTCACTCATCTAGGGAGACTGTTGTGCCTCATAGTGCAATAGTAGTGGAAGGATCAGTGTGGCAAAGCAGGCGGAGCAGAACCCCACGACGCACAATGTAAGCACCACCTCGGTAGCACACATGTGAAGGTGGCGGACTATAACCGCCATAGAGCCATTGCCAAGATCAAGAAGGCACTGTTTAAAAAGAGTGACCAACTACTGCAGAGATGGATGATGCTAAGAGTAGTGTGTGCTGAGAGTAGTGTGTGTCGACTTACTATTGGTGTGATGTGTAATGAAGTATAGCTTTATAAACTCTCATTTATTAGTTAAAACTTATTTCATGAATCTTATAGCATGTTAAATCTAGCAAGTGTTCATCTATACTAGGTATCAGTTTTATATTTCTCTATAATTATTCTGAAATGAAATCAAGAACACACTTGCCATTTCTTCTCTCTTCTATGTCACATGGTATTCTAGGATGTCTAATTGTGTTATGTTTCTGCTTAATGGTACATGCTATGTAAGAGAGAGAGTGTGAGTGTGACATGCAAAGGAGAGCTAGAAAACACTACGCATGAGCCTATCCAGTTGAGCGGAGTCTGTAATGTTCCTCATGACCCTGTAAGGGTTGATGTTTTGAATCCAAAATTTATGTGACGGGAGTCTAAACATCTCCCATGACATTGCTTGACTAGTCTGATACACCAGACTGTTGTCCTACCATTCTGCTATCAGGGAAAATAGTGAGAAACACCTGGTGATCCTATAGGGGACAAAACCTCTGCTAGGGAACAAAACCTTTGTTGGGGACCAAAACCTCTATTGGGTAGCATTCTACACCAGTCTACAAGGGAGAGTGAAAATCCATTTTAAGAAAAACCATGGTGAAACCGCAGCATGAAAGGAATTTTTCAAAAAAGTCAACATTATGAAGAGCTTTTCACCACACGACCCGACCAGATTCAAGCATGTTTCCCATATGTTCATGAATTTAAAGAGGGTAAAAGGTGATGCCTACAAAGAGACCATCTAGGAAGTAAGGAGTACTTTGCACCGTCATAACCAAGAAGACAATGTGGAAACATCTGCTAACCCACACGAGCTAGAGATAGCATCAAAACTTAAGTACAACTTGGACCAAGAAAAGGAGTGCCAAGAGCAAGAAGCAGTGCACAATCCAGGTCCAGAAGATTTAGAAATGGTGGAGCAACCAAACCATGAAGAACAACCACAAGGAAACCCCCGAAAATGATTCAAGGGAGCTATGGCGTCATTAGCCAAAAATTTCTCGGTGTTCTCAAGTGATAAAGGGGAAGATACAGATCTGCATGTGAAGAGGTTTGAGCAATACTAGAAAGTGGCCAGACCTTGGGATTTAAAAGAACCAGAGCTGAGTGAAATCCACAGAGATACCTTCATGAATACCTTTAAGGACAAAGCCATAAAGTGGGTGTGAAGATATCAGGGTAACCATTTCCAGACCTATGAAGAAGTCATGATTGCCTTCCTGGGGAGATTCCATAAGATAAAGTCTACAACTCAACTCTGTGATCAAATGAGAGAGCTCCAGAAAGAGGACATGGATGTGGAAGCTTATGCAACAAAACTATTAAGCTTGAGGCAGAGAGTGGTGGAACAAACCCGACCCTCAATACAAATAGTTGTCGATTGGTTTGTCCAAGGACTTAATCCGGACATCCACGTAGTAGTCAACACAAAGCAAGCAAAAACAGAAGAAGAATTTGAGGAATTGGTGGTGGAGTTGGCCAAAAGGGTGAAAAAAAGAAGTCGAGAAAGGAGACCAAAAAGGAAGCCCAGGAAGAGTGTCACCACTAAAGAAGATGACTCAACCGACTCTTCTTAGGACACTCCAGTGGGTGGCAATAAACAAAGACAAAAAGGAAGCCCAGGAAGAGTGTCACCACTGAAGAAGATGACTCAATTGACTCTTCTTAGGACACTCCAGTGGGTGGCAATAAAGAAAGACAAAAAGGAAGCCCAGGAAGAGTGTCACCCCACTGAAGAAGATGACTCAATCGACTCTTCTTAGGACACTCCAGTGGGTGGCAATAAAGAAAGACAAAAAGAATAAATCCGGAAAGGTACCAGCAAGTTTCAAAGAACTGATGCAACAAATGAAGCAATTGGTGCAAGAAATGAAAAAGGGCAAAGGCGCAGATTTCCAAAAGAAAGTGTTTTTTTCCCAATGCAAACAGGAAGGTCACCTCAAAAAGGAGAAATGCATTGTACCTCAAACTTGCTCTATCTTAGAGACTATGGAGCTGATAGCTTGGTTTTTGGGACCCAAACAAAAGGGTTTCCATCATTGAAGCCTTGAGCTTCTAACTCCTTAGCGGGGATCTAGCAAGACTATGTTGCTTGTGGCTTCTACTTGGCATACTAGATAAATACTTCTGGTTAAATGGTGCCTAACTACCAGGTCTTTACTCATACATCCTTGGCTAGCCAAGGTACTCTTGGATTTTCCACCCCTAATTTGGTAACCTTCCTAAGAGGTTGTTGAGGTTGAGAACTTATTGAGCTGAAGAAGTATTCCAATCCACTTGAAGGAGATCCTAACTCTCTGCCCTCCAACAAATGGTGAACCAGATGAGTCCCCAACAACCAAAAATTACCTTACATCAACACCCAAATTTACCAAGGAGTCAACCAATTTTATCATAACTATATTGTGGCTTTCATCATTCCACCACCATTCCCAATAGGTTGACAAAGTTAAAATTATTAGTTAAATTATACTAATCCTATGTTTGCCACAATAAATTTTTTACATCAATCTCTATCAAGGGTAACACGACATAAAAACCCTTTTCTTCAATCTACCACATGTGACATGGTCTCATACATTCTGTATGCATCACTTGTTGGCAATCTAGACCAAAGGTTGACTACAATATGATGTATTGTGTAAAGTCACACAAAGTAGCCCCATCTTACATTTCAAGCAACCTCTCCAATCTACTTATCCATATAGCTTTCACCATGGATCCTCACCACTCACAACCAATCTTTTTTAATAAATCCTTAACTTATTTCTCCTTTACAACCGTGAGCATTGAGAAGCCCAGTCACAATGGCTATAAGGACAATAAAGGTCCACCCCACTGAGTATATCACTTGAACATTAAAAATAAATCAAACAGACATCAACCTCACAATAATAACAATGAAAAAGCTAATTAATGACATCATCTTTGGCCAATCCTATGAGAACCACATAGTGCTTGCAATTCACTTCAAAGATTGCTTCCTTGTTCCTCTCGATCCCCCTCGCTATGTTGTGTACTAACCATTATTTAGCTTACTCTGTATTTAACCAATCTATAAAAGAGGATAGAAAAGCCAAAAAGGCCAATGAAAAGAAAGTAAAATCGAATGGTGATTACATTGAGGCCCACAAATCAAAAATCACTCAATGGCCTAACCAAGTCAATCAAACTAGATGGACATTTTACTTATGGATTATATGAGTAAATTTCTCTTATATTCTCTCTCTCTCTCCCCCCCCTTGAACATGATATGGGAGTTCCTAAGATCAAGGCTCATAATGATATACTATGTATTTTGGATGTAAATTGAACTTAGTCAACATATAAGTTAGTATATTCACATTTTAGATACATTAGTTAAAGAATTTCTTGTTGCTCTTTCCATGTACATGATATGAGGAGTTCCTAAGATTAAGCCTCATAATGATATACTATACATCTTGGATGTAAATTGCATTTAGGAGACATAATGCAAGTAAGTATATTCATAATTAAGATATATTATTAACAAATTTTAATATTCTCATCTCCTATGCAAGCTTTTTGATATTAAAGAATTTCTTGTTTCTCTTTCCATGAACACAACATGGGGAGTTCCAAAAGTTAAGGCTCATAATGATATTCTATACATTTTGGATGTAAATTAAATTTAATCAACATGCAAGTAAGCATATTCACATTGGATATTCTCATTAGCCATCCAAGATTTTTGATATTATATAATTTCTTGTTGTTCTTTCCATGAACATGATCTAGTGAGTTCCTAAGATATAGGCTCATAATGATATACTATACATTTTGGATGTAAATGAATTTAATCAACATATAAGTAAGTATATTCACATTTTAGATATATTATGAACAAATCATGATCTTCTCATCTGCTATCTAAGCTTTTTGATATTAAATAATTTCTTGTTGATTTTTCCATGAACACAATATGGGGAGTTCCTAAGATTAAGACTCATAATGATGTACTATACATTTTGGATGTAAATTGAATTTAGTCAACATGCAAGTAAGTGTATATGCACATTTTAGATATATTCTAAAAAATTTTGATGTTCTCATCTGCTATCCAAGCTTTTTGATTGCTTGTTGCTCCTTCCATGAACATGATATGGGCAGTTCCTAAGATTAAGGCTCATAATGATATACTATACATTTTGGATGTAAATTGAATTTAGTCAACATGCAAGTAAGTATATTCATATTTTAGATATATTATTAACATATTTTGATGTCAAGCAAGACAAAACTAAGTTGGCTTCATAGGTAAAATAATAAGAATAATTTTCATATGTGATAAATTTAAGAAAGAAAAGTTGTAAAGGAGAATGAAGTGTCTATTTGAAGAAAAGTTATAAAGGAGAATGAAGTGTCTCTTTAAGTCTTTCATTTAAAATTTGTTTTGAATATGTAAATTGCAAAAACCTAGGTGGAAAATTAAATGCTTATAAGCATTAGGTAGTGTTGTCATCCTAACTTTTGGAATGGATGATTGCACATGGAACTTTAAACCTTTTGGCATGCCTATATGTCATTTATAATGAGACACACCTCAAGTGCCTAATGATAACTCATTGACACACCTAGCCAATGTTAAATCATTCCAATATGTGCCAAGCCACTTTGCCTTGTTTTCCCCCTTCCAACTTGCCACTTCTGCATGATAAAATCAAACAAGATCAGCCATTGCATTCAAAGGTCACACAAAATAATGTGCATCCCAAGAAAGATTCATGTGCTTAGTGTGTGGAATACCAAAAAGGTAAATGCACACAAATTCTTTCAACTTTTATTATGTAAAATATTCCCTTAAAAAAATAAAATCTTA
The DNA here is from genome assembly GCF_041138505.1 of Cibotium barometz. Lineage (NCBI taxonomy): Eukaryota > Viridiplantae > Streptophyta > Polypodiopsida > Cyatheales > Cibotiaceae > Cibotium > Cibotium barometz. Next base: position 51,531,579 of record NC_141054.1, on the reverse strand, counting down.
CTTGAGAAATGAACCATAAGCCTAAGAAATAAAAATTACAATAAGCTAAGAGCATGTTGGTTAGGAGCATCTAGAATAAAAATAGTATTGAACTTGAATACTATTGAAGCAAAATACTAATGTGACTTATCTATTTTTCATTAGGTTGTTCATTTACAAATGGATGTAAAAGAATAAGCATGGGGCCAAGGAATAGGGACTCTATGTTTTTAATCCTATTTTTTTCATAAAGGTGAAGTTAGTGGTTGTCGACTTGGTTGAGAGTTATGGTGGGAATCAATACAATTGCGCTTGTGAAAGGTGTTTTTTGTGTACTTAAAGTAAATGCATAATGTCATTGATCACAATATAAGTGAAATATTTAATGGATAAACCAAAGAAAAAAATGGACACCAAGAAAAGGAGCTTACACTTATTTATATGGTTTTTGAGAGTTCAATGACGCCCTTATATTCCCAATAATAAAAGGTCTTTTATTGCTTCGCTTTTTAAAAGGCTCGACTCATTATTACCTTATATTTATAAAGTTATAAGCATGGACAAATTCAACTTTAGCCAAGTTGAATTTGTCCATGCTTATAACTCTATAAATATAAGAGTGAATTTACACATTCTAAGTAGAGTGAATTTACACATTCTAAGTAGAGTGAATTTACACATTCTAGGTAGAGTTAATTTGTTCAAGCTTATAACTTTATAAATATAAGAGTGATTTAAACATTCTAAGTAGAGCATGCTCTATGAGGACTTATGTTACAATATGTATGAACATGAAGGAGGGTAGTAAAGCTTCAACATCGCATAAGAAAGAACCTCACACATGTCATGTGTCACTAGCTTGACAAAAAGGTAACCTACTTTGATATAAAGAATCACTTAAGGGCCATTTTGTTTGAGTTTACAATCATGGAAGATAAAACAAGTAAAAGTTCAAGAAAACACAAAAGTTTCTTTCTCTTGGTGTAGTAGGTGTAGTAGGGGATCATCCTTTATTAGTCCTACTTGAAGTGAGGTGGATGTTAAGCCACTTGAATTTGAAAAACATGGCAAGTTAAATTTGCTACTCATGCCTAATATATAACTGTGTAAGGTTTACAAAGAAGGGAGTTTAAGTTATAATTAATATGCTCTAAAATATAATTTTATTGAACATGCTCATAGTTTTGGAAGCCAAGACCAACCAAACCCTTGAAAATTTTGACAAAATAAATCAAGGAGTATTTTTCATGTAAGGTAAAGAAGACTCTCAAAAGAGAAGGAGTGGAGAGGTAGGGCTATTTTCCACGTAGAGTTGGGTGAAGACTTAAGGAGCCAAAAAGTGATCCCATGATTCAATTGTTAATTCAATTTCTATAGAATTCTTACATCTTTCTAAAAACAAGGTTGAACCTAATGAAACCAAGGTGCAATTATCTTGACCCAAAACCTCCTTTAAACTCTAAGCAATAAAAAATATCATGGTGAACATTGTTCAATGCTTGAAAAACTAGCCCTCAATGAGTTGTATTGGTTCAATGTAGAAAAAGTGAATGGATTTTGATTTCTATTTTATTGAGAAGTGGGAATAAGTTTTGTCAAGTTACCAAAGGATTGCATGATGGTAGAAAACTTGTTTATACTTCTTAAAGGGCATGCCCATGTTTATTTTGAATTAGTGAACACGGATTTATTAGTGAAGAATTATAATTATAAAGGATGCATTGTTCAATTATCATAAGCTAAATAATGTCCTAGACCCCAACTAATGTTCCTCTTCTTTAGGTCTATGATTGGTCCACAAATATTACCTACTTCCAATGAGATTTGATGAGTAGAAATCTAAGTATAAGGAAGCCTCTTGACCCTTTTTCTTTGTATTCATCATCAATATTGTTCTAAACATAAAAAATATGTAAGTATTGTTATTGAGTATCATTGTCACAATTTTCCCATCTAATTTATAGTTCTCTATGTATCTACATCTCTCTCTCTCTCTCTCTCTCTCTCTCTCTCTCTCTCTCTCTCTCTCTCTCTCTAGCAAAGAAGGCACGTGGATCATGATAATAGAATGCTCATGAGGATTTTTGGAGAAAACCCAAGCCAAAGTCCCCAAAAAAACTAATACCATGTGATTTTTCGTGGAGATGATTGTAATTAATGCTTGACATTATAGATTTACTAGAAGATTAGTAAAATGTTTCATGTATGTTTTTCTTTTTTAGACCATTGATTTAGCTCAGAGACTGATATGGTTTTTGAACTATATATTTATCTCGTAGGTGATTTTGGCCTTCTATAGACATTAATCTCTCTCTCTCTCTCTCTCTCTCTCTCTCTCTCTCTCTCTCTCTCTCTCTCTCTCTCTCTCTCTCTCTCTCTCTTTGTAATAGAAGATATATTACAAACATTACTTTACAAATGACCACATGGTTGCCATGTGATGTACTGGCTTTCCCTCACTAATTACTCCAAACCACAAATGTAGCTCAGAGTACCCTTATCCAATATATAGCTATGTCATTCTCCACCAAATGAGCTAACCGCCAAAAGGAAGAGACTTGCCACAATAGTAGCCCTTTTATACGACCTATGTGAGCTATAATACCAGCTTTTGCATCAAATATGAAGGCATTCCTAGTTAACCAGATATGCCACAATCCTATCCACCTGAAAAAATGAAAGAAAATTGAATGTTTTGGGTTAACTGGCCTTGTCAAAAGTCCAATCTTCTTTAACATTTACGGGCCTATCTGCCAATAAAATCCATGCGTAAGAAAGGAAATCCCACACCCTCTTTCCCACACGGGAGATGAAATGAAAAGATGCAGGCAAAGCATGTAGTACAAAAGACACAATTACCAGAAGCAATCTGCTGCTTTTCACAATTGGTCCCCCAATGGTAGGCCTCTAACTAGCATGCACCATAGGAACACTTTCCCTTGATATGGAATCTTAGACCACCAGCCCTGTAAGATGACTTCCTTCCACCAAGCCCTAGTTTTCTTGATGTTCTATACCTCCTATTAGCCTTCTCAGCGATCCAACGCTTATCTTCTGCCATCATATGGTACACTTGATTTGTTGTACGCTGGACAATGTCCTGAGGCTTTCTAAATGCCCAATCTAGCCAAGGTTCCTATGAGGAATATCTTCAAATGATGTAAGTCTTTCCCTCACCTTCTCCCATAACTGTACATATCCACATGGAACGCGAAAATATTAACGGATTCTGAAAAGACAATAAGCAGCCTCTACGTGGCAACAAAGCATCCATAATTCTCACTAGTTCCAATCAATCCATTCTATTGAATTTTCACCGCTCAACAAGTTTTTCAGACCACTCCAGATGTTGTGAAGTAGCCAACACCTCACCTGCCATAGTATTCAACTGCAACTGCGCTGATGTGAAGGCTTCCATTTAGTGTGTGCCAACACCTCATTCCAAGAGATCATCAAATGAGAAAGGAGAGGTGAAGCCACCACTCGAACCTATTGTTCACTACATCCCACCATGTACCATCAATCTTGGTATTACCATGCACAAGTGCTACCTCCTCTATTAGGACCTTAGCATTTACCACCCATGGCTTTTGAGATACATCTAGCAATATAGGCTATCTTCTAGTGACTATATGTAATTTAACATCTAATAGGGCTGCCCCTCCACTCCTCTTCAGAGTAGTAACATGTTCCTAAGAAATCCACATCTTCCCTGGCTTATTTCTTTCCCTTTTCCATAGCATAAATCTAATTGGTTGTTGTATGTGATGCAAAGCTTTGCCCATCCATGGCAATAAAGGTAAGAATAAAGATATCATGCTAATCATAATGGATTGTGCCACTTTGAGCCAAACATGCATAGGGCAACCCTAAGATTTCCAATACACAAACTTATCATTTATCCTTGCAGAAATCCATGCCAACAAAGCATGTGAATCAACATCAACTCCAATCAGATAGCCCAAGTGGCGTGTGATGCATCCCCTTTATATGACATACCCATTCCATCCCAAACCAAGCAAATTGCTCTCGGTATAGCTTATCAAAGCAAATTTGTACATATTAATGTATAACCCTAAAGCAAGACCAAAAGTATCCCAAATAGCCATAGCCTTCTGAACATTATCTCTTTGAGTCTTAAGGAACATGAAAGAATCATTTGCCAATTCCTGGCCGACCATTTTCTCTCCACTTGGGAAAGTAAGCCCTACAACTTCACCATCCTCCACTAGCTTATCCAATCGAGATAAGATTGGATGTGTAACAATTACAAACAAGAGAGGGCTAAGTGGGCATCCCTGCCTGACTGATCAAATGAATGGGCTCAGTCACCCCACCATTAATCATAAGCCTAGCCACTGTATATTGGCTAATAGTATAAATCAAAGAAGACATGCGAGGGCCAAATCCCATAGCCTGCATAAGCTGTGAAAGAAAAGACCCACTAATGTGATCATAAGCCTTTTCAATATCCAGTTAAATCATAACCACCTCTTGTCTCCAAGCCCTTGCATAATCAATTCCAATTTGTACATTCAGTATATTATGCAAAATATCCCGACGTGTAATAAATCCATATTCCCTTAGATGAATCAAAGTAGGAAGAAATCACTGTCTGCAACCTGTTGGCCGCCAAGACCAAATATCTTATACATGGCCCCCATCAATGTGATTGGTCTCCATTAATGTAGATTAAATGGGGATTGAACTTTAGGCAATAAACGTACAAGCCCAATCTTCCAACTCACAGTCATGATACCTGTATTCCACACCTCCTGAAAAATAGAAGCAAGAGGGACCTTCAACTCATCCACATACTTCGTGATGAAAATCTCATTAGGGAGCCCATCCCATCTTAGACTTTTCCCTTTAGGAAAATGCTTCAACACATCTTCCACCTCATCCATAGAAATATATCTTTCCAATTCATTTGCAAAAACATCTAATACCTAGTGAACGAACCAAGTGAAATAAAGACTCTCTAGCTGTAATGACATCAGGAGATATGACTTCCTGCGGACCCAAAAAATGGTGATAAAAGTCCATACTCACATCTAGAACACAAGCAAGATCAGTATATACTCCTTGCCTATCTTGCATCCTGACAATATTCTCACGTGCATGGTTTTGCACAAACAAGCAAAGAACGTATGTGATTGATAATTAGAAATCCATTAGGGCATCCATCCGAGCCATAAGCTTATATTTCACTTATTGATTCTCATGAAATGCTGCAACCTAATGGGACAACCAATCAATAGCTATCTCAATGTCAGAGCAAGAACCGACCTCTTAAACCACCTGGCTCAAATCAACCAACAACAATTCTAGATTCCACAAATTCTCCCTAAAATATGATGCACTATGAAATCCCATACTGGCGAAAAAGCTTTTGAATATTAATCATACAACACTCCAAACACCCCAACAGAGATTGCATGGCCTTGAAAGTTTTGTAACACCTACAACATAAACTGATGGAAAACAATATGCTCCAAGAAAGTTTGGTTAATCTTAAGAGAAGCCTTTCCTAATAATCTCTCTCTCTCTCTCTCTCTCTCTCTCTCTCTCTCTCTCTCTCTAAATGGATGGAATTATTCACTTTCTTGATCTAATGATTTTTCAAAAATTAAATCAATAACATAGACTTTTAATGGTTTAATATACTCTTAATATATAAGATATTATTCTCAATAAAAACAATGCAGCTAAAGATTGATTACATCACCATTAAAAAATTCCCAGCTATAAACTTATCTACAACTACTAGGCATTGAACTTATAAATACAGGTAAACTACTATTTAAAATTATATAGTAAACTACAACAAGCTATACCTCTTGAAAATGGGCATGTTTATATTATGAATACCATGTTTTAAAAAACATTTATACTGTGTGTGTTATAAACTAATGGTAAGCCTATGATGTGTGTTGTGATGGTAAGCCTATGATGTGTGTTGTGATGGTAAGCCTATAATGAACCTTTTACTTCTTTTTTACTCACAAAGAGTTTGTTCACAAGCTCTTGTTGGACAAGAGTTGACAAAGATTAACATGTAAGAGTATGCATAGAGGGAGGGTTGCATCGTGGCGCTTGTTGTTGGTAGCATCGTCTCTCGTCATTACTTTGAAACAAGCCTAAAATTTGGTACGTAAGTGCCCTTTGCATCACAACGAGTACCCAATCATGAGTGTTAAGACCTTGGGGGAGGAGGACTTGCCCTACTAGTATGGCCTTAATGTGCAAGAAGAAAATGCTAGTTCACATGGTGAACTTGGACACATTATGTAATGAAGGGGCCATGGACATGTGTAAATAATGGTCCAAGGGCTTGATGGGCATGGTCCTAGGCCTAAGTGTGGACATGGGCACTAATAAGTGAGAGTAAAAAGGGGATAAGTGAATTATAAAGCATTGAAAAGAATACTAATCAAGAATTACAATTTTCATGCTTCTTCATGAAGCTAGTACTCTTATTGAGTGTAAACATATGGTACTCCATGAAACGAGTACAATCCTTTCTCTCTCAATGGAAGCTTGGGAAGTTGGTTGATTTTATTGTGAGAGGCTTATGCAAATGGAAGCATATCACATGCTTATGATATTGGAGAGTATGATGGAATATGGGAAATTTTGATTCCATAAGCATGAGTCCATGCTATTGGAGAGTATGATGGAATATGGGAAATGTTGATTCCATAATCATGAGTCCATGCTTGAATTTGTAAGTGGTTTAACTCTCATTGCACTACTGTAGCATTCATCTATTTCTTGTACAAGTGTTGACGCTAGATATGTGGTGGTACCTTGGTAATAAGGAGAAGAGGCCAAGGAGAGTGTTTTTGTGAATCCGTCTATCCATGAATTCCCTAGAAAAGCAGATAGATGGAGGATTAGGTACATCGATGGTGAAGAAATGGCCCCATCCCTTGCCTTCAACTTTTAACCTTGGTAAAGGGGTGGGAAGGCTTAGTTGGGAGATCAATAAGCAAAATCTCTTCATCGACAACCACATTGATCATCGTCGGAATGAACATTGAGTCATTCAAAGATTGGTATTTGGTTTTGGACAAAGCTTATGTATGGATTACCACACATACGTCACTTTGGGATTGAGATTTGGATGGAAATGTGCATACATTATGCCAAAAGTTTTCCAAAATTTCATGCCAAGTACAACCCTTGATACAATACATGCTTATGGATGTGGAGGATAAAACATTGGGTCAAAGTATGCCCACTTGAGGCTTGCGAGAAGATTTGACTACATACACGATAATGAGGGAAAAAGTGAAATTCAGTCCTAGACCTTTTGGACTAATTTGAAGTGATCTAGGGTGTTTGATAACCTCTATTGAGGATTTTTATCAAGCTATTGAACCCTCAAATTGGACATTGAAAGGGTGGTCGATTTGGACATCTTTCACTATATTGTTTCTTTGAGGGTGCAAGCTAAAAATGTGGGTGTAGCCAAAAATACTTAGGGTTGATGGAAAAGTGATTACATAGCTTTAAATCACACATTATAAGCTTTCCAACAAGCCAAGCCCAAGCTTTCCCAAATTGGAGTTGATTTTCCAAGTCAAAATTGGCATAGTTGGACCCCCAATTCAATCAAAAACAATTCAAACTAAATTGAATTAGCTTGGTGGGTTGGCTATGCATATTGAAAGCTTCAAGAAAAGCCCTTGATCACCTCATTTGGATACTATTCAGTTGGTCAAAAAGTCAAGTTTTCTTTCAATCACATAGTCAAGATGACAGAGAGCTGTTAAGATTTGACTTTGGTCAATTCAATCATGTAGCTGTGTTCTACATGCAAATACCTTTCCATCAAGCTAAAGTTCATCCAAATCGGACAAGTGGAGGTGCCCCAACCAACAAAGCTCCACTTTCCAAAGAAGACAAAATAGAGAATATTTGCACTTTGATTGAGTCAAAGGTGATTGCATGTAAGCATAATACACTCCATTACCTCTTCAAAAAAGCTAAAGATTGTTTGATTTAGAGTTCTGACTTCACAGGTGTGTTTGCCATTAATCAAATAGCACTCCGACCAAGTTTCATCTCGATCGGAGCATTTTTGTGTGTTTGGCGATCAATCTTAGTGACTTTAGGGTTTAACACAAACAATGAGAAAGTTTTCAAGTGGTCTAACTTCTATGTCGACCTTTTTCTCTTGGTGAATTTATCTAGAAGAAAACAATGAGAAAGCTTTCAAGTGTTCTAACTTCTATGTCAACCTTTTTCGTTTGGTGACTTTACCTAGAGGTAATCAAGAGTGTGGGAAAACATGATGGTAATATGCAAGGTGAATAGTAGAGGATGTAAACAAGTGTAAGGAAGCAATAACTTTGATGTATGAAGTTGTGCATCCTAGCTTACCAAGACCTATGAAGATTGAAGAGGACTTCACTGCATAGATGGTCACTACTCAATTGGGAAACCTATGGTTTAATGGTAGGGTGTCATTTAAGCAAGCCAAGTTTGCATTCAATGGAGAAGAAGTCACTTGTTTGAGTCTCATAAATTGGTTGTGGAATTGAGAAGCATACTTCCATGTCTTTTCATGTATTAATCAAGAACAAGTTGAGATGGTGACTTATCACTTCTATGGAAAAGCTAAGGTTTGATGGTAGGGTGTCATTTGAGCAAGCTAAATTTGCATTCAATGGAGAAGAAGTCACTTGTTTGAGTCTCATAGATTGGTTGTGGAATTGGGAAGCATACTTCCATGTCTTTGCATGTATCGAGAAAGAACAAGTTGAGATGACGACTTCTCACTTTTATGGAAAAGCCAAGGTTTGGTGGTTGCAAGTGATGCATGAGTTTGAGTGGTGATGGGCAAAGTTAGCTTATGAAGTCGTGTAAAACTTTGTGGTTGCTCGAAGAACAGAGGAATTTTAGAGAGAGTTGCATGCCACTTCTCCATGATGATTCCCTCTCTAACTATGCAAAGAAGTATTGGTATATATTTTTCTTTGTGCCACACATCAAAGATAAGGAAAGCATTATGATTTTTGTACAAAATCTAGACAAAGGTTTCAAGAAAGTGGTTCATTGCATTATGGAGAAGGATGATGACATTGCTTTTGATGAGATTTTGGCATTGTGCGGACTCTTCAACATACATATCTCAGGGCATTCCATAAGGAGTTCACTCCAATCCATAGTTCTCTTGGAACACCATCTTTATTGTGAAGATGCTTCAAGTGAAGATGGTGACACCAATGAGGTGTGCAAATGGGATTTTATGCATGCAATGGTGGCTGAAAATGAACATGTGGACAGTCATGACTCTTCAAGTGAAGATGCGGTCCTAGAGGAGCAAGTGGAAGCATCTCTTGTTGGGAGTGAGGGAATGGATAATGATTCAAGTGATGATGAGTCTACTTTCAACAAAGAGCACAACCATGTAGATCATCTTTTTGGGATCATCCATGAGGATGGTGATTTTAGTGTTTGGTATCTTGTAGGAGGGGTAGGAGTATTGTTGATCACATTTCTCATGATGTGTGTGAAGATGCTTCTACCTATGTGCATTTCTCATGATGTGTGTAAAGATGCACAATCATGGATTGATGTCAGTGACAAAAAGATTATGGTGTTATGGAAATGTGAATTGTGGAATTATTTGATATTTTATGTGGTATTTATGGTATGCTCATTTTTCGCACGGTCGTGAGAGTGTGGAGCAGTGGTCGCATCGTCATGGGCGAATAAGCAAGATTTAATGTGTCTTGTGTTTTTGGTGAGCAGATCAGTGCACAAAGTAACATGGGTGCTATGGATTTTTGACTGGTGCACAGCCGTCGGGTTTTGGTGTGCGCCGATGGTCACCCGCCCATAGTTTCATTTAATTAAATTACTACAATTTGCATGTAAATAGCCAATCTTGGAGACCAAGTTACTTTTTGATATTAATAGCCCAAAGTGGAATGTATCAAGCTATTCTTGAGCACTTGGTTTTTGCTAATATATAAATATATGCATGAAGAAGCTCACTCATGCATGGGGGGAGATTGAACCCATTCTTTTGTCTCATGCATATTTTGTATTTTATGCTCTTATTGTTTATTTGCCAAGTTTATGCTATGGTGATGGAGGTTAATTCATAGCATTGATCATGAGTCAACCATGAGAACAACAACTTCTCTTTTGACCAAGAGGGTAATTCTCAACATTAAGGTATTTATGATAATCCAGGTATCTCTTGAAAATCAAAGTATATTACACTTGAAATAAAGATGATTGATATTGATGAAGAATAAGACTATCACAATGACTACTCCGATCTTAGAGCTTGGCATCAAGGAATTATCACCTTGGCTATCTTCTTCCATAAATCTGCAACTCTTTTAACGACCTCCACAACAAGTTATTACTTGGATTTATTTCTGTGTTAAGGAGTTATTTTCTACATCGGATACATTTATTAAGCAATATTCTCGAGCTTTTGGAGATTTTCGGATCTATAATTATTAGTTGACTTTTCACATCAATAAACATTATTCTTTCCACTTACTCTTCAACATACGAGCTTTTGACTTTTTACGAATTGTAAGTGAAAGCTAAGTAGTAACTACACTTTCTAAATTTTATAAATTGATATTATATTATAAATTGAAACTAACTTGTAGATTAGTATATGCAAAATCTCTGATGATTTACAAGTTAAGTATTCACCTTGTGTAATTTGATTACTTGCATAAAATAAAATTGTTACTTGTCGATTCGTTTTCTTCTAACTGATATTTTGCAGTCCAACCCAAGTAAGTTTCTCCAGTTTTCATAGTTTTAATCATCAAAGCAATTTAAAACGTCACATATGCTTGTGATATTTGTATCCTTTTAATGATGTATTTTGTAGCAAATCTATGTGACACTTACAAATAATTTGCCACCCTCTGTAACTTAGTAAATAATTCCTCCACCAATATTTCTATGTAAGTTTTATCTTTCAAATAGTGATTCGAGCACCTTCCAAAACATCAATGCACCAATCGAATATATGTAAGCTTTTCAACTCAAGGTTAGTATTTCCTATCTTTATATCCATAATCAATTTATCTTTTATTCTTATGATGTTAATTTTCTCATGAATTATGTTTAACAACTTTATATTCCCAATCCATGGGAATCCTAGCAATTCAAATCTCTTTGGAGTGTTAAAATTATTTTTGATAGATAATTTCAATAACACCACAACGATGGAGGTATATATATATTCACTTCCTTTTGTAAAACTTTTCATAACCATTTCTATAATACTTTTTCAACCTAAAAACCTAATTAGCAAACCATAGATTCAACATTAAGATTAGTTCAAATTCAGTAACTTAAATAATTTTTTAAGACAAAGAAAATTTGTTACAGGACCATGGTACATGGAGATTAGATTATTCCACAAATTAAATAATAAAAGGAATAAACCATAACATCATAGCATAAATCAAGAGCATGAAAATCAAAGAACACAAAATTGGGTGCAATCTCCCCCCCAACGTTTGTGGCTCCACTCCCACATGCCGTATTTAAATCATATTAATAAATCTAGCCCTTGGAGCCATAAATAGCATAGCTTTTCCAAAAATGGGCTTTTTACAAAATTAAACCTTAGTCCAATGCTTTTAAAGCATCTCATCAAAAATAAACCTTGCCCAACATATGTACAATGGGCCAAACCATACAAAATTAAAGATTTAGTACATATGTGCTTGGCTAGATAATCTCGTCCAATGTCCACCTTGGTTATCCCAAACTCATGATCTATACTCAACATAGTCCACAATGTTAGATCACAATTTCTTTGGAATCACTCACAAAAATTAATTCTAACAAATGGAAATCATTCACTACCATGCTTTACACATGAACCTGCATCACACATAATTAATTGGATTCATTCCCATGAAAAAATATTCTGAAAAATCTTCTCTCGTGATAGCCCTCCCATTTGAGGAGACAACCGTCCTTGGTTGTAACTATTAGCACACATGAGTGATCAAACACATTAATTGTTCCCACATTGGTGGATTCACTCACAATGTCATTATGTATTTAAGTGGATTCACTCCCACATATTCTAACACGCATCACACGTGTCTTAGAGTTGATCGAATTCACTCACAATCAGATTCATGTGATGAAAAACAGGTAGAGGGAGAGGAGACACACACACAGGAGCAAACCCTAATGTATATTGCAAACCCTAACCATAGAGAGAAGCCATCTCCCTTCTCACACAATGCATAAAGCTATAATCCATAATACACAACTCACACTATGTGTTGTGTCCACACTCTACTAACCCTAGCTAATGTCCACACACTATGACCAGCTGGACGCGGTCATTTATGTCTCACACATATTCCTCCCTAACATGCCAGCACATAGTGCAGCTGGCACACACTGACACCGAGCTTGAATCTCAACAGCCCCTCTCAAGCTCATGATGTACTGCCATAGATGAAGATGTAGATGAGCTTGGGCTATCAAAGCTCTCAACACTCCCCCTCAAGCTCATCCCACGTACTCCCAGCATAGTACGGAAGCATAGCACGGAAGTACTCAAACTTCTCCCTGCTAAGTGGCTTTAGATATCAGCCACCTGCTCTTCAGTCTTCATATATTGTAGATCCACTGTACCTTCCAACACTTTCTCTCTGACAAAGTGATAATGGACCTCTATGTGTTTGGTCCGCGCATGAAAAACTGGATTCTTGGCCAACTGTATGCTGCTCATGTTCTCACAATGAGTGACAACCTTGCCATCAATAGGCTCACCCAAATCAACCAAGAGATTCTTTAACCATATTCCTTCACATGTAGCAATGGCTACACCCCTGTATTCAGCCTCTGTACTAGATAAAGCAACAGTAGGTTGCTTCTTGCTACTCCAACTCGCCACGGCACTTCCAAGTGTAAAGGCATAACCACTAGTAGACCTCCTGTCATATGAGCTACCTACCCAATCTGCGTGTGTAGCCATGTATATCCAAGCCTTTACTATGATCATAAAGAAGACCATAATGTGCAGTGGTCTTTACATATCGCATAATGCGTCTCACTGCATCCAAATGAGGTTTTCTGGGGCTCTGCATAAATTGGCTTACTAGCCCCACAGCATAACTCAAATCCAGGCGTGTGATAGTCATGTAAATGAGACTTCCATCTTTCTATACATAGATGGATCATCCAACTCTTCACCAAAATCAGCCCGTAGCTTTACATTCTGCACCAAAGGTGTACTCATTGGCTTACACCCTGTCATCCCATATTTTGCCAACATATCCAATGCATATTGGCATTGCACTAACCATGTACCTGCATGATCTTTGATCACTTCAATTGTAAGAAAGTATCTCAATTCACCCAAGTCTTTCATGTCAAACTGCCCACTCAATGCCTTCTTGACATGCATAACCATCTATAGCATGATCACCTGTGACAATCAAGTCATCCACATAGATGACAAGTTAGACAATCCCATGATCTGTTTTCTTCACATAGAGTGAAGAATCTGCTGTAGAAACCTGAAATCCAAGAGAGATAAGATATCGGCTCATCTTATCACTCCAAGCACGAGGTGCTTGCTTCAAACCATATAATGCTTTCTTTAATCTGCATACATGAGTGGGATATCTTGGGTGTACATATCCTTCTGGCTGTGCCATATACACTTCTTCTTGTAGATCACCATTTAGAAATGCATTTTTCACATCCATTTGATGCATTTCCCAACCATTTGCTGTAGCCATAGCCCAATGACTGCTCTCACTGTTCTCATCTTTGCAACTGGACTAAATGTTTCATCATAGTCCAAGCCTTGGGTTTGTGCATAACCCTTAGCTACCAATCTCGCTTTATGTCGCTCAATGGAACCATCTGACTTGCATTTCACTTTGTAAACCCATTTGCAACCAATAACATTTTTGTCCTGTGGTAATGCAACCAAATCCCATGTTTGATTATGAACCAATGCGTCCATCTCAACATCCATTGCCTTCTCCCATACATGCTTTCCAATAGCTTCTGTATAGCATGTAGGTTCCACATGCTTCACCAAAGAAGTCATATATGCGTAATGCATAGCAAAATCATGATATGTCAACCTGTCAACTGGATACCTGACCCTTTGGGATCTCCGTAATGCATGCGGATCACTCTGAATACCTATCACTCTAGCATGTGGTGGCACATATCTATCCTGCCTAGCACCACCAGGGTGTGCGTAAAACGGGTATGCCAAGTTCCTCATCCAAACTCTATGAACTTGACGACTCATAACCTGTAATTCCAATTCCTTCGACTTTCTTTTTCCCTTTATCCACAGCACTACTCCCTGTGCTCACACTCTCATGCCTCAAGCATCCTGACCATGGACATACAGTGCTACTCTCTGACTCTGCTGGCCCAGACATAGAAATAGAACTTGCTTGTGGGGCAAGTTCACATGCACATCAGCAAGAGAATCAATGACACCCTCCTCATCCTTTGCTTTGTACCAACTAGCAAGTTCATCAAACACCACATCTCGTGAGATAACCACTTGCCTAGTTTGTGGATTGTAACATTTGTATGCCTTACGATCCTATGCATAACCAACAAATACACACTTTTCTGCCTTAGGATCCAACTTCCTCCTTCTCTCATCAGGCACATGTACATAAGCTATGCAACCAAACACTTTGAGGTATCCAATGTCTGGCCTAAAACCTGTAAGCCGCATCTCTGGTGTACTTCCATGTATGGCTGCTGTGGGTGTCTTATTAAGTATATACACTGCGCTAGCACACACTTCTACCCAATAATAATCTGGCATGCTCTTTTCATTGAGCATCGCCCTGGCCACTTCACAAATGACTCTATTCTTCCTCTCAGCAACACCATTTTGCTGAGGGGTATACCTGCAAGTTAATTGCCTTCTTATGCCATGTTTTCTCAAGAAATGCTCAAAAGCATGTGAGGTGTATTCACCACCTCCATCTGTCCTCAAACATTTTATCCAAGAGCCATATTGCTTCTCTGCAAAAGCTTTAAAGTCCATGAACTTTCCCAACGCTTCACTTTTCTCTCTGAGAAAGTAAATCCAAGTCATTCTGCTGAAATCATCAAAATGAATGTCACATAATATAAGCTGTCTTTAATGGATGGGTTTTGTGCAGGACCCCATACATCACTATGAACTATCTCAAGTGGCTTACTACTCATGTTGCCTTCTCTAGGAAGCTGTAACCTCGCTTGCTTTCCAAACTGACAGGCATCACAAACATGCATATTCCCATCATACTTGAATCTAAGCAGCCCACTAACAATGCCTCTTGCCTGCATGTTCTTTAACCTTTGTATATTCACATGAAGCCATAATCCATAATACACAACTCACACACTGTGTTGTGTCCACACTCTACTAACCCTAGCTAATGTCCACACACTATGACCAGCTGGACGCGGTCATTTATGTCTCACACATGTTCCTACCTAACATGCCAGCACGTAGTGCAGCTGGCACACACTGACATCGAGCTTGAATCTCAACAATTCACAGAACCTTTACACGCGTCACACGTGTCTTAGAGTTAATCGGACTCACTCAGAATCAAACTCCTACATTGGATTCGCTCGTAATGTTTTTATATGCATCACACGTATTCACAAAGTATACCACACGTTTCACATGCATCACAGCTCGTTGGATTCACTCACAACCAACTAGGGTCACCCTCATCAAGAATTAATTCAGAAGAGTTGATTGGATTCACTCACAATCAAACTCACACATTTCTTACATGCGTCACACATGTCACAATTGGTTAGATTCACTCACAACCAATTCAACCACACTTGGGTCACCCAAGATATTCTTTTCACTTATTGGATCACCCAATAATAAATTAATTATCGTAACATTCCCTCTTGTTTGGGTTGCAACTAACCTTATTTGCAGATTTAATTAGCAAGTAAAGAGAGTCATAATATAATATCCGTCCCAAATAGAGTCCCTCTCAACACTAGATTGTGATAAGTTATCCGTCACAAATAAATATCACTTAGATGATCCGTTATGGACATCAAAATAGTATCTTTCACATACACCAATAAGAGTATCTTTCACAGACACTAGCAGAATATCTCTCACACACCTAGATAACTTTATTTGAAATAGAAAAAAAGAATAATTTGAAGAAAGTGTATTAAATGAGGTGTTAAAGTTTAAAGGTTGAATGTGAAATAACAATAAGTTACATACATTCTTTGGTGATCAATCGAAAAACGTATATGCATCATTGTTAGTTCATTGAAGTCTTGATAGTGAATAGTCTAATATGTATTTTCTTCTACGTATAGAAAGTACATATTAATCATTGCACTATCTTGACCATTATATTTTAATTTACCTATAGTTTTTTAATTAATAATAATAATAATAATAAAATTAAACAATGCATAAGTGTGAGTTTTAGGCTTACCTATCTAGTGGTAGAAATCATGGTTGGGAGTACTCTCTTGTTTAGGTTGATCGCCTTTGTGTTCATCTTCAATCACGTTCACGATCGCAAATCGATTCTTTTTCTTTTCTGGACACTCATATGCATAATGCCCTTCTTTGTCCCACCTATAGCATGTAATCATACGAGATTTTTGATCTCCATTATTGGTCCTCTTTGCAATTTCAGTTTTCTTCCCATTCTCTTGTGGACCATTGTGTTTCTCTGCTTTATCTTTGTGCTGAAGCTTCTCAAACTATGTAGATCGAGAAGACTGAGGAATATGAGAATCTATCACTGTAGTATCCCTCGGAAATCCATTTTTCTTCTCGCAGTATGTTGCTAGAGAGATGTCATTGCTAAGAGAACGAGGAGGATGAAATATGTTGACTTCTACTCTAGTAACTGGCTTGAGACCTGCTATGAACTTTCTCCTTTGCTCTTTTTCATGCACTTTCTCTATAGCTTAAAGTTCCAATAAAGTTTGCCAAAATCTGTCAATATAGGCTGATATGTTCTCCTTTTCGAGCTGTCTAAAAATATCCCATCGCTGTCTGGCTTTACTCTTATATGACAGAGGTAAGAAATCCTTCTTGATCAGCTTCTAGAAGTCTTTCCATCACTTTGGTTTGCGTTTGCTCTATCTAATAACATTCCACCAAAGAGCTGCACTGCCAACCAAATAATTAGTAGCACATTTAACCTTATCCTTTTTAGAAAATTTTTCTCTAGAAAAATAATCATCAAGTTGGCTCAACCATGTAAGTATGACGTGTGCATCCTTTTTGCCATCATAATCCTGAAAAGTAAAAGCCTTTCTGCTGATCTTGTGTCCCTTTCGAGACTCTTGAGCTTTGAGAGTAGCTTGCATGGTCCTTTGAATAGGGTCCTCCTAAGAATCCAAATAATCATATTTCCCTTTGCCTCTTCTCACTCAACAACTGAGCTTGCAGTGCATTTACTTGATCTTGGATAGCGGGTGATTGTGGATAGATTGCCATTGCAAAAGAAACAAATAAAATATTATGAAAATGTAGAAATAAAATAGAAAAGGTGGCAAATTTATCTCACTCCCATGTATTTCGAAAGGAGGGTTGTCGAAGTACTCGATGTCGATGGTGTCCCACGAAGAATAAAAATAATAATCCAATAACGCATTGATGTCGGCAATCAACCCAAATAATAAGTCGTTGAAGAAGTCTTTCAATGATTATAAAATTTGTTGAAGAAGAGATCCCCTTGTCCACTTGCTTTTGCTTTTGAAAACTTACCTTTCTTTCTTTCATTCGTCAAGGTAAAAGGGCTTTAGGATTGTATGAGTATAAGCTTCTTCTTTTTTTGAATAAATAAATAAAAAGAAAATCTTATGAAAAGTAAAACATAGCCAATAATAATAATAATAATAATAATAATAATAAACTTGTGGAAGTTTTGAACTTTAAAGCTTACAAAAGATAAGCTTCTATATACATACATACATATATATATATATATATATATATATATATATATATATAAATCTTATATTATATTAAGCTTGTCCAAAAAGGCTTATGAAAGCTTTATATAATAAGAAAGCTTCTCTAAACACTAGCTACCCCTTACAGGTTGAACGCGCACCGCACATCTGCAGAAACCAAACAAGACCAAAAAAAACCAAAGAATTTGGCTCCTGTGCGTAGCGCAATTCATTTTTTTTAAAGATTAAAAAAAAGTGGGAAGCTAGCTATTGATGTCACCCAGGGGAATGGAGAGGATATATATATATATATATATATATATATTATATTATATGTATATATATATAATGGAGATTTGAAAAGAAGAATCCAAATTTTAAAAAAAAATCTTACTCTCCCTCTCTTGAAACGTGCGCAGAGCACTTTCTTCTCACATGAGGATAATTGGAATATTTGATTTGTAGTATTAATAGGAGCCCTCTATTATAGAAATTCTATGTGAGATGAGCTTAGCAATTCTAAGAATAGGACCTTGATCTCATTAATATGCTGATTTCATCTGTATGATTGGATTAGGGAGAGGTTGAGCATCCATGAAAACCACTTTTTGATGAAGAGGGTAGTTTCTGCAATTCTACTTGTGGTTTTCCACCTTCTTTCCTTGCCCTTGATCTTTAATCACATCCAAGGGTGCACAAAATTCACATAAACATGCCTTCTTTTGCCCAAAGGTTTTCCACACCTTCTCTTCTTTATCTCTTGGATTTTTGAATTAATTTTGTCTTTGTCCAAAGTCCTTGTACCCTTACTGCACATTCTTCTCTTCCCTTGCAAGTATTTTGAATTTGTTGAAAATCCTTAAAATTTTCTCCAAGCTAATAACCTTTGAGTAAAAATCAATTTCTTGATTTTTTTCTTCAACTCTCCATGACCCAAATTCAATACTTGAATTTGTCGTGCTCTGATACCACTGTTACAGGACCATGGTACATGGAGATTAGATTATTCTACAAATTAAATAATAAAAGGAATAAACCATAACATCATAGCATAAATCAAGAGCATGAAAATCAAAGAACACAAAAGACGTTTGTGGCTCCACTCCCACATGCGGTATTTAAATCATATTAATAAATTTAGCCCTTGGAGCCATAAATAGCATAGCTTTTCCAAAATTGGGCTTTTTACAAAATTGAACCTTAGTCCAATGCTTTTAAAGCATCTCATCAAAAATAAACCTTGCCCAACATATGTACAATGGGCCAAACCATACAAAATTAAAGATTTAGCACACATGTGCTTGTTTAGATAATCTCGTCCAATGTCCACCTTGGTTATCCCGAACTCATGATCTTTACTCAACATAGTCCACAATGTTAGATCACAATTTCTTTGGAATCACTCACAAAAATAAACTCTAACAAATGGAAATCATTCACTACCATGATTCACACATGAACCATGCATCACATATAATTAATTGGATTCATTCGCATGATAAAATATTCTGAAAAATCTCACTCTCGTGATAAAATTATGCCCCTACCTATTCCCAAAGGTCCATGGTGGTGGGAAGACATTTCAATGGACTTTATTACTAGTTTGCCGACTACGTCCTCTCATAATGACATGATATGGATCATAGTTGATAGATTTAGCAAGCAAGCATACTTTGTACCTTGCAAGAAGACCATGTCTGCCCCTCAAGATACTAAGCTATTCATTAAGACTATCTTTCCTCATCATGGCTTTCCCAAAGTCATTCTCTCTCATTGAGATGACCGCTTTTGCAATCATTTTTGGGTTGTTCTATTCAAGAACTTAGGTTCTAAAATGGACTTTACATCCACTTTCCATCCAAAAAGCAATGGTCGGACTGAAGCTACCAACATCACTATTAAGGATCTTCTTAGATTCTACACTATTGACCAATCCTCTAATTGGGATCAATATTTGCCTCTACTTCAATTTGCTTACAACAATACCCCCATTTGGCTACTAGTTGAGCTCCCTTTGAAATTGTCTATGGCAAGAAACTTCCCATTCCTATCTCTACTATAACTAGTGATGTTCCAGCTACTACTGACACTTTAGCTCATGACCATGCTACTATTCTAGCTGAAGTCACTGAATCTATTAAGCGAGCACAATTGAAATACACCGCTCAAGCCAACAAGGAATGACAACCAATGAAATTGAAAGAAAATGATCTAGTTTGGCTTCGCATAGAGAAAGACGCTTAAAGAATATTGACATGCATCCTAAGATCAAGTTGGCTCCTAGATTTTATGGACCGTTCACAATTATCCAACAAATTAATGAAAATGCATTCCGCTTGGGCATTCCCACTCATTGGAAGATACATAACTTATTCCACATTAGTTTATTGAGACCCTTTAAAGGCACCACTCCTGTTAACCCTATTATTAATGACCCTCCTCTCCTCAGGATGACTCTGAAGTTCTAGTATCTAAAAGTATTATTGACCACCATGACCAAACAATCATCCGTATTGGCACTGTGTATCATCGTTACTTGGTGAAGTATAAGAATCATTCTATTGAGGAATCACAGTGGATTCCTGAAACATCACTTACCCCACACTACCGACACTTGATTCTAGCATATCACTCACATTCACATTGATTCTTTTATGGACACTGATTCGCCGATTGAGGTAGTGTCATAGTTCTTTCATATGTTTTGGTGCCGATTCGCTGACTAAGTCAGCACATTCATTTAGTGTCGATTCGCCAATTGAGGCAGCACATTAGTTTAGTGCCGATTCGCCGACTAAGATAGCACGTTGATTTAGTGCCGATTCGCAGACTATGGTAGCACATTGATTTAATGCCGATTAGCTGACTGAGGCATCATTATAGCATGAGGTTAGCCACCCTTGCTTTTGTTTATTTCACACAACTGAGGACAGTTGCTTTTTAACACCGTGGTATGTTATGGAAATGTGAATTGTGAAATTATTTGATATTTTATATGGTATTTATGGTAAGCTCATTTACCACACAGTCGTGATTGGCTACGCGTGTAAGAGCATGGAGCAGTGGTCGCATCGTGATGGGCGAATAAGCGATATTTAATGTGTCGTGTTTTTGGTGAGCAAATCAGTGCACGAAGTAGCGTGGGTGCGATGGATTTTTGTTCGGTGCGCGGTCGTCGGGTTTTGGTGTGTGCCAACCCGCCATAGTTTCATTTAATTAAATTGCTACAATTTGAATGTTAATAACCAAGCTTGGAGACCAAAGTTACTTTTTGATATTAATAGCCCAAAGTGGAACGTATCAAGCTATTCTTGAGCACTTGCTTTTTGCTAATATATAAATACATGCATGAAGAAGTGTGCTCACTCATGCATGGGGGGATATTGAACCCATTCTTTTGTTGTGAATATTTTGCTTTTATGCTCTCCTTGTTTATTTGCCAAGTTAATGCTATGGTGATGGAGGTTAATTCACAGCATGTGGATGAAGAACCTTTATTGATGGATGATACAAAAAGTAACAAGAAGTACAAGCTTGTGAGTCTTGGTATTCTGGTCTCTATTGACCATGAGAGAAACACTAGCTTGAATATGCAAAGGATGACTTTGTGCTCACATGGCTATGAATTTAGTGATTCCCATGGATCGGTGGAGATAATCCACTCTCACAATTTTATGAAGAGATACAAGGTGGGTCGTTTGGAAAAAGATGTGGTCTATGTGTTTAATCAACCGGGGATTCAAAAAGCTTAAAGATAGTGGTTCTTAAAAATAAGAAACTAGAGAGGCATAAGCTAATGCATTTGGAAGCGAAAAATGAATGTGTGAATAACAGCCATGGGTGCTTCCATTGATGTACATTTTCAACCTATGATATGATGCCATGAATTCATGAGGACATGATCATTGTGAGGAGGTGAGGTCATTGGATGATAACTCATTTGTGGGTGACACATGTGATGATGCATCGGATGATCATGCATTGGGTGGCACTTGGAAAATTTGTGAGAATGAATTGTATGACCCATTCTTGAGTTCGGATTGGAAGATCGATTGCAATCCATTGTTTGAGCAATCTTTGATAAAGGATTGACTATGATCTTTATTGAGGATTGCGATCTTTATTAGGCTATTTCATTTGATGTATTGACTACTCATATGAGGTTCTTTCATATGAGGATTGTGATCTTTATGAAACTGTTTCATATGATATATTGTGATCTTTATGATGCTATTTCATATGATGTATTGTGACAACTCATATGGTATATATAACGCTATTTCATATGATGATTGTGATCTTTATGAGTCTGTTTCATATGATGTATTAATAACTCATATCGTATATATGCTTGTGCATGATGTTGATGATTGTGAGCAACCTACATGGGATGTGATACATGACACTATTGTTCGTGATGGTAGCTACCTACATGTGGATCACCTTGAGGATGTTGTTTTGGAGCACCATTTGGACAAATTTGTGGATCATGGACATAGGGATGATGTCTATGCCAATCATGAGGATATAGTCCCTAGCCATGATGATGTTGGTATGGATAGCTTTCATGTTCGTTGATGATGCCTTATACACACATGTTAGAGATGTTCTATGCATTAGTGATGTGTATGGTGATTCATCGAGCACTTGGGATGTTGATATATGTTATGTTCATTCCATACAAGATGAAAGTTCAAGTTAGAGACATCTAGGGAGAGTATCATGAGGAGAAGGATGTCTATGATGATGCGAATGATGGTAGCCTTAATGATGAGGATATTCACTATGAGGATGCATGCTCTATGTTTTGTGGTGGGGATTCTCATGTGTACATTACACATGCTGCTCAGGATGAGGATGTGAATTACATTGGCAACAGTGAGAGCATGTGGATTTTGAGGATGCATATGGATGCCGACATGTTTCTATGGTATATGGGGCCAGGGCATTCACTTTCAGATGTGTGACATGTCACTTGAGATGCTTGGTACACGACTATGTAGCATGCCATGGCAACATATTTACACCATAGTGTGGTATGGGCATTATTTAGGTTTCATATGTTATAGGAGCCTTTGGTATTTTAACCTTGAATGATGGACTTTTTTTGTCACATGTGATGTTAGATTTATGTTTTGGTTGGAAGGATGGGCTGATATGTTTTCCCTTCAACCCTTGTATATGTGGCATCCATATTGCATGAGATGTAAGTCAATGTGGTAATTCCTTTTGATCCAAGAGGGCATAGTTCTTGATGTTTTGTTCCCCTGGCCCACATGGGTTGTATTACTTGTATTATGAGGTTTGTTCCCTAGGCTTTCCATTTGATCCAGGAGGCCATAGTTCTTGATGTTTTATTCCCTCGCCCACATGGGTTGTATTACTTGTATTACTTTGTTTTGAGGATGAAACCATTTGGGTGGGGATGGTTTGTAATGTAGGGGCCATGGACATGTGTAAATAATGGGCCAAGGGCTTAATGGACGTGGGCCTAAGTGTGGGCATGGGCATGGGCACTAATAGGTGCGTGTGAAAAAGGGATGAGGTATATGAGTGAATTGTAAAGCCCTAAATAGAATGAATCCAATACTAATCAAGAATTATAGTTTTCATGCTTATTGCTCATGAAGGTTTGGCTATGGTGGTACTCCCATTAAGTGCAAACATGTGGTATTCCATGCAATGAGTACAATCCTTTATCTCTCCTTTATCTTTTGTTGCACATTACCTTGTGTTTTGGTAGAAATGGTTACAACACTGAAGTAGTTAGACATGAATGGTGGTACTCCCATTGAGTGTAAACATGAATGGTGGTACTCCCATTGAGTGTAAACATGTATTACTCCATACCATGAGTACAATCCTTTTTCTCTCCTTTATCGTCTCTTGCACATTACCTTGTCTTTTGGTAGAAATGGTTACAAGACTGAAGTAGTTAGACATGAACGGTGAACTATCAACAACCAATCAATGGTTACAAGACTGAAGTAGCTAGACATGAATGGTGAACTATTAACCAACCAATGATCATGGCCATTCGTTAATGATGGCCGTTTGTTAAAGACAACAGTCCATGTCACCTTGTTGGTGCTAATATTGCTCCTTAAAGATAATTACAGCTTGTCCCTCTCTCTTATCAAAGAATCCTAGAGGGGAGCAAACCAACCAATCCACCAAAGGTAACATATATGTGTAATGGGCTTCAAAATGGTGCTTCTTACATGTACAAGTGCTTACAAGTTTGGGAGAAGTTTTGTGATGGGCAAGCAATGGGCCACCACCGGCTAGATTGTTTGTCTAAGTAAGAGAGCAAATGGTGAACATGGGAATTCAATTTCATAATTTTATTGACTCGACTAAGGTCGTCCACTTTCTAAAAATTTCATCACCTAAGGTCGTCCACTCTCGCCATTAATTAATTGATGGAAAACAAAATTTGGCGCCCATATTAGACAAATCTTAATAAACATTTTTCAAGATTTGTAATAAATAGCTAGAACAAACACACACACACATATACATACATACATATGCACATTCATATACACACATGCATACATATGTAAGCTCATATACACATATATATACACACATATGCATACATATGTACACATACATAAGTAAGTTCATATACACATATATATACATATACATACATAGAATATGTACACCTTTAAAAATATCCTTGTTTTAGGTGGGCATTGAAAAATAAGTACAATTTTTAAATTAAATTTGTCTCGTTTTAATTAACTTATGGCCCATGGATTCTCACGCCTACTCCCATTGTCTTGGAGTTACGTTCTCCAAGATTTTTTTATTCAAGATGGAAATAGAAATTGAATCAATTTTTCAAATAATGGAAATCTAGTGACTTTAGATAGTGCTCTTTTTTCTGATGTAGGCATGAGAGCAGGTATGCTACACTTCCGTGCCTGTTTTACTCTCTCCTTCTCAACAGCCATCTCTGAAGTTCGAGTTGTGTCGCATCTCAACAACCGTCCTGTTGCTTCTCAGCAGCTTACAGATCCCAACCTTTTCAGGGAATGCATCTGAGATGCCCAGAATCCTGTTTTTATGTGCAATTCTAGAAATTAAAGTTTCTGCACAGAGAGCTGAAACTCAGAAACCCTAACTCCGCGGACAAGTCCATCTCTGAATCCCTAGCCAGCTGCAACTGAGAAGCGCTAAAATTAATGCCGATAGATGTAGAAAGTTTACCTTATGATCTGAAGCTAGCTTCAGCTTTGTTGATAGGTGCAAAAACCCTAGCTTTGACAGGAAGATCATTTCAGAAACCCTGACTTTTGCAGAGTCTTCGGAGATACGTGCAAGAATCCTAGCTTTGATAGGAGAATCTGCTCAGAATAAGTTTTGCCGAATCGGGTGTATGTTGCTGTCCTTCTCTACAGTGACTAGAGTTTCCTGTAAGAGATTTTGGAGCATGCGGGACGGCCAGGGTTGCCTGCTTCCTGTGCTGCGGTCCCACGGTCTTCTGGAAGAAGACCAATCTTTAATGGTCCAATGGTTGCTGCTCCAGATCTGCAGGGCAGAGGTTGCTCATGGTGTAAAATCAAGCAACCGTGCCAAAGAGAGGAGGAAAAAGCTGCGGCGAAAGCCTAAGGCCAGGAAGCTTGTCACCAAAGCATTGAATGTCAGCGTGGTCCTACAGGAGGGTGCAGGCGTTATCGCTTCCCTTCAGGAGGATGAAGGCACGGCAGGTGAGATTGTGGCGATACAGGAGGGTGGAGTCACAGCGGGTGGAACGGTGGCCGTTCGGCGCAGCGCAGTTGAAATCTCTGCCCTACCTGAGCGCAGCTCTATTCAAGATCAGGAAAGCGCTGGAAAAACTGATGAAGTCCCCAGTGATGAAGAGGCTGCAGACACATCTTACCTGCCAGGCCTTGATGATTCGGTGGCCCTCAGATGTCTCGCTTTCTTACCTCGGACTCAGCACTGGAAACTGGCCATGCTTTCTCGCAGGCATCGAGACCTTGTCCGTGACGCCTTGTTTCTGAAGCTTTGTCATCAGGATCGCATTGTTGAGCAGCGGATCTGCATCTACACAAGTGGCAATAATGGGTGGACTGCCTTTGATCCCAAGCAGAACACATGGAGAAATTTGCCCCATGCAAACGTAGACCCTAATTTTGATCTCTCAGACAAAGAATCTCTGTCTGCGGGCACTCACTTACTGTGGCTTGGCCGGGAAGTTTTTGATTTTGCTTGCTACAAGTATGATTTGGTGTCAAACAGCTGGGAAAGAGGCCCTCCCATGGTAAATTCTCGTTGCCTCTTTGCCTCTGCTAGTTGTGGCGAGTTTGCCTTTGTTGCTGGGGGCTTCAGTGTAGGTGGGATGCAGTTCAATGTTCTGAACTCTGCAGAGAGATATAATTCATTGAAGGGCATATGGGAAGCCTTACCTCACATGTCCACCCCTAGGCACAAGTGCTCTGGATTTTTCATGGACGGGAAGTTCTATGTCATTGGAGGGAAAACCAGGAACCATGAGCCACTCACTAGTGGAGAGGAGTATGATCCTGAGAAGAATGTTTGGAGAACCATAGAGAATATGTATTCTGCTCCAGCTTCGACACCCTCATTTGAGCCTTCCCCCCCTCTGGTGGCAGTTGCAGGCAATCAGCTCTATGCCATTGAGAGCTCCAGCAATCTTCTCAAAGTTTATGAGAAGCACAGGAACACATGGACGGTTCTAGGCCCTGTGCCAGTTAGGGCTGATTTCTGCAATGGGTGGGGTTTGGCATTCAAAGCTTTGGGTGATCAGCTCTTTGTGATCGGTGGACACAGGACATTAACTCAGGAGCACGAAGGTGTTGCTGTATTTTCTTGGCGGCCTCAGCCTGGTGCTTCGGCTCCAGAATGGCAGCTTGTCAACTCAAGAGTTACTGGAACTGGGAACTTTCTGTTCAACTGTGCTGTTATGGCTTGCTGATATGCAACCTTGACCCTTTGCATATGTTGTCAAAGGGCTTAGACAGAGTTTGCCTCTCCGTCCATGTTGTTTGTCTACGATGGATACTGTCACACTTTTCATTGGGGTTCCCGAAGATGTGAAGGTGGCTCCTTTATCTGAGGGCATCCTCCTTTGACATGGATGGGAGCCCTATTTGTTGTTGCCCAAAGGCCATACAGGTCTGTGTTTGGAACATCCCCTGTTGTCACATAAAATGTTTAGTTGAATATCTTGCGAACTCCACCAAATGCTCCAGTTCATTTTCCTGAAGGTAGTGACTTATCTAGATAGGTTTTTATGCAAGATAATTTCTAGCATCGTGTGGTCTTTTCTTGGCTAGATTTTTACCATAAATTATTGTCATTTTGACCGTTCTGGGTAATTCTGTCATTATTTTTCAAGGTGATTATTTGAATAGGCTTGGATTAAATTAAAGGTGTACAGTCACGCCATTTGGTTTTTAAGTTTTTGTCTAGAACACAAGTTCAATGAATGGTAGGTGATTATTTGTAAGGAAGTAGCTGAAGCCGGACTTCTTGTGAGAGCGTGTACCTTGACTTCCGGCAGTGAATGTGCTAGAAGGAAAGTGACTCTTAAAGAGCTTGTATGGGATAGTATGTTTTGTTTATAGTGATGAAGTGCTTCATTTGGCTTGGTAAGTCTGGTGCTCTAACTATGGTTTGAACAGATTCTCCATAAGAGAGATTTCTTAAAGAAAATTTTGATTCACGTTCCCTTGATTATTGTAATAGTTTTTGCCTATCTGATGGATAAGGATGTGACATCTGGTTTTTTGTATGTATGGTCTTGTCTTGAACTGACACTTGCTAAAGTAGTGCCAGAAAGTGTCATGGAAGAAATGTAATTGTCAAACTTAATATAAAATCGGACAATTAGACCACACGATAATTGATTACATGCACACATGACAAGTCGAAGTCCCCCCTCGCAGCCCCTACCCCACCCATGCAGAAAACCCCGTATCAGAGTGTATGCTTTATTTGATATGAGAATGATGGTACAAACTGCAAATATATGATTCCCTTACTGTGATCTTGTGTGTTCTTCGGTTGGTTTCAGTCAAAAGTGGTCGCCTGAGTTCGGTCTGGTGAAGGAGGCTGCATTTTGCTTTACTGTTCCAGGCTGCATTTTGCTTTTTATAGGCCTCTGTACCCCATTGTTTCTGGTCTGCTACCTTCTGTTTGATCTCGTGTCCTCGGCAGTGCCTGCTGCTGGTCTTCACCTCATTTTGGCACCCTGCTGGCTTTGCACAACTCCTCATTGGCGTGCAATTAGTCTATACTGTGCAAACCTTGACAAAATATCAAGGTCACTCAATGATCCTGTCCCATTGACGGTCTTTCTACCCTGTTCTGCATGTGGCTACCCTGTACGTGTCCTCATGAAGCCATGAGGTGAACACATCTGAGGATTGATGCATGTTAAAAAATAAATAAAAAATTTTAAGACAAGGAAGGGTACTGCAATGACATGCCAACACTTTCCACTATGGGAGTGGGTAGTTTCGAACCATGAACTTCCTTTCAGGAGGCAAGGGCGCTACCACTGTGATAAACCTGAATACTGTTTTTTCATGTGTGATGTGGGGCCATGAATCAAGAATCATCCTCTAATGCTTCGTTCCCCTGCTTCTACTAAAACCTTATAATTTTCACCTCCTACGTCTTTTGGAGGCTGTTTCACAGTTAGGGAAAAAACAGGGGAAACACCATGACAAAAAGAAAGATGTAAAATAAGAGAGGGGGCTGTACCATGGGGCTCATGCGTTTGTCAAGGTTATATGATGGTTTTATACCATGGGACCCAAGGTTGGTTTTATGAGTCATATGATGGTTGTGTACCATGGGACTCATATTACAGTTTCACACTTGGGACTCAGCCTTGGGTTATTTTTGCCTATATGGTTAGTGTAACTAGGGCCCAAGGCTAAGTACCAGCAATGAGAATGGGAGATTGTCTGGTGCGATGTGTACGTGTGCATATGCATGGTTTGATGTGTGTGTGTGTGCACTGAGTTTAATGTAAGCTGATTTGACAATGCTTGCTTGGCATGTACATATGTGCCTGAGGAACCAGGAATGCCCGGAACTAATCAACCATAGGGATGTGGTGTGAAACTGTTTGCATACATGCTTTTGGCTTGGTTGGAGGCAAAACTCCTTTGTAAATTAATGGTGTTTTTAAATGGTCAAAGAGTCTACATTTATAAGGTTTATTTGCACATTTATTAATATCCAAGGGGGCACCTTATTCTAAAAGGCCGCCCAAAACATTAATGAATGCATGTGGGGTCTGGACCTTAGTACATTAAGTTTTAACGTCTTTATAAGCCAATTTTAGAAGACTCATGTCCTTTTGGGGCTAATACTTGCTCATATCTCTTATTCACGTTTTTCTATGCATGAGAATATGTTGCCCTAATTATTTGGAAGAAGGCAACATGTTTAGCTTGTTTTGGGCTCGCTTAGCCTTTTTTCGCATCTGCAGTAGTCAACCGCATCTCTGCACTTCGCCGTACCTGCTATACCTCTAATTGTACAATCCGTACCGCACTGCCCATTAGCCCACACTTGTCCGTACCAATCTGCAACATGCCCGTACAGCTCTGCCGTACCATAATGTGCCCGTTGTGTACCTGCTAGACAACACCTTTGCTCTACTTTGAAGACATCTGAAGCTGTGAAACTTCTTGGACAACTGAAGATATGCAGACACAACAGAATCTGCTTGACTTGAGGACTCACGGCCACAGTTTGGTAAAGGTTAGTAAGTGTATGCATAGCTCTTTTTTGGAACTCTTGGGTAGAAACCGTTTGTAGAGTCCTTGGTTAGGAGCTTAAGGATCTTGAAAGGACCAGATGTACGAGAGATCAGAGCAAAACCACAACATGAAATATGTGAGTGAATATATATATATATAATAGTGAGTGCAAATATGTACAAGAGCCCTCTGATATGAGGTGACTCAGAGAAGAAAGACCAGTGTAGAAGCAGAGATGATGTTGGAGCTGAAGCACGATCGGTGAAGCTAAGTAGAGAGTGGGCTGCCGTCCCGATGTTATGATGTAGCAGAGAGTGGGCTGCTGTCCCGATGGTGAGATCTGAGGCAAAAACGCTGATATGCACTATGTATAGCAGAGGGGGCTGCTGTCCCATGGACTGTAAAAGGTAGATGATATGCTGATGTAAGCACTGATGTGAGCGCTAATGTAAGGCTGAAGATAAACGTTGATGTAAGCGCTGATGACAAGCTGATGTAAACGCTGATGTCAGCCCAGATGTAAGCACTGATATAAGCCTGATGTCACCATTTGGTCCATCTCCATTTCTGGAGCCACTTCTATGGGACTAACACTCCATAGAGCGGCCAGATTTGTGCCATGTTCACATGGGTCCAGGCCAGTGTCCCATGTGAAAGGGCCAGTCTTTTGGTGTCACATGGACGGGAGCCAGATTAGTGCCACCCGTGTGTGACCAGTGCTGTGTCACATGGATAGGAACCAGTTTCGTGCCACCCGTGTGTCACTTGCTTCGTGCTGTATGAACGAGATCCTGTTGGTGCCACTCGTGTATGGCCAGGATGGTGTCTTATCTATGGGACTGTCACTCCATAGGAAGACTAGGACATATTTTTATATTTATGTCGCGTCAGCTTTGTGCCCGACAGCAACTTTTTGTACAAGTTTCATGAAAGGGAGATTTCGTCCATTACATGTGCGCATGCATTTATGCCTGCATGTATAAATTTGTTTTTGCATGACTTGTTTGCGTGTGTTTGCCTGTTATGTCGTGCCAGTACACTGGTCGAGGACGCCCCCAGTGTACCGTGGAGTGCTGTTGTGAACAGGTGGTAAGTATTACCATTTTTTCCTTTTTTAAAATGTAAAATTTATAAGTTATGGCCAACTTTAATATTTATAAGCCCATGTGTTTACACACATTTAAATTAGGGGCTGGACATTATCACATTAGGGTGCCCATGAGCATTTTAAATACCCTTTTAATATTGTGTACCCTTTTAAAAACTTTGGGATAAGCTTTTGCAAGAAAAATTTAGTAATTCTTCACACGTGGGAGAGGTTGGTTGCTTTTCTCTTCATCGCCTGTTATTCTCCCCCATGCTCTCCATCGCCTGTCTCTCGAAAGGCTGAATTTCTGCATTTCTCTTCATCGCTTGCTTCCCATGGATTGTACTTGCTGCTGAAAACCCAAACGTACTGAAAATCTGATTGTACTTGCTGCCACGTGGACTGTACCTGATTTGTACTTACTGGATTGTACCTGATTTGTACCTACCGGACTGAACCTGATTGTACCTGTTGGATTGTAGTCTGTACCTGCATGTACTTGCTGCTGAATTCCACATGTGTGCTGAATTTGGACTGTACTTGCTGAAACTTGATTGTACTTGCTGTTGAATTTCACACGTGCTGAATTTGGATTGTACTGGTTGAATTTCACACGTGCTGAATTTGGATTGTACTGGTTGAATTTGGACTGTAATTGCTGAATAGTACTTGCTGCACCAGATTGTACTTGTTGTACGAGGAAGTTCTTCCTGGTGTGGTAAGTATTTTTCCCTATGTGGTGGTGCTAATCGCGTCCTCAAAGCCTCTGAGAGCCAGTGAAGGTTAGACTCACCAGGGAATTTGGGAGCAAAGCTCATTGGGGAGAACCAGGCCATGTTTCCTCCGCGGTGTACTCTTGGCTTGCGTTAGTACGGGCGTGCCTGTTAGTGCACGGTCCCGGAAGACCAGTGAAAGAAAGGTGTGCACCCAATGAAGGTGGGAATGAGCCCGTGATTTGAGGCTACTCTGACTAACACATCTTCATCGACTTGAACCAGTTTGTTTGAGTTGTTTTCACTCCCTGGTGGAGAAATGTGGTCTATCAAGCCCGTGACACTTGTACTTATAAATACTCTAAGAAATACAAAATGTATTGAGGGGGGGGCCGGCTCTTTCTGGCCCCAGCGGTGGTGTCATATGTATTTTGGTATTTCTAGTATTTATGTTGCTGATGTTGTTTCCATTGTTAACTTCAATTAAGTTAAGTGTTCTAAATATGTGTATATTATCTTCCGATCTGTAGGCCTCCTGTAGGGAGCGGTCACATTAGTATCAGAGCTCGGTCGTCTCTCTTTTTCAAGAGGAGATACGGAGTTTTGAGATCGGAAGCAAGTACGAACACTTGACTCAATGGAAAGCCAGGGCAACGCATTGGAAGTGCCGAATTCGAGGGGCCAATCAAGTGCTTCACGGGATTCCGATGCATTGCATGGAAGGCATAAGCCTCTGGAGAGAGTCTGTGACAATGCATTGATAGGACAGCCATCACGTGGTAAAGAGCCCATGCATGAGGAAGAGCCCAATGCATTGAGGGCTAAGTTGGAGCACGTGAAGAGGCTCTAAAAAGAGCAAGAGCTGAAATTCTTGCATGAAGATCCCCATGTACAAAGTGTCATAGAAGCGAAGAAAGTTGATGCTATGGTGGACATGACTTTTGAGTCTATGGCTCGAGAAGTGGACAAGAAGCCAAGGGAGTTGGCACTCTCTTATCTTATCTGAAAGGGTGACCTTAAAGAAGGAGAGGATGGACAGAAAGAAGGAGAGGATGGACAGCTTATGTTCAAGAATCCACCCCGTTTGAAGCATGGAGACCTAGCCTCTCAAAGGTTGAGATCATATTTGCATAAAGAAGAAGTATCGGTCACTTCTCGCCATGCATCTACTCCTCATGGCACAGGAGGAAACATATTCATGCATGCCGAAGGCCATATGGATTCCAGTATGTACATCATGGGAACAATGGTCGGCATGCAAGCTAAAAGACCTTACCTATTGAGTTGTCTCGTGGCGAGACAAGGCATCTTTCAATGAGGTCACATGCAGTGGGGCCACAAGAACCAAAGACCCATGTCACTTTGCTTAGTGAAACACCTAAGATTGCCCATGAAGCTCATGCAGAGAGAGCTGTCCCGTTGGACAAGGGCAAGAGAAAGAGGCAAGAACTTGAGCCTCATGCCAAAAAGTTCAAGGAGTTCAAGGTAGGGGACAAGTCAGTGAAGTTTAATGCCTATCATGGGGAGTTTGATGTCTCTAAGGTGCTTGCTTTTGTGGCTCAGTTTGATATTGCATTTAGTGAAGAGGACTTCACGGAGAAGTCCAAGATCCGTCTTGCAAGCATGTTTTTGAAGGGGACAGCTGCCCATTGGTGGATCACTGAAAAGACAACCAAAGACCCCATATGCACTTGGAAAGAGTTCAAGGATAGATTTTATGCCCAATTTTTGCCTCCAAATG
The DNA here is from genome assembly GCF_041138505.1 of Cibotium barometz. NCBI lineage: Eukaryota > Viridiplantae > Streptophyta > Polypodiopsida > Cyatheales > Cibotiaceae > Cibotium > Cibotium barometz. Next base: position 51,498,354 of record NC_141054.1, on the reverse strand, counting down.
CAGAGCATACACTTACCCAAAAGTGGGATAGACTTGACCAAAAGGATAATGAGAGTGTGCAACAGTATGTGAGCAAATTTTGGAAAGTTTTACTCGAGGTTACTCTTTTCATGCAACTTTCCGAAGAAGAGAAGAAAAGAAAGTTTCATTCCGGGTTGCAACCAGCCTACCGTTCGGGCATCGAATTGCACCCAAAACACACTTTACAGCAGCTTAATAGTGTTTGCTCTTGCTACGGAGCAATTGGTGCTCAAAATCAAGCAAGATCAAGGTGGTTCCAAGGGCAAAGAGAAGGCTGTCCCAAACCTGCAAAAAGGTGGACAGCCACCTAAAAAGAGCTTTCGAGAAGCCCATAAGGGAGGTAAAGCTGAAAATACCTCATCCAAGGATAATGGGTCAAAGAAGAACAAATTTGGCTTTACTCCCGAGCAAAGGGAGCAATATGCAAAGAAGAGGAAATGCTTTTCTTGTGGAAGTAAAGAGCATATGTTTAGGCAATGTCCCAACTGCAAACAAAAGCATGAGGACAAGCAACCCAAGGTAAATGTGCATGCCGTTACCGATGTGCAGGGAAACACGAAGCATGATGGTAAAGAGAGGATGGTATGTAAAGCATGGGGCCAAATCAAAGATCAGCTGCTTTATTTATGTTTGATGATTGTGCAATAGATAACTGTATCTCTACCGAGATGGCAGCCACCTTGGGCATTGAGGTTGAGGATATGGGGTCTCAAATTGAAGCAAAAGCTGCCTTTGTTGGTAAAGATGTCATGTGCATGAATATGCCATGGACATTCTCATAGATTATCTAGAAGAGGCGGTCAGAAAAAGAGATTAAAGACTAGGACATGGAGCAGTGTGTGAAGTGGGGACTTGGAGATGACCTGAAGATGCTGTCGGCTGTGTACAGGAGTTGTTGGCTGAACCAAAGAAGGACACAGGAGCTGTCGGCGGCTGAGGCGGCTGCAGGCGCATCTTCATGTTGGGATTTAGTATCCAGTCGGCCAGCCGACTGCTCGTCGGCCAGTTCCCCAAGGAATCCAAAGGCCTATAAATAGGCAAAGAGGCTACTCATTGTAATCATTCATTCCTTTATGGAGTGGATCCTTAGGGTCCAAGTAGGGACCAGATTTTGGGTGTTTATCACCTTTTGTATGAGAGAAAGGTTTGGTTCAGCCAAGCTCCTTACTTTTTTGTTCTCCCGTGCTTCTTGTACAAAAGAAAGATGGGTCATTCCGCATGTGTGTGGATTATAGAGCTCTAAATAAGCTCACCATCAAGAACAGATTTTCAATCCCGCGCATTGATGACATTTTGGATAAGCTTGATGGCTCGGTTTGTTTTAGCCGTATTGATTTGAAGAGTGGTTATCACCAGATATGAGTGGTGCCAAAGGATGTCCACAAAACTGCATTCAGGACAATTTTTGGATTGTATGAGTTTTTGGTGATGCCTTTTGGTCTCACCAATGCCTCAACCACATTCAATCGTATGATGAATAGGATATTCTGACCCCATCGAAAATTCACAGGTGTATTCTTTGATGACATGTAACATGCGGAAGCTCTGGGGGTCTTCTTTCAGCCCTAAACACTCTTGGAAACATGCTGATGCAAAACGCAGATATGAAGAGAGAGTAGAGAGAGAGAGAGATATGCTGGAAATTCAATATATTCATATAGTACAAAAAGGTACTCCTAATCTACAGCCCTTGGCTGCCTTCATAAAAGGTGGGAAAACACCCAAAAACTGTCCTATTTCTGGACCCATTCCCTAGAGGAATGAATGATCTAACCAATGAGCAAACATGCCTATTTATAGGCTGGATATGACCAACAAATCTGGCCGACTGCTGGTCGGCCAGCTCTATGGACTTCAATAATTCAATTGTTGCAGCCGACTGGGTATAACACATGTATAATCTGGCCGACAGCACCCTTAGTCCGCCAATCAATCAAATCCCTGCAAAAATAGCAGCACATGCTCCAAAATCCCTGGTTCTAATGCTTTTTTCTGGCTGCCTCTTCTGGATTAGCCCTGAGAATTGTCCATGGCATTTTTCATGCACATGACACGACATCTTGGTTTTCTCCACCAAGAATGAGTAAGAGCATAGGACTCATTTGGCTATAGTGTTTGAAGAGTTGCGGAAGCATAAACTCTTCATTAATGCCAAGAAAAGTGAGTTCTTTCTCTCAGAGAGACACTATTTGGGCCACATTGTATCCAAGGATGGTGTAAGAATGGATCCTGCCAAGATTGAAACCATTCGGAATTGGCCAGAGTTGCAAAATGTACATGAGGTACATAGCTTTCTGGGGTTATGTTTATATTACAGGCGCTTTATAAGGCATTTTTTTATGATTGCTATGCCTTTACATGATCTCACGAAGAAGAAAGCCACTTTTAAATGGACCTCAAAGGAGCAAGATGCCTTTTTGCAACTCAAGAATGCTATTATATGTGGACCCGTCTTGATTGTTCCCGACTTGCAAAAGCCATTCACGGTGGAATGTGATGCATGTGGGAATTGTATAGGGGCTGTCCTAAATCAAGATGGTCATGCAGTTGCATATGAGAACCGTCGATTACATGATGCCGAGCTTCATATGGACATCTATGAAAAAGAGCTCTTGGCTGTAATTCATACCTTAAAGATATGGAAACATTATCTTCTTGGGGTTGAATTTGTAGTCAAGACAGATCATCAAAGCTTGAGATATTTTCTATCTCAAACAAAGCTTTTGGAGAAGCCAAACTTTCTTTCCATGTTTCATTTTCAGATTGTACATACACTAGGAAAGAAGAATGTAGTGGCAGATGCATTGTCCAGGAGGCCTTATGTGGCTGCAGTTTTAGTGGCCTCTCATGGGGACTTATCTGCCATGCGAGATTTGTATCATTTGGATGCTGATTTTTGCCATATATGGACTGATTTGATGGTTGGTCACTCACATGCCTCTTATGTGATCAAAGAGGGTTATCTTATGAAGGATAACTGCTTATGTGTAGTGAAGGATATGCGTCCAAAGGTTATGGAGGAATGTCACGCTCCACCTTATGCTGGTCATAGAGGTATTATGCCTACTACACTTCATTGGGGATAGAGATCCTAGAACTACGAGCCTCTTTTGGAGGGCTTTATTTGATAACATGGGCACTAAGCTTGAGTTTTCATCAGCTTATCACCCCCAAATGGATGGCCAAAGTGAAGCTGCAAATTCAGCCGTGTTGGATTTGTTGAAGTGTTATGTGGTAGATCAAAAGACTGCGTGGGAGAAGTGTCTTCCACTTGTAGAGTTTTCTTACAACAACACAGTTCATGCCTCCATGGGAAAGGTCCTGTTTGAGATTATTTATGGCAGAGTGGTCTTGCCATCCATCCTTCGTACTAAGGATGGGATTTTTGCAGCTGATGAGTATGTGCGTGACTTGGATGTAGCCTTTGCTCAGGTGCGGACAGCCATTGCAAGGTCACAAGACAAGCATAAGAGGGTTGCTGACAAGCATAGAAGGGACATGCAAGTCAAGGAAGGTGATTGGGTATTGTTGAAATTTGAGAAAGCTAGGCTTCGAAAGAGGCCAGGACGAGAGGGATCATATCCAAACCTTTCTACTCGATATTATGGATTCTTCAAAGTGGTTGACAAGATCAATGAAGTGTCCTTCAGGCTTGCTTTACCTAGCCATTGGAAGATTCACAATGTCTTTCATGTGAGTCTTTTGTGGAAGTATGTGGGGCCAGATCCAGAGGAGCCTGTCACAGAAGATCCGCCAGAAGTTGATGAGCTTGAGGAGATCCTTCAGCCAGAGCAGATTGTATTTCACAAGGAGAGAAAGATACCACATGGGAAGCTTTCTAGGAGATACCTTGTGAAATTTAAAAATTATTTGCCAATTGATGCAAAGTGGTTAGACGAGGATTATTTTGTTGACTACCTTAGCTTTTGCAGGCATATCTTGAGGCTTTTCAGTTGAGGACAACTGTTTAGAAGCCGGGGGGATGTCACCATTTGGTCCATCTCCATTTCTTGAGCTACTTCTATGGGACTGTCACTCCATAGAGCGGCCAGATTTGTGCCATGTTCACATGGGGCCAGGCCAATGTTCCATGTGAAAGGGCCAGTCTTTTGGTGTCACATGGACGGAGCCAGATTAGTGCCACCCGTGTGTGACCAGTGTTGCGTCACATGGACGGAAACCAGTTTCGTGCCACCCGTGTGTGACTTGCTTCGTGCTGTATGGATGGGAGCCTGTTGGTGCCACCCGTGTATGGCCAGGATGGTGTCTTACCTATGGGATTGTCACTCCATAGAAAGACCAGGATATATTTTTATATTTCTGTCACGCCAGTTTTGTGCCCGACAGGAACTTCTTGTACAAGTTTTATGAAAGGGAGATTTCGTCCATTACATGTGCACATGCATTTATGCTTGCATGCATAAATTTGTTTTTGCATGACTTGTTTGCATGTGTTTGCCTGTTATGTTGTGCCAGTACACTGGTCGGGGACGCCCCCAGTGTACCGTGGAGTGCTGTTTGCTGACTCGTTGGTGTGGTGTGTGAACAGGTGGTAAGTATTACCATTTTTTCCTTTTTTAAAATGTAAAATTTATAAGTTATGGCCAACTTTAATATTTATAAGCCCATGTGTTCACACACATTTAAATTAGGGGCTGGACATTATCACATTAGGGTGCCCATGAGCATTTTAAATACCCTTTTAATATTGTGTACCCTTTTAAAACTTTGGGATAAGCTTTTGCATGAAAAAAATAGTAATTCTTTACACGTGGGGGGAGGTTGGCTGATTTTCTCTTCATTGCCTGCCTCTGAGAAGGCTGAATTTCTGCATTTCTCTTCATCGCCTGGTTCCCATGGATTGTACCTGCTGTTGAAAACCCACACGTGTGCTGAAAGTCTGATTGTACTTGCTGCCACGTGGGCTGTACCTGATTTGTACCTGTTGGACTGTATCTGATTTGTACCTGTTGGACTGAACCTGATTGTACTTGCTGGACTGTACCTGCATGTACCTGTTGTTGAATTGCACACGTGTGCTGAATCTGGACTGTACCTGCTGAAACTTGATTGTACTTGCTGTTGAATCTCACACGTGTGTTGAATTTGGATTGTATTCAGTCTTGTACATATTTTGCTCCCTCACTTATGAGACTAACATTGTCTCTTGCTTGGGACTGTTTTGATTCAGTATATTCAGCATAATTTGCTCCATATCTCTCTCTCTCTCTCTTGCACTCTCTGTTTAGCACATTCTAGTGCCACTCTACTTCCGCTCTGGGCACTCTTTCATGGTATCATCGCTCCCGGTTCAGCAACCTTTCTGCTGCCCCAGATTCAGCCTTGTTTTCAGCACCTACTCTTCTGCGTTTTCTTCCAGATTCATAGCTTTTGCTGCTGCGTTTTCTGGACAGCACCCTGCTGGTCACTTTTCCTTCAGATTGGCTTCACCAATTCAGCCATCTTGCTCTTGTTGATCAGCGTTTCATTGCCCACTTGGAGATTGGACTGCAGGCGGCCTGTTTTCTAAAGGACAGCACTTGTTCACTGCTGTGTTTTCCTCTCCAGTGGCCCTTTCCCTGTGTAGAGGGGGCTTGTGGTGTTGCAGGCTTTGGTGGCACTCTTGGTACCTGTGAAGCACACTTCTTCTTCAGAGATTGTGCGTTTTCTTGAGGAGAGCCCAAGCTACTGTCTTTGTTGTTGCCTTTCCCTCTTGCATGTTGGGGTAAAGGCATTATGCCCACCCTTATAGTGTGTACAAGCCCATAAGTTATAGTACATAGTACACTTAGTACTTTTAATGTACTAAGTGCACTATGTGTACTAGTGCAATATACATGTGTGATAGGGGAGTCACACACTCAATCTTGATGAGTTGACTTATCCCCACAACTCTCTCTCTCTCTCTCTCCCTTGTTTCTCTGTGTATGTCTCACACACATGAACTCTAACCCTAACTCTTCCATTCAACTGGTATCAGAGCTATGGTCATTCCCTCCCTCTTGATAGCATCTCAGGCTGCATTTCAGGCTGTGGAGCAGGTGCTTACAGATAGCATCTTCGGCCAGCATAGAACAGTGAAGCTAGACGGCTGGCTTTCAAGCGTTGGGTGGCGCACCAGGAAGGGGGCGAACCTTCAACAAGAACGCCTTTACGCACTCTTCACAGCCACGCGTCGGCGCCTGGCCACAATAGAGCGTTGCAGGCAGCAACGCGCTGGGCGTTAGACGGCGTAAAACCACCGGGCGGATAAGCGCATGCGTGGTGCAGGCTGGCGAGCCTTAGCCACAAGGCGGCGTCAACAAACGAACACGTGTCCCCGCGAAGGCGATCTTGAGCGACTGGTGGCGTTGGGCGTTCAACTGGCTACTAGGCGGATAGGCGAAGGCAGCAGCAGGCGTAATCACTATCGCTGGACGTAGGCAGCAGAGGTCGCACTGTACTTGGTACTTTGCTGCCCAGCAGCTGGGCGTAGGCAGCCAGCAGCGTGGGCTGCTCAGCTGTTGCCCAGCAGCAGCCACGTTGCCCAACCAGGCAGCGCAGAGGACTGCCCAGCCATCCGTACAACTGTAGCAGCAACAGCATCATCGTGCAGCACCAAATTCATCAACCCTTTTTTCTGCAACAAAAAAAAATCAGAAATTACAAGGTATTTTGCTTCAATTTTTCTTGGGATTTGCAATTGAGCAGGTACAATCATCAATTGAGCAGGTACAGGTGCCAAATTGCTCAATTTTTGAGCAAAATTGGCAAAATTGGGTGACATTGGTCACAATCAGGATCAATTTGCAGGAAATTGGACGTCGAAATTTGGGGCTTTTGATGTATTTGTGCAATTAAGCATTCATACATGCTGTATGATGTGAGAAATCGCACATTCGGGCAAAATTGCAGTGCAAATCAAGGGGCTTTTGTGCCGATTAAGTTGATTGTATTTTGGTATTTCCAGTATTTATGTTGCTGATGTTGTTTCCATTGTTAACTTCAATTAAGTTAAGTGTTCTAAATATGTGTATATTGTCTTCCGATCTGTAGGCCTCCTATAGGGAGCGGTCACACTTGATGTGAAACGCTCATGTAAGCCTGATGATTGGCAGATGTAAGCTTGATGTAAGGCGGCCTGTACCAACAGATGTAAACGCTGATGATGGCAGAAGTAAAACGTTGATGACAGCAGATGTACAACGCTGATGATAGCAGAGAGGGCTGTTGTCCCACGGTGGCCTGTAGCAGAGAGTGGGCTGTTGTCCCGGGTAGTGGCCATATGACAAATGCGGAGGTGCTATCCTGTCAGGCGGAGATGGTGGTGTAGAGCCCGACAAAAGCAGCAGCAGTAGAGAGTGGTACCAGATATGAGCAATGAAGTGGTACACCCATGATGAATGATAGGCAAGGCTATATATACTAAGGGGGGGTGCTGGTCGGTCAGCCTAAAAGGTGTAGGTCAGCAGCCAAGACAAAAACCCCAAAATAAAACATACAAATACCCAAAAAAATCCCTTTTTAGGGCTAGGAAAAATACTGTTTTCTCACACCCCCTCTCAGGCCAAAAAGGGGACCATGAGAGAAGATGATGGATGCCAGGGTCCCACAATGGTAGAAGGAATGTATCCCCCCCTGGAAACAAAATCTGATGAAGTCAGAGAGGGCAATCGTGATGGCAAAGGTGGTGTAGATGAGTGGATGTACATTGGTTGATCGTCTCCCAAAGTAAGATCTTGAACGGGACTCTTCATTGAGTACGAGAGATCAGAGCAAAACCACACAGCATGAAATACGTGAGTGAATATATATATAATAGTGAGTGCAAATATGTACAAAAGAGCCCTCTAATATGAAGTGACTCTGAGAAGAAAGACTAGTGCAGAAGTAGAGATGATGTCGGTTGTTTACTACAAAGGAATCCCAATCTATGTGCATCAACCTCTTCGTATGGAGGAGCCAGGAAATCAAACTGCGAGCTTCTCTTATTGCTCGACTTAAAATCCGTTTGTGGATGGCCTGACAGTAGTTTCAGGTGGATGGCCTGACTTAAAATCCGTTTGTGGATGGCCTGACAGTAGTTTCTCAGCATTATTCAGGTGAGTCAATGCATTTATTTTGTGAAAAAGGATGACATGTCATGGTCTATATGATTTATTGATTTTTTTAATTGAAAACCAATGTTCTTTTGTTTTGTGCAAAAAATTCACTACATGAGTAAAATGTCAATCGGGCTAACTGTAACTGCAGGGTGGAGTTGGTCCCTCACGATCTCTCTGCCCGCTAACCCCTGTATACGATGAGACAATATTCATGGGTGAAGAGTGTGAAAGGTGCGACGAGACCTTGTGGTCACCTGCGGAGAGGCGAGAATAGGAATTCCTCAGGACAAAAGATCTTGTGTGTTAGAGAATGGGTGAACTATTCCCCCCCACTCGTGGGAGCAATCCTCTCTCGTAGGGGAGGAGGGAATATGCTGTGAGCTATACCCCACTTGTGAGGAGTCTGCATCAGGATCAGTGAGAGAGGCATAAGGGGATGCTCCACATCTTTTTTTTGAGGGGGGCAGGGGGGGGGTGCGGGGGGGGGGTGGTGGTTCTGGGGCATCTGCTGTCCCTAACCATCACCAACACTGGGCTGTTGGGGTGTGAGAGCAGCCGGAGGCGGGGTGGAAGATGAAGACATCTGACGTCCACCCCATCTCCTGACGCGCCTCTTGCTTCTAGGGCAGTCCCTCGCAATGTGGCCCTGTTGTTGAGGCATTGGTCCAGTTTCCCAGTAATCTCCATCCTCTAGCTGAAATGTGAACCATCTGGTCTCTACAACATAATGTGGTCATCTGAAATGGATGGATCAGAGACAAGGACAAAAACTGTGGACACCCCATCAGCGCTTGCAGGCAGATGGAGGTAGTCCTGGGTGTTGCATGCGCGGAAGCCTTCTTCTGTGATCCAGCCCTAAGCTTGATTATGGAACACCTGTAGATGCTTCATGAAATGATTAGACAGAGAAGAGAGAGATGGCTGTTGGTATTCAGTGCATTACTATGTTACAAGAAGATGTACGACTTTGCAACTTCACGAGGCCTTTGGCCTGCTGAAAAGATGGCTGATGCACTTCTACTAACTAAATGATTACTTAATCCCAAAGGAGGGAAGAGATGATTATCTGCAATGATGTCTGATGCTTATATAGGCCCGTGGGGGGCTGGTCAGCCACTGTTGCTGTTGTTGGCCTGTATAAATATCCACGACTGCATATATGCATGCGTTTGTCTTCACACGTGTGGAAAATCCTGTCGAGTGCTTCCTGTATTGCTGCCGACTCTAAATGATTGTCATATGGTGCCTATGTTAATCCTAAATGCTGCCTAAACCAGGAAATCTGCTGAATATGCTGAGATTATGCCATGGCATGGGTGTGCACGTGACATGTCCTTTTGCTAGACTTGATGACGGTTGGATACTTTGTCATCCTTCCTTCCTCCCTGGACTATTGACTTTGACTTACTCCTTTGACTGCGAGACTTTGACACTTTGACTGAACACCATCCACTTCTAAACTCCACTTCAAGTCTTGATGAAGAACTGAGCATGTGTTCCACTGCTGTCCCCATGCCTTCTATCCCTTTCCCTTAACACAGTGGCGGGTCACCTACCGGAACTCATCATGCTTGTTGCTAGGCCTTTGGAACTGATTTGAGATCTAATTGATGTACTGGTTTTGAGTATATACTCCTAGAGAATACTTTCCTCTAGCTTTGCCTGTTGTAGACCACTCCATCTGCTACCTTGGCTGCATTCTCCTAATGGAACAACTGTAAGAGTTGCCCAAGGGCCTATATAAGCATCAGACATCATTGTAAATAATCATCTCTTCCCTCCTTTGGGATTAGGTCATCATTTAGTTAGTAGAAGTGCGTTAGCCACCTTTTGGGCAGGCCAAAGGCCTCATGAAGTTGTGTACTTAATACCAACAGCCATCTCTCTCTCTCTTCTTTGTCTAATCATTTCATTAAGCATCAACAGGTGTTCCGTAATCAGGGTTAGGGCTAGATCACAAAAGAAGGCTTCCGTGCATGCAACGCTGGTATCAGAATGTAGCATGCAATAGTTGATCGTCGTAACGTGCAACAAAGCCTTCTTTATACCCGTGAGTTTATGCAATTCCACTTCACTTTGAGAGAGAAGATAGAGTGGAATTGCATAAACTCACGGAAGATGTGCAGAAAATAGAGAGAGAGAGAGAGGGAGAAGAGGACACAGTATTGGGTCCCGAATACCCTTTGTAGGACCCCCATCATGAATGGTGTATTTGCTTTATTAGAATGATGTAAATCTGAAATAAAGACTGGTTCTTGACTTGCACTTCTTCACCTTGGCTGTGCACTTCCCCTTGGCTGTTTGGCACTTGGAACGTAGCAACCTTTGTGCATTATGAGATGCTTCTACTGGATTCAGGTCTGGGTATTTATACCCCTAACTGCTGTTGGTCAGCTGACTCAACAGGGGTCGGCATGTTGCTAATTGTCCCACGACCTGGTCAAATCTGAATTTAAATGCTAATAAAACAGTGTTTTCACTCTGCTGTCCAGGCTGGCCACCTTGCACATGTTCTGGGCTGCTGGGCAGTCCTGCGCAGTCTGTATGGGCACCCCCATACATGGCCGCCTGGCTGGGCAAGGCCCTAGAGCCTGTTGGCTGCCTGCCCAGGCCCCTTGGGCTGGCCGAAAGCCTGCCCAGCCCATTCTAGGGCTGGTGGGTAAAGCCTGGGGCCCTCCTGGCCCCTTGGGGTGGCTCAAAAGCGTGCCCCATGCCCACTGCAAGAGATTACTCTCTTTTTTGGGGTAGCCCTAAGGGCTGGCCCCTTTCTACATGCAACCTACATGCTTCTAGACAGATGCCTAGCATCTGGTTGCAAACCAAATACATAGGACACATGACTTCATTCGAAAGGGAGACTCATAGAACGGACTGGCACTGCTTCATGTGTAGGACGATGCACACCTGACCTCGGACGCGTAGAGTGGAACCCTGGCTAACTCGTCCCGGACTAGGCTCACACGTGACTAGTTTCCACACCACGTCTTGCACCTTCTTGTTCAGATATGTCTACGTGGCATCCAAGTGCGGGATGCACGTGACATCCACTTCTGCTTAACTTGATAGAAGCTGTGTAGCGTCCAAATAGTTCGTCAATAAAGTTGGATAGTCGTCGAAGAATTCTTTGTCAAGCCATACCGCTTCGTGAGTCCCTCGGTCTTGAAACTTTGTGAGGAATTGTCTTTGTCTTCGGCTTGAGCCATGCTTGAAGTGGTGCAAAAGGATTTGTTCCGGAATCATCACTTGAGCTTCATCCACTATATCTAGTTCCACTTTGTCTTTCACTTTTGAAGAGATCGGACTTGCATATGGTTTTAGCCGACTGACATGGAACACTGTTAGCACATTCATCCCCAGTTTCTTCTCATCTTTGGAGTCCCCTTTTGGTCCATTTTCATGGCCCTTGGTTGTAGGCTGGCCACCCTATTTTTATATATTCTTTTGGCATTTTTCCCAGGTTGGGTGCTTTATGCCTAGTCGGCTAGCTTCCTCGTGTCTAGTTGGCCAGCACTAGGTGTCCATTCGGCGAGCCCTATTTACCTATAAATAGGTGGGCTTGTCTCTTTCAGTTTTCATGGTCTAGTCTTTCTTATGCTTCCGCTCTGTGCACTTGTTCATGGTATCATCGCTCCTGGTTCAACATTCATCTGCTACTCCAGTCAGCGTTACTTTGCTGCCCCAGATCTGCCTCACTTCAACTCTGTGTTTTTTCTTCTCAGATCTGTTGCTGGTCGGTTGGCTTCTTCCGGCGCTTCTCCACTGGAGATTCAAGTCTTCCTTCACCGGTTTGATCTTTGGGAACCCCCTTCTCACCTGTCGGCTGCTCCTTTTTAGGGCTGCAACATCTGTTTTGCTGCGTTTTCTTCCCTACAAGTGGTTCTTGCAGTTGTAGTGTTTTGAGTTGAGGATTGGTGGCTTCTGGTACTTGTGGTGGACACTTCTTCTGAGATTGTGCATTTTTCTTCTGAGATTGTGCATTTTTCTTCTGAGATTGAGCCCAAGCTTTTGTGATGGCTGCCCCGACTAATGTTCTCTGAGTTGCAAAGTTGGATGGCTCCAACTACACTTTGTGGAAGGTGAAGGTGAAATTAGCTTTGCGTGGCGTGGATCTCTGGGATTGGCTTGTTACACTTGCCAATGCCACCCCTCCCACCCTTGCTTCCGTTGGTGTGACTCAGGCATAGATTGATATTTGGTAGACCAATGATCGTCATGTTTTCTCTTTTTTGATGTTGAATTGTCAAGATTTTGTTCTCTCTCATGTGCATACAGCAGACGCTACACATGAAGTTTGGAAGGCATTTAGAGATCTTTACGAGATTAAGTCTTCGGGACGGATTTTGGCTTTGGAAAAGCAGCTTATGAACTTGTCAGCTTCTGCCTTTCCATCTTTTTTTGCTTTCATCTTGAAGATGAAAGATCTCCGGGACGAGCTTGTTGTGTGTGGCAAGGATATCTCTATAGAGGATATGGCTATTCAGCTTCTCTCCAAGCTTCCAGAGAGGTTTGATGCTTATTTTCAAACTCTTGTTTCTTCTCCTTGTCCTGTTTCAGTTACATGGGAGGAAGTTATCCCCTCCATTATGTAGATTGAGTCTCGCTTTGAGGAGTGCACTGGCACCTCTGGTGGTTCTGATGTAGCTTTGGCTGCACAAGATAAAGGGAAGAATCAATAGAAGAAAGGGAAAGGGAGTTTCTGACAAGAACTCCAAGGATAACGACAAGGATAAAGACAGACAAAAATAGATCTTCTAAAAACAAGGACATTGAGTGTCATTATTGTGACAAGAAGGGTCATAAATTGTCCCAATGTCACAGAAGCTTGATGAAGAAGCAAAGAACTCTTCCTCTACAACGATGTCTCAGACCAAGAAGGATGATGGTATTCTTCTATTAGTAGGTACTCATCGTGTACTTGTTCTTGTGACTTCTCAGTCGCGGTCGTGGATTGTGGATATAGCGGTGCTATTGCTCACATGACACCCCATCGAGATTGGTTCAAGGACTTCACTGCCAGGACAGGTGAGATCACTTGGGGTGATTCTTCTTCTGTGCCATGGCACCATCCCCATCTTCCACTCCTTCGAGGACAAGAGTTACTTCTCTGACGTTCTGTACATTCCAGATTTGGCATTTAACCTTTTGTTAGTGAGTGCTCTTACAGCTCAGGGTGCGGAGGTGATCTTCTCTCGTTATGAGATTACCATTCGTGAGATAAGGAGACTGGTAGCATCTTGGCTCAGGGAGTCCAAGATAGTGGTTTGTACAAGTTGACCGCTTTGCTTTCTTCTGGTTCTTCTTTAGCTCTTTGGCATGCTCGGTTTGGCCATTTGTGTTAGAATTTGTGCAGCTCAGCGTTTTGGGGATCTACCATTTATTTGGTATTTTATCTATTTTCTCCTATTTATTTTGTCTAGGGTCAATTGGCCAGCCCTAGAGGCAGTCGGTCAGGTCCCTACTGCACTATATAAGGAATTCCCAATTATTCACTTAATCATCCATTTCCCTTGCACATAGTTCAACACTCAGCTGGCCATTGCCATTGTAAAGCTTTACTGCTGTTATAAAAGGTGATCTTGTCCAAACTCTCTCAATCTCCTTTGCACTCTCTCATATGTTTACTGTTTATGCTTCCGCCTGTGCTATCTCCTTCATGGTATCATTTGCTTAGGTCCAGGCTGCTCCAAACTTTGCAAATCTGCCCACCTTTCCCTCCTTTGCTGTGCGTTTTTCTCCATCTCTCTCTCTCGGTTGCAGATCTGTGACAAGAAGTGGCTGCGTTTCCCAACTGTGCTGCGTTTTTAGGTCCAGCCAGCTTGCTGTTTGCTGCTGGCCAGTTTTGGTGGCTGCGTTTTCTCCTACAGAGGCAAGCCGGACTGGTTTTTTGGCTGCATTTTCTTCTACAGAGGCAAGCGTTGGAGTTTTGGCTGCAAATTCTGCTCTGGCATTAGATTTGGTGAGTTCTCTTGCATGTAGAGTTGCCAGACAAGTGGTTGTACATTTCCTTCTTCCTCCACGAGTCTCCGCCCTTTTGGTAGGAGGTTCCCAATGGTTTCTTGGACTGTTTTGCTGCTGTCCAGCCTCCTCCTCTCTCAGGTTTGAGAGGGGGCTGATTGTTCCTGGTACCTCGCTTCGTTGGAAAGCACTTGAGAGCTGAGATTTGTTCTTTGTTGCTGTGGATATGGCTCCTCCTTGTATGAACAAGGATGACAAGTTGAAAGGACCCAACTACGCTCATTGGAAGCTTCAGATGCGGATTTGGTTCATCTACAAGGGTTTGTGGGACATTGTTCAGGGCACTGAAAGGAAGCCCGAGCGTCCTCAAAACTCTAGGCGGTGGACTCAAGATAAGGAGGATGAATTTGTTGTTGAATTACAAGACTGGGAGAATCGGGACTCGAAGGCGCATTTTGTGCTTGTGCAGACCATCACAAAAGAGGTCTCACCGGTAGTGCAAACTCTCACCAGTGCTCATCAAGTATGGTCAAGATTGGAGGATCTCTTTGCTCGAGATTCATCGATGAGGGCAGTTACCTTACACGGGCAGCTCTACAGTTTGTTATTCCCTGAAAACGATTCCATGCAATCTTTTCTCATGAAGGCCAAGGTTATCCATGACTAGTTACTGGCTATGGGTGCTGCTTTGTCCTCTTCTCAGCTGGCTGCTCTTATCCTCACCAAGCTTCCTCCGGACTATGATGTGATTTCTCGGTCTTTGCGGTGCCAGGTCACTGTCACGTGTATCCTGCACTTGGATGCCACGTAGACATATTTGTAAAGAAGGTGGAGGACCTCGGGTGGAAAACTGGTCCCATGTAAGCCCGCCCAGTCCGGGACGAGTCAGCCAGGGTTCCACTCCAGTCGTCCGAGGTCAGGTGTGCATTGTCCTGCACATGAAAGAATGCCAGTCCGCACTGTGAGTCTCCCTCTGGAATGATGTTAGTGGTTTTGTATATGTGGTATGATACTCGATGCCAAACCTCTGTGTAGACACGTAAGTTTGCATGTAGAATAGGGGTCAGCCCATAGGGCTGTCAGAATATGCAGCGGAAATGATATCCAAACTTGGGTAGACAAGAGCAAGTAGACTGCAGAAAATAATCAGCACAAGAAACACTGAGAGATGTGTGTAAACTCTTCTCTATACACAAGATCCCGGAGAAAACTGAATGAGAAAGTGGAGGAGGATGGGGGGGAATATATACAAGCCCATGAGGGCAGTCGGCCAGCTCTGGAAGAGGCCCACGACTCATGAAATGTCCACGACTGCTGAAAAACAGCAGTCGGCCAGCATCTGGTCCCCACATCTGCTCAGATCAGGTCGGCCAGCACACAGATAGCCCACGACTGCTCCAGATGCAGTCGGCCAGCCTCAGTGTGGTCCTGGCATCACCTGGCAGCCCTCCAGCCACTAGGAAAAAAATGGGAAAAATAGGGAAAAAATACGGGGAGTGTGGAAAAATGATATACGGGCGGGCACACCCACAACAGAGGCCCTGGTGTATACAAATAGACAGGAGATGACTTCTAACACCCCCTCTCAGCTCCTGGCTGTGTAACCAACCCCAGGGAGCTGGAGTGCCGCCTGAGCGTAGCCTGAGGTAGAGACTTCGTGAAGAGGTCCGCCGCATTGTCCTCCGTCGAACAATAAAGTAGCAAGATGTCACCAGCCAAGATCTTCTCACGAACAAAGTGATACTGTATCTCTATATGCTTGGTCCGGGCATGGAAAACCGGGTTCCGAGCAATAGCTATACAACTCTGGTTATCACACTGGATGACTGTGGGCTCCCTCTGTGGAAACCCCATCTCGCCAAGCAGCCTCCGCAGCCATACAACCTCACAAGCAGCACCACAAGCAGCCCGATACTCTGCCTCTGTCGAAGAAAGGGCAATAGTCGGCTGCTTCTTGCTGCTCCAAGAAACCGCTCCTGAGCCGAGGGTAAAAGTGTATCCTGAAGTAGATCTCCTCGTGTCTGGATCTCCTCCCCAATCTGAGTCACTCCAACCTTGGAGCTTGACTCCATTCCCTCCTGTGTAAAAGAGTCCCAGATCCTTCGTACTCTGCAGATACCGCAAGATCCGCAATCCTGCGTCCCAATGAGTCTTCAATGGCGTCTGCATAAAAGAGCTCAACAGCCCCACGGAGAAGCTCAAGTCCAATCTGGTGTTCAGCAACCAGATCAATGAACCAACCAGCTTCCGGTACTGCGAGGCATCAACTGGCTCACAAGGATCTGTAACGGTTAACTTTGTGTTCGGGTCCATCGGCGAAGTAATAGGCTTGCAGTTCTCCATCCCAAAGGCCTCAAGCAACTCATGAACATACCGCTGCTGAGAGACGAAAAACCCCCTCTGGGTCTGCCAGATCTCCAATCCCAAGAAGAAGTGGAGTAAGCCTAAGTCGGTCATCTCAAACTCCTTTGACAAGGCAGCCTTCGTCACTCCAATGTGCTCCACATGACCGCCGGTGAGAATGAGATCATCCACATAAAGGATGATGAGTGTGACCAAGCCGCGTTCCCGAAAGAGATACAGGTTTGGATCTGCAACCGATCTCTGGAATCCAGTCCGAATAAAGAAGGAATCAATCTTCTGATTCCAAGCCCGCGGAGCCTGCTTAAGACCATACAAGGCCTTACGTAACCTGTAAACCATCCCTTCCGATCCTGGAACAATGAAGCCTGGAGGCTGCTCAACGTACACCTCCTCCTGCAGGTCACCATTAAGGAACGCCGATTTTACATCCATCTGGTACACGGGCCACCTCTGAGAAGAAGCAAGGGCAAGAACGGTCCGAATCGTGGTCATCCGCGCTGTCGGTGCAAAGGTATCCTCGTAGTCGATGCCTGGCCGCTGAGCATAACCCTTAGCCACGAGCCTGGCTTTGTGTTTGTCCACCGACCCATCAGCCGCGTACTTGGTCTTAAAGACCCATTTGACACCAATGACTGACCGCTTCGACGGCCTCGGTACCAACTCCCAAGTGTTGTTCTTCTCGATGGCGTCAAGTTCCACCTGCATGGCTTCCCTCCAAGTATCCTGTGAAAGGGCTTCCTTTACGGAAGTGGGCTCTTTATCCCGCATGATACGAGACATAAGAGCATAGTTCACCTGAAGAAGCTCCGCCGTGTTGCTTTTATCTCGAACTCGATGTGATCTTCGAGGGCCGTCCTCTGTGGTCCACTCGGAGGGTACTTCCGTGACACCTGACTCCCGAAGGGTGTCCATCAACCACCTAGGTACTCGAACAGATCGTGGAGCCTCCTGTGGTCGCGGGGGCTCAACTCCAGCTTCGGGCTCAACCTCCTGTGATGACTGAGGTGGATCAACTGGAGTGATAGACTGGGAATCATCATCTGACTCTGGATCTCCAAGAAGTGGCGGCTCCTCGACAGTGGATGCTGGAACATGCTCGTCAAAGACCACATCCCGGCTGACAACAATCTCGTTCCTGTCTGGATCATACAACCTGTATCCCTTGGAAAGAGAGTTATACCCCACAAATACCAGCTTGCGGGACTTGGAGTCAAGCTTCCCCCTCTGCTTCTTCGGAATATGTACATACGCGTCACTCCCAAAGACACGGAAGTGCGAGACATCGGGTTTTCTGCCAAAATATGCCTCAAATGGAGTCATATGGGGTACAGAAGTCGTCGGAGAGCGGTTAATGGTATGGACAGCTGTCGCCACAGCCTCACCCCACAGTGGACGAGGAAGATCTCGATGCTCCAGCATGGTCCTCGCCATCTCCACCACTGTCCTGTTCTTACGTTCAACAACTCCATTCTCCGAAGGCGATCCGGTATTGGCCAATTCCCTCTTGATGCCATGATCTGCACAAAACCGAAAGAATACAGTCGAGGAGAATTCCCCTCCTTTGTCAGCCCTGAGAGTCTTGACCTGAAATCCAGACTCTTTCTCCACCATCACGTGCCAATCCTTGAACCGAGCAAAAGCCTGGTCCTTCTGTGAAAGAAAGTAGACCCACGTGAATCTGGTACAATCATCAACAAGCAGCATGAAGTAGAGAGATCCTCCCAAGGATGGTATCTGCTGTGGTCCACACAAGTCAGTGTGAATCAACTCCAAAGGTTTCGAAGCCCGCCTAGAAGCCTGCTTCGGAAAGGATTCCCTGTGCTGCTTACCACGTATGCAAGAACTGCAGCGTCCTTGCCTACTACCAACATCTGGCAAGCCAACCACCATCTGGTCCCGGAAGGCGCGCCGCAAAGCATCCACATTTAAGTGGCCAAAACGAAAGTGCCACAAATCTCCGACCTGAGAGCCTGTCAGTGAGGAGAGTGCAGAGAGTTTGTAGATACCGTTCTCCACACCGCCTTCCCAAACAACTTTGCCTGTCTCACGGTCCCTTAGAGCAACTGAATGCTCCTCAAATTCCACCCGAAAGCCAGTCTTGCATACCTCATGCACTGACAAAAGATGAAAGCCCAGAGCAGGGACATAAAGAACACGGGAAGCATGCTTGCCCCCCTTGCCGTCGGGAATGATCTCCATCCGGCCCTCACTATGAATCGGAATAGTGGAGTTATCACCAATAAAGATACGACCTGACTGCCGCTTCAGATCCAAGAAGAAGTCACGGGATGGAGTCATGTGCCTGGAAGCACCACTGTCGAGAATCCATTCCCGAGTATCCTTTGCGGTGAAGCCAACTGCCTCCTCGCTCGAAGACGATGAATCATCGGAGTCCACCATCTTCAAGTGCACAAATGCCGGAGTCTTCGCAGCTGAGGCTGAGGACTCAGCACTCTTCCCTGTCCGCTTAGGGCACTTCCTCCAGTAGTGGCCTTTCTCGCCACAATCATTACACGATCTTTCGGCCTTCAGCTTCTCTCGTTCTGGATCAGGCTTCTTCTCGGAAGACTTATCTGATGAAGCCTTCCCTTTGCCCTTGTTGGTATTACGGCCTTTCGACCGTTGGCCAGTTAAGGCCTCCGAACCTCCGCCGTGAGGAGGGTTCGTGAAACGTTCCTCCTGGTCCAAGACCATTGGCACAAGCTCCTCCCAAGTAATGGTGCTGAGCCTGCCACTCGTGATCAACGAGGAATAGAAAGCGGAATACTGACCAGGCAAGTGGGAAAGTAACGTAATGGCCATATCTTCGGACGATATCTCTTTCCCAGCTTGAAGGACTTCCTGCTGAAGGGCCTGCAGCTTGTTAATGTGTTCCCGCATCGTCGAAGACTTTGCAGGGTTCATAACCCGCATCTGCACTTCCAAGGATATCCGCTTCATGGGTGACACCCTGTTGTACAAAGAAGCCAAGTGCTCCCATATGCCTCTCGCCAGCGTCATGTGCTTCACATGGTTGATCACCTGTGGTGTGCAATTGAGGAATATAAATGACCGGACCCTGGCGTTGACACGGTCCCACATTTGTGCCTGTGCCTCTCGGTCCTTCCTCGCTGATAAAACCTCCCCTTCCTCAGCTTCCGGCCTTGGCACCCCTTTGATAATAAAATCAGCAAGATCATATGACTCCAGAACTGACTCCATCATGACCTTCCAGATGCCATAATTGGACCCGTCCAATTGCCGATCCACTGGGAACGTGGGAAGAGTCGGAATCTTCACGTGCTTCTCTGCCATCTCGAGTAAATCCGCCATCTCGGAGAGTAACCTGAAAGGGTGGGTGGGTGGGAAAAATCTGAAAATCAGAAAATATGCAAGTGGCTGTCCAGCCCTTCTGCCCGCCTTCCTCTTGCACCTTCACTTCCCGTTCAGCCCGAAACAGTCCACCGATCAGCAACCTGTTGCTCCCCCTCTTGCTCAGAAAAACGCCCAAGATCTGCTAGAGCCTAGGGCTCTGATACCATGTCAGAATATGCAGCGGAAATGATATCCAAACTTGGGTAGACAAGAGCAAGTAGACTGCAGAAAATAATCAGCACAAGAAACACTGAGAGATGTGTGTAAACTCTTCTCTATACACAAGATCCCGGAGAAAACTGAATGAGAAAGTGGAGGAGGATGGGGGGGAATATATACAAGCCCATGAGGGCAGTCGGCCAGCTCTGGAAGAGGCCCACGACTCATGAAATGTCCACGACTGCTGAAAAACAGCAGTCGGCCAGCATCTGGTCCCCACATCTGCTCAGATCAGGTCGGCCAGCACACAGATAGCCCACGACTGCTCCAGATGCAGTCGGCCAGCCTCAGTGTGGTCCTGGCATCACCTGGCAGCCCTCCAGCCACTAGGAAAAAAATGGGAAAAATAGGGAAAAAATACGGGGAGTGTGGAAAAATGATATACGGGCGGGCACACCCACAACAGAGGCCCTGGTGTATACAAATAGACAGGAGATGACTTCTAACAAGGGCTACCCCAGAGCCAAGCCTAAGACTCACGTAGTGGACATGGGGAGGTTTAGAACCACCCCAAGGGGCCAGGAGGGCCCCATGTTGTGCCCACTTGCCCTAGCTTGGGCTGGAAGGGATGTAGGCCAACCCTAGGGCCCCTAGACAGGCAGCCGACAGGGTATCCAGCCCTCATAGGGCTGTCGGTCAGGTGTGGGGCAGCACACACAGGCTGCCCAGCAGCCCATAACAGAATCGCATGCTCGCCCAGACAGCCGGGTGTGAATGCGCATGAATTTTCCAGCGTTTAATGCTATTTATGCAATCGTGGGGCTATTTTCAGTCAGCCGACTGAGGTAAAACCAGCCGACCAGCATATGTGAGGGGTATAAATACACAGGGCATAATTTAGTTCACTCATCTCATATTTCACCAAGTGCTGAAGCCAATCAAAGGGCTAGGACAACCAGCTAACGCAAAGGGGTGAAGGATTGAAGGTCAAGGGCAGAGGATTCTCCTCAGCTAAGACGGTTCAGGTTCAGTCTTTTATTTCAGTTTTGCATCATTCTAATAAAAGAAAATACACCATCCGTGGTGGGGGCCCTACAGAGGGTATTCGGGACCCAATAGTGTGTCCTCTTCTCCCTCCCTCTTCTCCGATACGGCACATATTATGAGATGGAGGTACCTCCATAGTGTACCTTCCAGTTCCAGTTTCATTTTCTAGGTGCCAGTAGTATCATCTTTATTTTTCATTTTCTGGGTTTTTTTATCCAGACATTGTATCAGATCCACCATGATGTAACTTTTGGTCTCATAGGTCATTATGGCCTTTTGAAGACGTTAATATAACATTTCATTTCATTTCATTTCTCTCTCTCTCTCTCTCTCTCTCTCTCTTTTTCTGCACATCTACATTGAGTTTTGTGCGTTAATTTCGTTGTGACAAGTGTGCTGATTTCTCAGCATTGAAGTTACCGATCTCCCCCGAAGCTTCCGCATGTTACAGTGGTATCAGAGCCTACTTCAAGTGTAAAGATTCAACAAGAAACCAGAAATTTTTTCTCGCTCGTGTGGTTGGTTTTCAGACTCTGGTGGACCACCCTTTTCGGAGTGACTCCTGTCCCTCGAAGGACATTTGGTTTTCAGCCTCCGGAAGCCTCCGGAAGTCTCTCACACACAGTGGATGGTCAGATTGCGCTCCGGAAAGGAGGTGCATTTTCTTGCTATGGCGAGCTTTGACGACGAGAGAGACCAAGAACCTTGGGACCAAAGTGCACCAGGCAGCCCAGCGAGGGCATCAGGCATGAGTGTTAAAGAGATGTTCCAACAGATGATGCGAGGAATCGCAGACTAGAGTACCAAGTTGGAAGAGCAAAAGGCGCAGATACTGGCTCTGGAAGAACGCACCCGTTCTCCAGCGCCGCGTTTTCCATCTCCTCCTCCATCTCCTTCTGTATCCTAGATTCCAGATCCTTTGCACAGGGACCCTCTCGAAGGGTGACGATTGCAGCTGAGTTCGATGTTTGAGTTTCAGATGCGTGCATTGGAGATCCGAAAACGCGAAGACGAAGCCATGCGACGCGTGGAACATGAGCGTTACCTTGCGGCTTTGGACGCACGATTGACACCAGCGGCTTCCTTAAATCATTTTCTTGAGAAAATGAATTCAGTAAGTATAATGGTAAACTTGACACTACAACTCTTTATTCATGGTTGCATCAATTTGAAGCTTACTTTGCCGCAGTTAGAAAGAACGATACTGACAGAGTGATCTTAGCCAGTTGGTACTTGGAGGGCGAGGCCATTCCTTGGTGGACCCGATGGGCTCATGCCCACACCAGATTAGGTATGGCAGCTTATGTTTGGGGCATGTTTGTCCGTGTCTTAAGCAGCAGTTTCTACCGCCCCATTACCTTGAGCGACTCGAAGACGAGTTTAGAGGAGCGCATCAGAACGTGCAACCAGTCCTTTAGTTTGCCAATAGACTTTCGACCTTATGTTTGCAATTAGGCTTATTTGATACGGACAAGAAAGGGCAACTTTTGTATGGCCTTGACACGCAAATCCAGTGGGAGGTACGTATGTTTAGGCCAGCCACCTTCGAAGATGCACTCTCGCTTGCGTAGAGTGCTGAAATGAAGCACAATGGTGGCAAGCCTAAGCACGGGAGTCTCTGGCTCCAAGAACTCGACGAGTGCGTCCAAACTTACTCCAGACCAGAAAGCGGAGGCAGGCAAGACTGGTGGCAAGTTGAGTGCTGAGGAGATTGCTCAGTACAAGGAGGGTAGGTGTTTCTTTTGTCATACAAAAGGACACACTTTGGAGTGTAGTCCTAAGAAGACTACCTCAGCCTCCACAGCTTCCGTGGTGAGTCCAGCTCCCACATAGACCCCAGTGGCTATCCCTAGTTCTTCAAATCCTAATGCTTCTCCTGTTTGCAGCAACTGTGCAGAGAGGTGGTCGAGTTGCCACTTCACGGTCAAGCACAAGGAATTAGACGGCGCTGGTAAGAGCTGGTCGAAGGCGTGGGCCCTGTTTGGGCACTAGGCGCACAGACTGCGCTCAGCACACAAGGACCAGCACACAAAGCAACTCGCGAGTGATATTGCCCGTCAATTCAATCCAGCGTGCAGTCCGGCAAATAGTCTACGCGCAGCTCCCCGCGTTTGCCTCACGGAAGGGAGACGATGGATTGAATTGGAACGGAGCCTTCGCTCGCCTGCCTCCCCTTCGCACTACGAGTGCTCGCGCCAGGGACACATAACGCCGCCTATGTTTCGCCTAGCGCTGTGCGCTTCGCTCGTGTTTGCCTTCTACACGCCTGAAGTCGACAGCTCTCTTCGCTTGATAGCTCTACGCTATCTTCTCCACCTTCGCCTGGGAGAACTGAGGGCAACAGTTAGGGTTTCACTTGTGTGGGAGACATACACAGAGAAACAAGGGAGAGAGAGAGAGTTGTGGGGATAAGTCAACTCATGAGGCATGAGTGTGTGACTCCCCTATCACACATGTATATTGCACTAGTACACATAGTGCACTTAGTACATTAAAAGTACTAAGTGTACTATGTACTATAACTTATGGGCTTGTACACACTATAAGGGTGGGCATAACGCCTTTACCCCAACAATGTGCAGGACAATGCACACCTGACCTCGGACGCGTAGAGTGGAACCCTGGCTGACTCGTCTCGGACTGGGCTCACATGGGACCAATTTCCACACGAGGTCGTGCACCATCTTGTTTAGATATGTCTACGTGGCATCCAAGTGTGGGATGCATGTGACAATATACTGAGATTATTCCATGGCACGGGTGTGCAAGTGACATTGGGAGGGCTGGGACCTCTAAAACTTGACCGAAAGTAGCACCTATGGAGCTCAACAAGCCTCTACTAAGTGGACGAGTATCCTGGAAATGCTCAGTTAGCTCAGTGGGGAGAGTTGCTAGAAGACAATCCTGTACCTGAGAGCGGGTAGGATGTGAGCCATATATCCGGCCATTAAGGGTTTGCTGTATTTTCTGTTTCATATCACGCTGAAGGACTTGGAGCTCGTCTTGGGAGAAGTTGATAGTTTGCCTGGTCAATGGGGGGAAGAGGGATTGGCTTTGGTGGAGGCCATAATGCCAATCAGAAGCACGGAATGGCCGACTTGAACACACTAAGATTTTTCCATACGGTGATGCAGGAAAGGAAGCGGGAGAGGGAGGGGCAGGAGGATGGGTTGAGAAGAGGGCAAGAGGGAGGGAGGAGGAAAGAGATAGAGGGAGGCAGGACATGCACAGGAGGGAGGCGGGCAACAAGGAGAAAGGAAGGGGGGGGATGCGCATTAGAGAGGGGAATGGATGGCGGGCAGGAGGGTTGGAGTGTGCCAAGAGTGAGCATAATGGAGGGGGGGCTGGAAGTGCAGGAGAGAGGGAGCAGCTGGGCTGGAGGGGGGCTTGGAAGCGTAGGAGAGTGGGCAGCAATGATTAGAGAAGAGGGAGGTGCAGAGGTGCGAAGGCAGGATGGCGGGCAGATCGGCAATATGGGGAGCTCTGTAAGTCACATTTAAATTCAGAAAGCAATGGAAAAGTCTCTTTGTTCGTACTTTTTTGTATGTGATGGTATTGGACATAGTAATGTGTTTGCGGATTTATTGACTAATGATAGTTTGGGTATTCTCAATCAATACAAGAATTGTTTCTTAGACACTCTTCTAGGTGGAGCCCTTTAGAAACATGCTCGCATGACGAATCTTGGACTTCTGAGAGAACTCTTCATTACTGAAGGCAATATAAAATTGGGCTATGAAAGCCATTGCCTTACTCGTATCATAATCACCATGATAAGTTTCAAACTTACAGTTTTATCACCTACCTTGAGTTCTTTAACCCTCTTGGCATGGTGACCCTCCTCATCTATATTTCTCTTCCCCACGGTTTCCATATTGATTTGCAAAATGGGAACGAATGCTTATTTTTGGAGAGGAATCCTCCCTTAAGTATTTGTGAAGGGTGGTAGTCGGTGATAGGTAATTTCATATCTCGGGGGATGTGCAAGATTTGGAAAGATTTTGAATTTGAATGAAAATTAGCTATCGTAAAAAAAAGTGTCGAAAGAGCGTGAGATTTTTTTCCGAATCTTATTTCCACTCTCTTTCCCACGTATTTTTTGACACTTTTTTCCACTCTGATTTCGATGCTTATATCGACGGCGCAAGTTTTTACAGTGAAATAGAACCTCTCTTTTTTTTGCGTTTTTTTTTCATGCACGTGTGTTTTGCTTGCTTCCTCACCAGGTATGCCTCCTTTTCCCTCACTCCTATCTCCTTCTTTGCCCTCCCTCCCCTCCCCTCCTGTCCCCTCTCCTCTCCTCTTGGTTGTTAAATTGGTGTGTGTGTGTTGAAGGATAAACCTCCTTGTGTATTCATGCTATTCACACTTTTAGGGTTTTGTATTACTAATTCTTTTCTCAACTTTTTGTTGTGTTTTGTAGGTCTTATAATCCTCTCTTTCAACTTCACCAAAAAGAGGTAAATTCTTTTCTCTCTTTCCTTTCTTTTCGATTTTGTATGTATGCATTAGGTTCTTAGGGCTTTTGTAATGTATGCATTACTAATCCTTTCCTCACTCTTTTGTTGGTTTTGTAGGTCTTCTAATCTTCTCTTTCAACATCACCAAAAAGAGGTAATGCTTTTCTCTCTTTCCTATCTTTTTATCCTCTCTTTCCTCTATTTTTATCTACCAAAAAGAGGGGTTTTGTTTTGTAGGTCCTCTATGCATAGAGCTCTAATCATAGAGCTTAATCTATACATTAAGCTCTATTCATATAGCTTAATGCATAGATTAAGCTCTATGCATAGAGATATATGCATAGATTAAGCTCTATGTATGCATTAAGCTCTATGTATAGAGCTTAATCTATGCATACATTAAGCTCTATGCATGCATTAAGCTCTATCTATGCATGAAGCTCTATCTATGCATGAATAGAGCTTAAAGCATAGAGCTTAATGCATAGAGCTTAATCTATGCATGTATTAAGCTGTATGCATAGAGCTCTATGCATGCATTAAGCTCTATGCATAGAGCTTAATCTATGCATGCATTAAGCTTTATGCATGCATGCTTAATGCATAGTGCTGGGGTACGGTTTAGTTTAGGATAGCGTGGCTTGCATAGTGCCTTATGCATAGGCCTCATGCAGAATGCTTTATGCATAAGCTTTATGCATAAGGCCTCATGCATGCTTTATGCATAAGCTTTAGCATAGCTTGCATAAGGCTTGCATAGCGGCATAGTTTGCATAAGGCTTGCATAGCGGCATAGTTTGCATAAGCTTTAGCATAGCTTGCATAAGGCTTGCATAGCGGCATAGTTTGCATAAGGCTTGCATAAGCTTTAGCATAGCTTGCATAAGCTTTTGTATGTATGCATTACTAATCCTTTCCTCACCCTTTTGTTGGTTTTGTAGGTTCTTTAATCCTCTCTTTCAACATCACTAAAAAGAGGTAAGTGCTTTTCTATCTTTTCTCTATTATTATTGCACCGTTGGGTGCTGGGGATTTGTTTTGTAGATTTGCGCATAAGCATTATGCATAATGCTCATTTACGCTTTATGCATAAGCCTCATGCATGCTTTATGCATAAGGCCTCATGCATAGTTTTATGCTTAAGGCCTTATGCATAGTGCTTTATGTATAAGCCTCATGTATAGATTTATGTGTAAGGCCTCATGCTTAAGGCCTTATGTATAAGGCCTTATGCATAGCTTTACGCATAGGCTTTATGCATAAGGTCTCATGCATAAATGAATGAATGTTGAGGGATAATCCATGTGTATGCTTTTATTAAAGTGTCCATGTGGACTTTGTTGTGTGTATGTAGAAACATGTCTCACACTTCAGATGAGACACCGGCTTACTCTCCATGTGGACTTTGTGTGTGTGTGTAGAAACATGTCTCGCACTCTAGATGAGACACCGGCTTACTCTCCATCCTTCTCTCCATATGCCATGCCGCTTGACTAATTTATGGGTTTTTTAGCACAAGCCATGTCCGAGCAAAGAGCGATAACACAACAATATTTTAGGAGAGGGGCGGACACTTCGGCTGCACCATCGGGGGCACACCACCACCGCTAACCCTAGTTCACCTGTAGAAACCCCACAAAGAGCCGCTAGAATCCCTCCCTCAGGTTGCTCGTCCACTCGCCGCAGAGGACAACGCTCGAGTAGTGGAGGTGGAGGCGGCTGTTGTCCAAGTGGGGGCACGGATGGGTCTACGTTTCCACGTGAGCATCCTTCTCCATCTAGCGCTAGAAGCACTCCATGCTCGCGATCATCGCGACGTTTCGACACAGCCCACACTAGTCGATGGAGAAAACTTTTACACCATTGTCAATGGCAATGTGGTTTTGGATAATGTCGGGCAAGAGATGAAGAGCCACATCCCGCGAGCTTTGCCACATTGTCTTTGCAAATGACTTTATGACTTTATGGCCAAAGTTGGATAAAGACAAGAAAGATAAGAGTCATAAATCAAATCAAGGATGAGTACAAGCCAGCCGACGGTAGTGATGTCGTTCCCATAAGGTGGATAAAGGACCACATGGTAGACGTCATGAAACATTGGTGGGGAGATGTGACTAGGAAAGTGAAGGCAGGGCGTGAGAAGCCTTGGTAAATGAGCACCGAGGATTGGAATGAGGAGAAGCAAAGGCATGCTTGAAATCCCCAACGCTACAAGCAACAAGAGGATGTGGCCAAAGCCCGAATGGAAAGCATAGGAAGCTCTCACCTTGGAAGCGGCGGTTGGGACGCATTCCATGTTTACTTTGTAAGTATCAACATTTATCTTGTATGTTTCATTTGATGTTATGTCTACTTTGTAAGTATTAACGCTTATCTTGTTGTTTTGGTACTTTTAGAATCAAGTGGTTGGTCGGCCGGCAACGGGAGAAGAGGAGGACATTGCTCACCCGCCATAACACATACTTTCTTTTGGAGAAGCTTGAGCGAGAAGGCACCAACCTCAATTGGGGGCGCATTGCAGATATGGTAAGTGCGGCAAGCCTTAACCTTATGATTTGTATACTTGCGTTCCCTTGTCATGTTAGATCGTTGTTTTGGTATACCAAAAAAAGCGTCTTGTATGGTTTTTGTAGAGACCAATGTTGAGAGATATAATCGTGGTGTTGTGTTGTGTGGGAAAGCACCCTAGAGGTGCAAGATATTGTGGTGAGATAGGAATGCCACATGTAATATTGTATGGTGTGTGAGTGTTGACCAAAAGAGTGGAAAAGGAGTTGCCACATGGATGATGATGTGTAAAGTGGGATAAGGCTAGAAAGCCTATATCATTGTATGGTTCACTTGAGATATGCAATAGAGTATTGTTGAGTGTGCAATCTCCCTCTCTCTCTCATGGAGGTTTTAGTGTGGTTTAATCCACCTTAATCTTATGCTTAATCTATATCCTTCACCATGATCAATCCCATTTCTAGATTGTTAACATAGTATCAGAGCGAAATGGGCTCTTGGTCATGGTGATTATTATGTATATTAGCTTGTTTATGTGTTTGTTTGATTAAGCATGTTATTATGGTTCATTTTTAAATTAAAAAAAATTATGCACACTCTATTATTATTCTCTATTCGCATTTGAGAGAGGAGTTCAAAGCTGCCTACTATGAAGCTGAAAATTAAGATTTCAGCATTATGAAGACTATGGAGTCTTCATCTAACATCAAAGAACTTGCCCAAGAGAGTTGCAAATGGGGTTTTGCAACATGGAGAGCTTGCTCATCATCAAGGAAGCTGAAAATGGAGATTTCAGCATTATGAAGGCTATGGAGTCTTCATCATCGTCAAGAAGAAGCTACCAAGAGAAGATATGCTGCTGATTATGCCTCAAGAAGGTTGGTTTTGTAAAGTTTTGTGTTTGAGCATGGAAGAATGCTTTATGAAGGGTTGCTATTATGTATGGGATTTGTGTATCCCATGAATCTTGTGTGGAGGTGCATGCTTGTCAAGATGATGGCAAGTGAGATGGTGAACTCAACGGAGTTCACATGTGTGTGCATCAAGAAGAGGATGCACTTGTGAATGTTTGCTCAATGAAGGAGAGCAAAGAAGGGGATGGAAACCTTGGCAGTTTCCACATGTTTATGCATCTATGGTTTCATTTGAGAGACCATGTGAAGAAGCACCCTTACAGTTTGTATGCAAGGAAGTAGCGTGCAAGTAGTGAAGCTTAGTTTAAAGCTTACAATGGCCATGTCAATGGCTATGGTGGAATCTTGGAAGGAGGTTCATTACAGAGGCAAAGATTTGTAACAATGAGAAGCTGCATGTGAAGCTCAATGGTGGAGAGCTCACAAAGATATTAGAAGAATACGGCATGAAAGACTGAAGATGCAGCACTGTAGTAGCAGACATTAGTAAGTGATGCAATAGCTCAGTTGGCATATAGCAAGTGGTAGAGCAGCATAGCAGCAATAATGTGTGGATCTACAGCAGGAGCAGCACATCAGCAATAACAACATGAAGAAGACGATGACCCGAGTAGCTCAATAGAGAGATCTGGCTGTGGCAATGAGGAGGCCACTCCAAGAAAAAGTCAAAGTGTCGAGCAGAGTGGAACTTGCAAGTTGTGCTAAGGAAGCGATAATGTTCGGAGGCAACAAGAGACGGAGGCTGGAGCAAGGAGTCGTGCGCAGGATAGAACTAATGCAATGCACTACAAGAAGAAAGCAGGCATCAACGGCAAGATTTGAAGGATGCTCAGTGCTATAGGCATTAGCACAAACACCAGAATCATTGAGGATGCATTTTCAGCGAACAACACAGCGAACAAGCCAAGCAGTCGTAAGATGGCACAGGTCTCCACACCGAGCTCGTGCATAAAGCACATCAGATGGCTTTGTGAACTGCAACAGCAGCAGGAAGATCGCCATAGCTTGGTGAGGCAAGGAAGGAGAAGAACCATTGGTTGTGGGTCCCAAAATTGGCACGTACTCTGATCGTGCTGCAAACAGCGCATTCAACGGCAGGCAGCACCAACTTCCTAACGCACAGCTGCTAAATAAATTTAAAAAATAATGAATTTTTTTCCTTTGTTGTTTGGTTCAATTTACCCTTAATGAGTAAGGGTTGCTTCACACCATTCCCTCATAAGCTTGAGTTCATAAGCTTGAGTTCACATGGTCTTTGAATACTTGTTGTAAAAACACAAGTAAAAGATGTAGTTCATACATGTTCACACACACATCGAGGGTCCCCTGCCCGGTTGCGACCAAGGGGTTTGTAATTTTATTTTTCACCCAAAAATGATGATGGACAATCGTCCCCACGAGCATGCGTGCTCCAAATGAATTTTTTTTTGTAATGATCCATGGTATGAGGGTAACCTACCCGAGCTCACCGAGAAGCTCAAAATGGTTGTCATGTGATGTGTGCAAGAGCGATGCATGTGTGAGGTGCATGCGCATGGGTTGGTTCCCACCCGAACTTCTACGTTCAAATCGGACTCAGTGATTCCGCTGTGAGTGAGTCGGCTCAAAATGGACTAGGTGTCTAAGATGGTAGACACGGGCACACATGTTTGGTTGATGGACACTCCAATGTATCATTGAGGGGGAGTGTTGAGAGGTAGCGATTGTGGTTGTGCGATGCTACATTGATATGGGTGATGGATGATGAGTGAGTTGTGGAACACCTCGATCAAGCGGGGGTGTTGAGAGATATAATCGTGGTGTTGTGTTGTGTGGGAAAGCACCCTAGAGGTGCAAGATATTGTGGTGAGATAGGAATGCCACATGTAATATTGTATGGTGTGTGAGTGTTGACCAAAAGAGTGGAAAAGGAGTTGCCACATGGATGATGATGTGTAAAGTGGGATAAGGCTAGAAAGCCTATATCATTGTATGGTTCACTTGAGATATGCAATAGAGTATTGTTGAGTGTGCAATCTCCCTCTCTCTCTCATGGAGTTTTTAGTGTGGTTTAATCCACCTTAATCTTATGCTTAATCTATGTCCTTCACCATGATCAATCCTATTTCTAGATTGTTAACAACCAATGCCTGATCCTGAGTGGTGAGGGCTCCGTATAGAGTGGCCTTGTGCATGTCTTTTTCCTTTTACATACACATTTTGGTCAGCTCACATCTTTGTTTGAGCTTGTATAGATTGTATGCAAATTTTGGCTTATCTCGTCAGAGCTTGATATGTAAATTTCAATTTTGGCTTATCTCGTCAGATCTTGATATGTAAATTTCACATCTTGTAATATAATTTGGCCATTGTTTGCACTTGTGTGAATTGTGTACCTACTTTGTAATGTCGAAAACGTTATGGCACTCTCTCTAACTTTTTTAATAAATTTGCTTTGTTCTTTACATAAGAGTACAGTTGCCTTTGGTACTCTATAAATTTGGCATAATGGTGCATCCAGCTATAGTCTAGACTACAGCTGGATGCACCATTATGCCAAAAAAAATTTAATACTTGCATGCGTTGAAATAAGCGTCGAAAGTTTCTTGCATCTGTCGAAAATAGCGTCGAAAGTTTCCTGTATCCATCGAAAATAGCGTCGAAAGTTTCCTACATCCGTCGAAAATAGCGTCTAAATGATAGTTGAAATAAGTGTTGAAATGCCAGTCGAAATATCAGTCAGAATCGAAGTCGAAATGTAAGTCAAAATAATCGTCAAAAAGAGTGTCAAAAAATGCGTAGAAAAATTACTTTTTTCGATGCTTGTTTCGGTGACTATTTCGACGTTTCCATTTTGACGCGTATTTCTACGTTTAGGGGATTTCAAGCCTAGTTCTAAAGCGTTGAAAAAAGCGTGGATAATGGTCCCGTCTCTTGTAGTGTAGGCCAACATTGTAGCCTGTGAGACGAACCTGGGCGGACCACTCTAGCAAATGATTAAGTGTGTAGGTCCCATGTATGTATGCTCGTAATAGCTCATCACTTGAGGGAGAGTGTTGAAATAGCATGTGATGGGGGGTAACACAAGAAACTTTTGGTGGTTCCTTAGTGAACTTCACGGTATATGGGGAATTCTCAAATATTTACTACTTATCCATTTGACAATTTCCTATATATAACTAAACCATGGTATTCCTCATTTACTCCTCCTGCCATATCTAGGAAATATGGGCGTTCATTGAGTATTTAAAAAACCTCAAACCTGTAAGTTTTTTATGAATAAAATGATCCCCTTTTTCTTTACGGACTTACGGGTATTGGTTTTCATTATAGATTGAAAAATCCCGTTTTGTAAATGTATTTTTATAAAGTTACCTTGAAATTTGGAATTGAAAAACCCCTTCATTTGAACTCACGTGCTATATTTATATATTTTTAGGTAAACCCTACAAGGGTAATTCAATTTCCTATACGTGGAGAATCGAACCGTAAATGATTAATTGGTCATTTGAGAAATATTTTACATGAAATCGTTTATATCCAATATTTATACATCAATATTATTACAAACTAAAATACTTAAATTATCTCTTTCTCTCTCTCTCTCTCACGAGTGCAGAGCCCTATACTCACGGCTCCACATACAGAGAGCCTTGGGAGCCATCACAGAGCAGGAGTCGAGGAGAGAGATGAGGAGACTTACTCGCCGCAAAAGGCGGGCCTTCGCAGAGATACAGGAGCTAGAGATCTTTCATTTCTTCATGAGTAGAGATAGCCCTGTCTCATGGCGGCACTTCAGAGAGCCCCGGACCCCGACACCTATTGCAGACCCACAGACATGGCACACATATGCAGAGGGCCTATACCATGCCCCACAGCAGCCACCTTTACCTCAGCCACAGGAGCCTCGACCTACCACAGCTAGCTTCTTTACCCACTCGATGGTACAGGAAGCTATCCGCCGCCTACAGCATGGACGGGCCGCCGACCATATGGGCCTGCAGGGTGAGCATCTCATATATGCAGTAGATTCTTTAGCTCCTTTTCTTGCACACCTGTTTAACAGGGCACTAGCAGAGGGTTTGCCTACGGAGTGGACGATGCACACCATTGTGCCGATTCACAAAACAGGGGATATGCTCGATCCGAGCAACTACAGGACGGTTATGGTTGGCCACGTGCTGGCCAAACTCTATGGTGCAGTGCTGGAGCAAGAGCTTAGCTTATATGCTGAGCGAGCAGGTTTACGCTCATCAGGGCAGGCAGGCTTCAGGAGAGCTTTCTCTACCACTGACCATGTATTCACTTTGAGATGTATGATTGATCAGGCCAGAGTGAGGAAGAGAAAGCTCTATTGTTGCTTTGTGGATTTCCGCAAGGCATTTGACACAGTACCACGAGAGAGGCTCTTTCAGCGCCTGCAGTCTCTTGGCATACCAGCAGATATGACATGGGGCATCTATGCATTATATGAGCAGGTTTTTGGGCGAGTCAGATGTCCAGGAGGTATGTCCGAGACTATTGCTAGCACCATTGGTGTGAAGCAGGGATGCCCACTTTCCCCCACGCTATTTGGGTTATACATTGATGAGGTGGCTGACTTCATTACACGGGGAGGCGGAGATGGAGTTGATTTAGCAGGTACCTCAGTACATATTATGCTCTATGCTGATGATATTGTATTAGTGTCTGAGTCTCCAGGTGGTCTACAGCAGCATCTACATGCACTCGATGATTTCTGCACACAGAGGGGTCTTACTGTGAACCTTGGGAAAACCAAGGTTATGGTCTTTCATACATCGAGACAGGGCAGGAGTCAGCTGACATTCACTCTCGCAGGATGCCAGGTGGAGGTGGTGACATTATACGTGTACCTAGGGGTTACCTTCTCTGCAGCAGCCACACGCTTCACCATGGGTTCAGCAGCCAGAGCTAGATTGACACGGGGATATGCAGCATTGGCTATGCTAGAGAGACAGTGCCACCAGGCGCATTTTCAGGAGCCCCGGACGAAGGGGTGGCTATTTGACACATTACTCACACCGGCATTGATGTATGGAGCAGCGGTATGGGCGCCAGGCCTTGCTACCCATTGGTGGACACAGATAGAGAGACCACAGGCCCTCATGATGGCACGGATGATACGCAGCAAACCGTCAGTACCTCATGACATTATCCGAGCAGAGTTTGCTACGCCTCCTATGATGGTAGAGGCCATATTTCAGACTATATGCCTGCTAGACAGATTTAGAGAGATGCCACAGGACAGATTGTCATACAGAGCTTTTGAGGCATCTAGACAGCTGGCTGAGACAGGAGACAGAGGATCATGGTATGCACAGGTCACACATTGGTTCTCACAGCATGGCCTAGACATGGATCATCTACCACCATTCCAGTATGACAGGGATGCACCACATATCCGTCTCTCTCATAGTGAGAGGAACAGAGTATTGAGACAGGATCTATGGCAGCTCTATACACGAGAGACATGGATATCGCCTACACAGCCTCTTCCACCGAAGATGCTATACTACAGAGATCACTTCATGAGTATCACTGATGATGGATTTATAGAGAGGCCTAGATACATGGAGGGCTTTTTACCACACGGCTCCCGAGTGGCTATTGGTCAACTCAGAGTTTCATCACACCGATTGGAGATTGAGGCTGGCAGAGCAGCACGGATCCCTCGAGAGGAGAGGGTATGCAGATTGTGCAGAGAGGAGGTGGAGAGTGAGGAGCATTATGTATGCAGATGCAGAGCATATACAGCCATCAGAGAGAGAGATCCCATTCTATTCAGAGAGCCACGTTCCCTATGCCAGATCTTTGAGGCAGCAGACCAGCGCATACTGGGGAGATACATTCTAGACATACAGCGACATAGAGAGACATTATTACAGGCTTAGACAGCTCCAGAGGGGGGGCGACAGACACAGATTACTGCATTTTTGCAGAGATCCATCCTCCTCCCAGCCCCTACACGGCAGGGAATTATTCTCCAGAGAGCAGAGACACTTAGAGCCCGCAGGAGACAGAGGACACCTGGCTTTCGGACACCACGCCTATACCAGAGAGAGATGACAGAGATCAGAGCTCAGTTTCACAGAGAGGGTGCGGAGCGACTGGCTCGCTTCAGAGCACACCCAGGCATGTTCTTCAGGGAGCTGTGGACACCCCCTTCACTGATGTATACCATTTTATACCCCCAGTATGGTACAGGATGGAGCTAGCTAGGTTGCATATCATGATTGTATACTCCATGCATATAGCTTTGCATTTCTCCTAGTAGTAGAGCTCCATCCCCTGCACACCCAGATTCAGTTTTTTTTTTGTTCAGTACTTTTTCATTTTGTTGGGATGACAGAGGATACCCCATACAGGTACTTTTTTATTTTTTTTTTGTTCAGTACTTTTTCATTTTTTTTTGTTCAGTACTTTTTCATTTTGTTGGGATGACAGAGGATACCCCATACAGGTACTCCGATTTGTCTCATAGGCCGAGTTCGGTCTTTTGGAAGACGTTAATAAAATCTTTCTTTCTTTCTTTCTTTCTCTCTCTCTCTCTCTCTCTCACACACACACACACACACACAACTGACTTTTTTTGTTACCTTTGATATTAAGGTTTTTTTAATCTTACTCAAAAAAAATATAATTCCTAATTGAAACTTTGCAACCTTGGCATGCAGATCCTAAAAAAATAAAAGCTCGTACTTTCAGTATGCATTCCTATGCAACTCACTTCTCTTTTTATATCCTCGCTCTATCCCATCTCCTCAAATTGGTTTTGGCCAATGGGTTTGTCATTGATGGTGATCTCAAAGAAAAATCAAGGATTCGAATCCCGCAATGATGAGAGTACGTATCAACATGCCATACACATGGTACAAATAATAGAAGTGAAAATAAAGCAAGTTGATGTTTCAAAGGACACAGCTAAAACCCCAGCTCTAAACCTAACCATAAACTCTAATGAAAATGCAAACAAATCTCAAGTCTCACATGTGCAAACAAAACT
The DNA here is from genome assembly GCF_041138505.1 of Cibotium barometz. Lineage (NCBI taxonomy): Eukaryota > Viridiplantae > Streptophyta > Polypodiopsida > Cyatheales > Cibotiaceae > Cibotium > Cibotium barometz. Next base: position 51,462,485 of record NC_141054.1, on the reverse strand, counting down.
CATCTCACGTTCATATGTTGACTATGAAGCCCACAAGTCTAGGATAAATCTTCATTTGTTTTCTCCTAGACTTATGATTCCCTCATCCGTGCCTAGCTCGTTTCCTCTTTCTGATTTTATCCAAGGGATAAATGATTTGTCTAAGTGATCGACATAATGACTTTTTTCCTCTTATTGATCTGATCCAAGGGATAAATGATTCGTCTAAGTGATCGACAATATAACTTTTTTTATTGGACAATTCTTTTGTAGATGATTGGTCAATTACAATTTCTTGTGATCACTTTACTATGATTAGGTGATTCTATAAGCAGACGATTTGATCATTCTTTATTTGTGATTGATTGATTCTATGCGTAATCGACGAATCTTGTTTGCAATCAAACCATTACTTCTTGTGTGTGATCAACCGATCATTAATGTGTAATGAACGATGATTGAGCAATTATACAGAGATGATCAGTGATTCTCCTTGGTTGATCCTTCTTCACATAGAGATTTGACTCGTCTGGAAGTGATCCAATCCAGGTAATACACAATCTATGATTCTTCTCCACCAATGTTTTGACTATGTACAAAAACTATCTCTATTCATGCAAGTGATTTAATTGTGCATTAGCAATTTGTTGTGAATAATTCATCTCTGTAGACAAACAATTCAACTGTAGGATTGGGAAAATTTGATATGCACGATTTCAATGTGCAGCAAAGTGATTATAGGTCCATTTTTATATCAGAGGAGAAAGTTGATGATTCAAGCAACAGGTCTGCTAAAAAGGCTAGTAGGTACGTGGGGTATGTTGAAGCGCTTGATGATCATTTCTTTAATCGTTTCTCATATGTTTTTTGGGACTTCATGAAGTCATTGTGATTTGACAAGGTGATCCTATTGATTCTTTTCTTCCTTTAATTGCTAGGATTAATTGATCCTATTGCTAGGACTTCATGAAGTCACTATGATTTGACAAGGTGATCCTATTGATTCTTTTCTTCCTTTAATTACTAGGATTAAAGTCTTAAGACCTTACTAAAACTCTCATTGATTAAGCTTCCCATACTTTGTTTGATGATTGCCATTGATAGTAAGTAGGTACGTACACACGCAAATCACCTTTATCTAGTTCCTCCACACATGTGAGCTCAAGAGATCAACATTCTTAACCCAAGTGACACATAGCCAAATAACATTCTCAACCAAAATCCTGTGGAGTTAGTAACGCATAGCCAAATAACATTTTGAATGTAATTTAAATTACATTTGAAAGATTAGACTATTATAATAATCAAAAAATGGATAAGTAAATAAAGTGATGTGAAACAATCAACAATATGAAAGTGCACTGAGAACATGGGGTTCCACATGCTGAATGAGGCTCAAATTATAAAGGAGCAATGGTCTTTGTAATCTTGCATGATGGTGGTGTCAACACAATCACCAAGGATTGATGGGAGGCTTAACAAAGGGCCACCACTTATAGCCACAAGTCTTGTGGTCAAGCGTGTTGATGGGAAGAGTACAACAAAACTTTTGGGAATCCTTCATGATGCAAAGATTAAGACCTTAAGACTGAGATTCCACCCCACATTCATGGTAATGGATTTTTAGAGAAGAGGGTTATATACCATGATCATGGAAGAAGACTGTACATACAAGCTATGATTGGGACACCAATCACCTTTATATACACAAAGGAAACCAGTCTTTGAAAATAGCCCTAAAACAAGGAAGACTTATCCTCCAAACGTCAAGGCATTCTTGTTAACAACTCTGACACAACTGTCTCAGATAGCTTCTTTAGTCAATATCCACATAATGATATTTGCAAAGCATGTAACATCGAAGCTCACACCTCTTGGATTGATATACATAGAGCATGTAAGAAGATGTTGGATGATGAAGATGAGGACCTAGAGTATGATACCCTCCCATATTGTAATGACTATAAGGATTAGATTTGGCTACCATGGACACTCTAGAGTAGAAGCTGCTTGGGACAACATTTAGATGACTGGACCATGCCAAAAGCATATCATTGTTCATGCTAGAAGCATTTGAAATAGAACCAGTGATGGGACCTACTCTTCTTGAGCTTCCCCCACATGAATGCCACCTTGTTTAATATAGGGGCTAGTCACAACTTTTGTCATGGGAGACATGGACCTTATTATGCTTCTTGCCCTTTACATCATCCACAAATTTCCTTACCAAGATGAACATATCCCAATCCATCATCATTGGTTGTTTTGAAAAAAAAAACGTGCACTTGTAGGTTTTATGTGACCCCCTGAAGTATAATTAAAGAGAGCATCAAACTCGGGAGGTGTTGATGAATTACAATCCCCACATATTGTGTGATTAGTTGGTAGAAAATGATCCTAACCCAAATCTTACTCAGGAAAAAGATGACCTTATTACTCAAATGGACCAAAGTAAAAGTGACAAGGCTGCACAGATATGGCATCTTCAGGAGGATCAGAAGATGCTAAGGCAACGGCTCACTAAGCGAAGCCAGAAGAAGGTAGAGACCCTTACAAGCTCTTTGATTGAGGCAATGAATAAATCTATTTGCAGATAACACACCAACGCACTCGCTACAAGCTCTTCAGGAAGAGAGGGAGGAGTCTAAACAGCTTCTAATTTTCTCGACAAGGAGCATACATCCCATAATCTTATGTTGACCAAACATATCCCACTAGTTGCACCAGGCTCATGTGCTACAGAACTTCATGCCGATTGTGTTCGGCGGGTGGAAGAATATATTACTTCTTTTGTGGATATTATAAATCACACCTATGCCCAATTGCTGGGTTATTGGAATGATAATAATTTATTTCTTTTAAAGTATTCTACTGGTGATACTGAAGGATCTGCTATTGCTAGTGCTCCCTCGACGAACCCCTCCTGGAAGATCTCCTTCACCCGGATGTACTCTCGGAGGAGATTCTTCGTCCTGCCCCATCAAATGACTAGAGGGTTTGCATGTAGGGCCAGATGGCACAGTCACTTTTTGGATCATCACTGGCTCCGTGCTCTTGCATGCATCGATAGCATTTCACACTAGTGGTCTTTTCATTCTACCTATTCTATTGAAAACTTTGTGCATTACAAGGAGAAGTATCCTCAGGCAGCTCCTCTGGAGGAGTTTTATCGCACACTGAAAAATAAAAGGGACCTTGGTTACCCAGATGTTGATGAAGATGCATATGTTACAAAGATATGATGTGGGTTGTCTTTCTCTTTTACATATGCACATACCTGCTTGCACGTGAACAAATCCTCTCTTCATGTACACAGTTTTAAATATGCACACACATGCATATTCTTAAAGCACCCATTCGGGCTGCACACACTACACATGTACTCACACAACTACCCGCACATGCACAAACGCCCATCGTGTGAAATAACCCCCCTCGAGGTCTTAATTTTTCCCCTTATCCCCCTTAAATACTCCCTCCTCTAGATTAACCACCCATGGGGTCCTAATGCTTTCTATAAATACCCCCCCATTTCAAATAACCCTCCAAAGATTCTCAAATGTGAAATATGGGGTTTGGTTTTTGATAAATCTTGTAGAGAGGAGTTATAACAATTGATGCTTTTATTGGAGATCTATTTTTCAAATACATACTCTCTACTTCAACCCAAAAACCATCACTAAGCTTACTTCAATGCTTTTAGTGGAGTTCTATTTTGTAACATACTACTCTCTAGACTACTTCAACCCAAAAACCATCACTAAGCTTATTACTTGCTTTTAACATGCTCTGTGCACATGCATGCAAAGTATTTGTTTCTACTACACCATTTTAATGAGGAGGTTGGCGTTTTTTGTGTCAATTGATGGTCGATTCCATGCTCTTTGCAAAAATAATTGAAAATCCTTGATTTATACTAACCTCTTCTATATGATCTTAAATCCTTGATCTCCTTTCAACTTGTCTAAGCTCTTAAAAATACTCAAATGCTTGTGACTTGTGCTTTTCAACTTGTCTAAGCTCTTAAAAAAACTCAAAAGCTTGCGACTTGTGCTTGAAGAAATATAATCGTTACTTTCTTGAGTAATAATATACAAAACAATGCACCTAAATAATATCATTAGGTAATGGAGATTGAGTTGGTAATGGTCCCCAAATATCACTATAGAATATTATTCGTGTCAAGCACTCCTCTTGCTCTATATGTGTTATCACTACAATATAATGAGGGTTTAGCAGCGAAAATAGCAACACTTTTATAACTAGAAGGGTGCAGAGATGTCGGGCCTATATCGCTAAACACGCTGCTATTTTCGCTCTGCAAGGGTTCGTCAGCGAAACTAGCAGCGTTGTTTCGCTGAGCAGCAAAATAGCGTTGTTGAGCAACGAACGTACTACATAATAAAAAAAAGCTGGGGCAAACTGGGGAGCCTGCACAGGACTCCCCAGTAGCGCTATTTTGTTGAGCAGCGAAATAGCACTATTGAGCAGTGAACGTACTACGTAATAAAAAAAGCTGGGGAAAACTGGGGAGTCTGCACTGGACTCCCTAGTCTGCCCCCAGCTCTTTTTTTTCTAATGTAGACACAATAAAACTAACATAACTTCACATTATCATGGACAAGTGTAATGTAAAACTTATAAATACCAAAATGAAAAGACATTTGCAAACCATGGTTTTAGGAACGTCAAAATTCAATTACAATACCTAGCAGAATTACATAAGTGTATGTTTCCAAAAAACTCATATACAAGATAAAGCGTAATAAAAACCTATGGACCTAGGGGCTATCTAGATCTCATGTTGTGCGATTAGTATTGTTCCTTGTGGCTCGAGACTCTTCTCTTGTCACATTTCCTGTAGGATCCCTGTTCCCACCGAGCAACGGATTCGGGGTACTGGCAGCGGAAGTAGCGCTCCTCGCGCGGGACAGGGGTCCCACACTCGGGGCCTCACCCACGGATATCCGGATAAGAGACTAATCCGTCGGTTGTTCCAAAACCAAACCCGGAAAAACTTTCTTAACCGGAAGCACGGGCGATTCCACCAGGATAACTTTTTACTCTAACGTAGTCAAGATCATTTCTGATCGAGATGATCCAATTACATCTATAAGATACTTAGTCAGTTCAAGGAAGAAACTTGCACTTGGATCATTGGGATCAACGCTTTTTTCCCCATTCAAGAGGCACAGCCGTTGATTCCTATCCATAGAACAGTTACTGTCCGGGATTTTTTTTTTTTCTATCGTAAAAACAAAAGTTTGAGTCTCGATTTACGGATCCATCAGTCCAGCCTAACCCCATCCAATCCCATGGGTTAGCCAACCGCCCAACCACTGTAGTGATGGGATCCAATTAAAAATTTGGTTAGGTTTTGTCCCGGGTACCAAGGAAAAGAGTTCCAAGGCCCCCTAGCCGGATGTTCATGCAAAATAAAACTAGTCACACCACTCACACACCCAATATGAAATTGCCCTTTTTCAATCAGATTCAACCAGTTTAAAACAATCCTTTAATAAAACCATAGTATCATTGAGCACCATCTTCCAATTTATCCAATTGATTCTTAATTTCCCATCATTCCTTCATCAGAGTATCTATGGCATCATTGGCAACTAGAACGCTCAGGAGCCGTTTCGATAGTTCCTAGCCCATAATACTTGGCAATATAATCACTTAACAAGATGGACTCTCGTTGAAGATCAGCAAGATCAACCAACAGATCCATATAAGGAGCCATGGACTCATCCATTGAAGACCAGCAAGGTCAATCAACCAGATCCATGCTCGATTTCAGAAAACAACTCCAACTCTGTTCCAATATCTTCCTCGACGCACGCGTGGGTATCCTAGGCAACCCAGAGCCCGAGCACCGTATGGTCAGCACCCTCTAGGATCCTTCGCAGGTAACCTAGCGCTTCACGCATAGGCCGCTTCCTTGGCCCCTCATCCACCGTACCGGAAGCTCACCATTTTAATCGCACCGAGGCTGGTCAAGACCTCGGCCGACCTTGCTACGCGAGACGTCCTTCATTGACTCCCCGTCAGCAGTTGCAACTTACCATCACGACTTTAATCACAAGACGGTCAAAATGCTCCCCCCAGCATTCTTGACATAAAACAATCATTTACAAACAGCATTTACAAACAGTATTTACAAACAGTTTACAACACAATTTCTATTTTAACTTTCATTTTTCCACATTATCCCTCATCAATCTACATTACTTATTCCATATTCCATTTATATGTATACTCATCCCATCACATCATTTCTATCTCCTCACTTCAGATTCCCTCACATCACATATCGTATATTCACATTCATACATCCACATCTATATGCGTACATTCACATCTACATGCATACGTCTACATCTCTATGCATACATCCACATCCACATTCACATTCACCTCCATACATCTACATCTACATGCCTACATCCACATCTCCATTCACATCTACATCTATACATCTACATCTACATGCATCCATCCACCTCCACATCCACATCTACATCTATACATCTACATCTACATGCATACATCCATATCTCCATTCCCATCTACATCTATACATCTACATCTACATGCATCCATCTACCTCCACATCCACATCTACATCTATACATCTACATCTACATGTATACATCCACATCCACATCTATACATCTACATCTACATGCATACATCCACATCTCCATTCACATCTACATCTATACATCTACATCTACATGCATCCATCCACCTCCACATCCACATCTACATCTATACATCTACATCTACATGTATCCATCCACATCTCCATTCACGTCTACATCTATACATCTACATCTACATGCATACATCCATATCTCCATTCCTGTCTACATCTATACATCTACATCTACATGCATCCATCTGCCTCCACATCCACATCTACATCTATACATCTACATCTACATGCAAACATCCACATCTCCATGCATAATAAAATTCTTTTAATTAATCTAGGATGATAGTTCCTAGGATATGGTAGGAAGTCCTCTTTTTGTGCTTTGAATGAATTTATTTTATGCGTGATTTCCATAAAAATTTTGCCATAGCTCCGCTACTATGACTGATAAATCTCAATTTTTTTTCTAAGGGATAAAGCTCATTATTAAAGAAATAATTAGAATGGTCCCTAATTGGATCATCAATCCATAATGGTCTCTAATTGGATCATTAAGAAACAATTAGAATGGTCTCTAATTGGATCATCAATCCATAATGGTCTCTAATTGGATCATTAAGAAAACAATTAGAATGGTCTCTAATTGGATCATCAATCCATAATGGTCTCTAATTGGATCATTAAGAAAACAATTAGAATGGTCTCTAATTGGATCATCAATCCATAATGGTCTCTAATTGGATCATTAAGAAAACAATTAGAATGGTCTCTAATTGGGTCATCAATCCATAATGGATTGAATCATCAATGTGCATAAACTAAAAGCATAGCAAAAAGCCATTAATTTGGCCTCAAGCATAGCTTAATCTTGGATTAAGGAAAAGCTTTATGAAAAGCTTCATTTGGATTGAGAATGGGTCATGAGTATGACCATTTCTTGAGTGAGAGAGAGAAATTATAAAAAACCATTAGAATTTAGATATAAGTGGAAATTAACTTCTATAGCATTTATTAAATTATGTAACTCTTCACTACTATTCACCAATTAACTTCAATAGCATTTAAAAAAAAACCATACCAATTAAACTTCTCAAGCTTGAGAGGGGTTGAGAAGAGAGAATCATTGAGAAATTATAGAAAGATCAAAATTCAATATACTTACCTTATAATTTGCTTGATTCTTTAGTCACGGTAGAGGCCCCCAACCAATCAATTGGTTTAGTATGTTGATGGAGCCACCAATGGGGATTGAAGAAAGAGAGAAGTATCAAAAACTAGTGAATTATTAAAGAATTCACAACTCTTGGCTTAGGTAGAGTAGAGTAACAATGCACAGACACTCTATATTTTGGCTTAGGTGGAGTAGAGTAACAAGCATAAGACTCTATCTAATTTGGCTTAGGTGGAGTAGAGTAACAAAGCATAAGAGACTATATTTTGGCTTAGGTGGAGTAGAGTAACAAAGCATAAGAGACTATATTTTGGCTTAGGTGGAGTAGAGTAACAATGCATAAGACATTATATTTTTTTCAACAAGGGGAGGCTTCTATTTATAGGAAAATTTGAGCTCCTAACCAAACAAACTGATTCTAGAATTTTCCAAGTCAGTTTGGTTGAATTTGGACTAGATTTGGACCTAGTTTGGTTACTTTTTGATTCGGTTTGGTTCCATTTTGATTTGGTTTGGTTCAAGAGAGATGAGAGATAAAAATATCACATTATTTTTGAGTTTAAAACTCATTCAAGCATGTGAAATATGCACCTCCTTTAAAGAATTCCCCTTCCTTACATATGTGTCAAAATTTTATTGCTCATAGTTTTTTACTAATAAACCTTGTACATTTTCAACTCTTCATCTTATGTGAAATATGCACCTCCTTTAAAGAACTCCTCTTCCTTACATATGTGTCATAGTTTTTTTACTAATAAGCCTTGTACATTTTCAACTCTTCATCTTATGTGAAATATGCACCTCCTTTAAAGAACTCCTCTTCCTTACATATGTGTCATAGTTTTTTTACTAATAAGCCTTGTACATTTTCAACTCTTCATCTTATGTGAAATATGCACCTCCTTTAAAGAACTCCCCTTCCTTACATATGTGTTTATTTACTAATAAACCTTGTACATTTTCAACTCTTCATCTTATGTGAAATATGCACCTCCTTTAAAGAACTCCCCTTCCTTACATATGTGTTTATTTACTAATAAACCTTGTACATTTTCAACTCTTCATCTTATGTGAGCATTTACTCATTTTTGGATATCTTCTTTTACAAATTGGATTTATCTCCTCCCTACACATGGATTGATGCTATTGGCCCATAGGAACCTTAATTGGACCATAATCTAAAAATTTCTGAAAATCTAGACCCTTAGACTAAGGTTCTTTATACTTATTTCCATTTAATTCCAATTGCACATTGGAAAATTCTTTTTGAATTTCTATTTCAGGGGAACTTATTTTAATAAGATGAGTTAATTTTCTATCCAAAAATATTCATAATCTGAATATTCTCTCTCTAGCATATTTTCTCTCTCTAGGTTAAAACAGCCACAAACAAGATCTCTTATATTTCAGAAAAGGAATTGATTACAGGGGAATATACTAGACATCAAAAAGGGGTTGGGGGAGGAATCTTACATTCTACCCCACTTAAAAAACGCGAGATGTCCTCATCTCGCAGCTTGGAATAATTTCGCAAGATGCACGAATATGAGACTTAGAGAAAAATTTTAATCACGATTAACCACCAAGAAAAGTCTTAAAGAGAGCAAGATTCAAAATAAGAACAAGATTTAAACTTTATTCATTCACGGGACTTATACAGTAAAGATAGAAGAACTCTTTACACTTCCATAAGCCCGTCCATCATATGGTCACAAAAGCAGTCCTCACAAGCTGCACAAGTATAGGGTAACTCATCTATGGGAATGATTCTGCTGGTTATTGCCGCACCTATCTCAGTGGTATGAGGTGATCTAACAAAAGGACCTCTGAGAGGCAAGCCAAAAACGGGATAAAGGCATATCTTCTCATGAGGAAGAAAACACGCCAGTAAGAAGACCCGCTCAGAAAACCCAAGATGCCTTGATCTCATGATGCAGTAGTATCGAGGACCCAAACCCAAAGCTTCAATAACCATGGCCAAGCGGACATTGTTACGAAAGTGCTGCTGACCCCAGGGTGTTACCCTAGTTATGTTTTGATAGGTCCGCCATTTGGTCTGCGCTACAGAAGTTCCTAGGTGAGGAAAAAGTGAGCGCTCATATTGTTCTATAAAGTCTTTCTTCACAGACTCTCTTGCGTCTTGAAGGTGAGAAATCATCATGGATAAAACTAGTTCTTGTTGCCAAGCCATGAAGGAGATTAAGAAATAAAGGAGATTGATGGGAGTAAGATTACTGTGAGCGACAAGTAAAAGTTACGACTTATATAAAGGAAGGAGCTAGCGTAACTTAGAAGCCAACGGTAACTTGCCACTGAAGTTTTACCGTCTTTCCATGATTTGGGGTTTGACACATTTTTCTATAGAAAGCATTAAGAATTTTGAGATGAGGAGATAAAAGAAGCTTGTAGGCTAAGTCACCTACTTTCATTGAATTCAGATATAAGGCTCACAATATCTGGGGGATAACTTCTTATACTTCCCAAGAGATAAAGAACTTCTTTTGGGCTGTACTCGAATGAAAACCAAAACCTTGGTATCCAAAACACCGATTCTCACTTCTAAACTCATTGTTCTAAATCCTTAAAACAGGTGTGACTCCTGAGAAGTATTCTAGGAAAAGGGTCTTCCTTTTTTAAACAGAATTTTTCTTTTATTTTAGAGAGGGAATAATTATAAGATCAGAAAGGAAGATTCTTACTCCAGTATACCTCGAAGGCTGGGGAGGAATCTTACATTCTACCCCACTTAAAAAAATGCGAGATGTCCTCATCTCGCCAAGTAGAGGACAACTCTTTTTCTTAAGATCCAATTTATTCTGGGGTTCCTTATATTCTGGTCAACCCAACAGAACACTGGGATAAATATCCCTTATATAGAACTCATTATTAAATAACAATTCATTCAGATCATATCATTCATATCTTTAACATGATAATGGTCCATTAGACCGAAAAGTTTCCTTCGAAACATTCCTCCACGGAAATTTCAGTCAAGCAAGTTCTCAATTTGACATCCCTTAACTTGATCTACCGGTCAAATATTAACAGTAGCAATCTAACAGCACACCCATTAACCTCATAGTGATTTGCTGAATTCATTATCATCATTCTAGTTATGAATATCATTACAGGGATTCGTCCCATTCCCCCTCATTGTGGTTTCATTATATTTCAACTAATTTTTTAAAAATCAACATTTTTCAATCAGCATTTTCAATCAGCATTTTCAATCAGAATCCAAATCAATTCATCCATTCTCAAACAGAATTAAAAATCATATCAATCACATGCAAAATCATCATCTGGATAGCATTAACGCTTATAATTTCAAGTCTTAGATTTACTCGTATATACTGTCAGTAAAGAGCTGCAGTATACTCTCGGTATATACGGGTAGTCACGGCCCTTGGAATTATAAGGTAAATACTATCATGTCTAGGCCTCAAGCAAGTCGGGGTTTCTATATAATTGTGGTACTTCCATCTGAAGACCCAATTACCAAATTACGAGTTTCAGTTTGAATATCAAATTGTATGAATTATCTCACACAATTATAATCTTTTTGTGTCTCTTGACAAATTTTTGATATATTTGTCTTCTCAGTTGATCTTTATTAACCAAATGCTCTGATACCAACTGTAGGATCCCTGTTCCCACCGAGCAACGGATTCGGGGTACTGGCAGCGGAAGTAGCGCTCCTCGCGCGGGACAGGGGTCCCACACTCGGGGCCTCACCCACGGATATCCGGATAAGAGACTAATCCGTCGGTTGTTCCAAAACCAAACCCGGAAAAACTTTCTTAACCGGAAGCACGGGCGATTCCACCAGGATAACTTTTTACTCTAACGTAGTCAAGATCATTTCTGATCGAGATGATCCAATTACATCTATAAGATACTTAGTCAGTTCAAGGAAGAAACTTGCACTTGGATCATTGGGATCAACGCTTTTTTCCCCATTCAAGAGGCACAGCCGTTGATTCCTATCCATAGAACAGTTACTGTCCGGGATTTTTTTTTTTCTATCGTAAAAACAAAAGTTTGAGTCTCGATTTACGGATCCATCAGTCCAGCCTAACCCCATCCAATCCCATGGGTTAGCCAACCGCCCAACCACTGTAGTGATGGGATCCAATTAAAAATTTGGTTAGGTTTTGTCCCGGGTACCAAGGAAAAGAGTTCCAAGGCCCCCTAGCCGGATGTTCATGCAAAATAAAACTAGTCACACCACTCACACACCCAATATGAAATTGCCCTTTTTCAATCAGATTCAACCAGTTTAAAACAATCCTTTAATAAAACCATAGTATCATTGAGCACCATCTTCCAATTTATCCAATTGATTCTTAATTTCCCATCATTCCTTCATCAGAGTATCTATGGCATCATTGGCAACTAGAACGCTCAGGAGCCGTTTCGATAGTTCCTAGCCCATAATACTTGGCAATATAATCACTTAACAAGATGGACTCTCGTTGAAGATCAGCAAGATCAACCAACAGATCCATATAAGGAGCCATGGACTCATCCATTGAAGACCAGCAAGGTCAATCAACCAGATCCATGCTCGATTTCAGAAAACAACTCCAACTCTGTTCCAATATCTTCCTCGACGCACGCGTGGGTATCCTAGGCAACCCAGAGCCCGAGCACCGTATGGTCAGCACCCTCTAGGATCCTTCGCAGGTAACCTAGCGCTTCACGCATAGGCCGCTTCCTTGGCCCCTCATCCACCGTACCGGAAGCTCACCATTTTAATCGCACCGAGGCTGGTCAAGACCTCGGCCGACCTTGCTACGCGAGACGTCCTTCATTGACTCCCCGTCAGCAGTTGCAACTTACCATCACGACTTTAATCACAAGACGGTCAAAATGCTCCCCCCAGCATTCTTGACATAAAACAATCATTTACAAACAGCATTTACAAACAGTATTTACAAACAGTTTACAACACAATTTCTATTTTAACTTTCATTTTTCCACATTATCCCTCATCAATCTACATTACTTATTCCATATTCCATTTATATGTATACTCATCCCATCACATCATTTCTATCTCCTCACTTCAGATTCCCTCACATCACATATCGTATATTCACATTCATACATCCACATCTATATGCGTACATTCACATCTACATGCATACGTCTACATCTCTATGCATACATCCACATCCACATTCACATTCACCTCCATACATCTACATCTACATGCCTACATCCACATCTCCATTCACATCTACATCTATACATCTACATCTACATGCATCCATCCACCTCCACATCCACATCTACATCTATACATCTACATCTACATGCATACATCCATATCTCCATTCCCATCTACATCTATACATCTACATCTACATGCATCCATCTACCTCCACATCCACATCTACATCTATACATCTACATCTACATGTATACATCCACATCCACATCTATACATCTACATCTACATGCATACATCCACATCTCCATTCACATCTACATCTATACATCTACATCTACATGCATCCATCCACCTCCACATCCACATCTACATCTATACATCTACATCTACATGTATCCATCCACATCTCCATTCACGTCTACATCTATACATCTACATCTACATGCATACATCCATATCTCCATTCCTGTCTACATCTATACATCTACATCTACATGCATCCATCTGCCTCCACATCCACATCTACATCTATACATCTACATCTACATGCAAACATCCACATCTCCATGCATAATAAAATTCTTTTAATTAATCTAGGATGATAGTTCCTAGGATATGGTAGGAAGTCCTCTTTTTGTGCTTTGAATGAATTTATTTTATGCGTGATTTCCATAAAAATTTTGCCATAGCTCCGCTACTATGACTGATAAATCTCAATTTTTTTTCTAAGGGATAAAGCTCATTATTAAAGAAATAATTAGAATGGTCCCTAATTGGATCATCAATCCATAATGGTCTCTAATTGGATCATTAAGAAACAATTAGAATGGTCTCTAATTGGATCATCAATCCATAATGGTCTCTAATTGGATCATTAAGAAAACAATTAGAATGGTCTCTAATTGGATCATCAATCCATAATGGTCTCTAATTGGATCATTAAGAAAACAATTAGAATGGTCTCTAATTGGATCATCAATCCATAATGGTCTCTAATTGGATCATTAAGAAAACAATTAGAATGGTCTCTAATTGGGTCATCAATCCATAATGGATTGAATCATCAATGTGCATAAACTAAAAGCATAGCAAAAAGCCATTAATTTGGCCTCAAGCATAGCTTAATCTTGGATTAAGGAAAAGCTTTATGAAAAGCTTCATTTGGATTGAGAATGGGTCATGAGTATGACCATTTCTTGAGTGAGAGAGAGAAATTATAAAAAACCATTAGAATTTAGATATAAGTGGAAATTAACTTCTATAGCATTTATTAAATTATGTAACTCTTCACTACTATTCACCAATTAACTTCAATAGCATTTAAAAAAAAACCATACCAATTAAACTTCTCAAGCTTGAGAGGGGTTGAGAAGAGAGAATCATTGAGAAATTATAGAAAGATCAAAATTCAATATACTTACCTTATAATTTGCTTGATTCTTTAGTCACGGTAGAGGCCCCCAACCAATCAATTGGTTTAGTATGTTGATGGAGCCACCAATGGGGATTGAAGAAAGAGAGAAGTATCAAAAACTAGTGAATTATTAAAGAATTCACAACTCTTGGCTTAGGTAGAGTAGAGTAACAATGCACAGACACTCTATATTTTGGCTTAGGTGGAGTAGAGTAACAAGCATAAGACTCTATCTAATTTGGCTTAGGTGGAGTAGAGTAACAAAGCATAAGAGACTATATTTTGGCTTAGGTGGAGTAGAGTAACAAAGCATAAGAGACTATATTTTGGCTTAGGTGGAGTAGAGTAACAATGCATAAGACATTATATTTTTTTCAACAAGGGGAGGCTTCTATTTATAGGAAAATTTGAGCTCCTAACCAAACAAACTGATTCTAGAATTTTCCAAGTCAGTTTGGTTGAATTTGGACTAGATTTGGACCTAGTTTGGTTACTTTTTGATTCGGTTTGGTTCCATTTTGATTTGGTTTGGTTCAAGAGAGATGAGAGATAAAAATATCACATTATTTTTGAGTTTAAAACTCATTCAAGCATGTGAAATATGCACCTCCTTTAAAGAATTCCCCTTCCTTACATATGTGTCAAAATTTTATTGCTCATAGTTTTTTACTAATAAACCTTGTACATTTTCAACTCTTCATCTTATGTGAAATATGCACCTCCTTTAAAGAACTCCTCTTCCTTACATATGTGTCATAGTTTTTTTACTAATAAGCCTTGTACATTTTCAACTCTTCATCTTATGTGAAATATGCACCTCCTTTAAAGAACTCCTCTTCCTTACATATGTGTCATAGTTTTTTTACTAATAAGCCTTGTACATTTTCAACTCTTCATCTTATGTGAAATATGCACCTCCTTTAAAGAACTCCCCTTCCTTACATATGTGTTTATTTACTAATAAACCTTGTACATTTTCAACTCTTCATCTTATGTGAAATATGCACCTCCTTTAAAGAACTCCCCTTCCTTACATATGTGTTTATTTACTAATAAACCTTGTACATTTTCAACTCTTCATCTTATGTGAGCATTTACTCATTTTTGGATATCTTCTTTTACAAATTGGATTTATCTCCTCCCTACACATGGATTGATGCTATTGGCCCATAGGAACCTTAATTGGACCATAATCTAAAAATTTCTGAAAATCTAGACCCTTAGACTAAGGTTCTTTATACTTATTTCCATTTAATTCCAATTGCACATTGGAAAATTCTTTTTGAATTTCTATTTCAGGGGAACTTATTTTAATAAGATGAGTTAATTTTCTATCCAAAAATATTCATAATCTGAATATTCTCTCTCTAGCATATTTTCTCTCTCTAGGTTAAAACAGCCACAAACAAGATCTCTTATATTTCAGAAAAGGAATTGATTACAGGGGAATATACTAGACATCAAAAAGGGGTTGGGGGAGGAATCTTACATTTCCATTGCTATCAGCATGGACATTTGACCACCGTTTCTAGTTACATGATCCTAAAATAGAATAAAACTAATACAAGTGAAACGATTTTGCAAAAACAAAGAAGTTTAGGGTTTAGGAATGTACTTACTTACCATGCTTGTAAAGTATCTTCTCTAGTAATAACAATATATCCTTCATCTTTCACCCTATCAAATAGAGCTTGCAAACCCTGTTGTAATGCAAAATCATATTCCTCTTGTGTAGGGGGGCGGTTCACTGCTTCAAGCTATAGACATACAAACAAATGAACATTTTAGAAAGTTGTTATTTAAGATAATCTTCTTTAATTAAAAGATGAGATCCAATTTGAGGCCAATATATGCTTATAAAATATTGTTGGGATATCGACTCCTCCTTCACATGTAGCATCACACCTCAAGTTATTTGCCATCTATATAAGAAAAAACATAAGTACTTAAAACTCTTATGCATAGGAAGCTATCGGCATGCATAGAAAGCTACCGACATGCGTTTGTTTCTACCGGCATGTGTTGGAAGCTACCGGCATGCATTGGTTGTTGCTACCACTGGCATGCGTTGGTTGCTACCAGCATGCATAGAACGCTACCGGCATGCGTTGGAAGCTACTGGCATGCGATCGCTACCAACATATGTAGGTAGCTACTACTGGCATGCATAGGAAGCTACTGGCATGCGTAGGTTGCTACCGGCATGCATTGGATGCTACGGACATGCATAGGAAGCTACCGGCATGCATTGGATGCTACCGACATGCATTAGTTGCTACCAACATACATTGGTTGCTACCGGCATGCATAGGAAGCTACCTGCAATGCATTGGTTGCTACTGGCTTTCATACATTGCTACCGCCATGTGTTGTAAACTCTTATGTATAGGAAGCTACCAGCATGCGTAGGAAGCTACCGACATGCATTGGTTTCTACCGGCATGCGTTGGTTGCTGTTGGCATGTATAGGTTGCTACCGGCATGCAAAGGTTGCTACTGGCATCTATTGGTTGCTACTACCGCGGCATGCATAGGAAGCTACCGGCATGCATTGGTTGCTGCCGGCATGCGTTCGTTTCTACCAGCATGCATAGGAGGCTACTCGCATGCATTGGTTGCTACCAACTTCCATGGGTTGCTGCCGGCATGCATTGGAAACTCTTATGTATAGAAAGCTACCGGCATGCATTGGTTGCTATACTGACATGCGTTGGTTGCTACTGACACACATTGGAAACTACCGGCATGCATAGGTTGCTACCGGCATGTATAGAAAGCTACCAGCATGTCGGAAAGTACCAGCATGCTTAGGTAGCAACCTATGCATAGAAGCTACCGGCATGTATAGGTTGCTACCGGCATGCATAGAAAGCTACCAGCATGTCGGTAAGTACCAGCATGCTTAGGTAGCACTCGGCATGTAATGGGAGTTTCCGCTGCATTTATTTAGCTACGTGCATGCCTAGGTAGCACTCGCCTAATGCATAAGCCTTATGCATAAGACTCATGCATACTATGTGTAAGGTTTATGCATAGCATTCATAGCTTGCACACGACGCTACACATTTGTAGCCTGCATAAAGCTATGCATAAGCCTCATGCATAAATGCATAAGTCGCGGCATACATGAGGCTTATGTATTAGCCATATGGATAAGCTTAATACATAAGCCTCATGTATGCGGCTTATGCATGAGGCTTATGCATAAAACATCATGCATAAAGATTATGTACCTGGCTTATTCATTAGCCATATGCATAAAATTTATACATAAGACTTGTGCATATGGCTTTATACATGGCTTATGCATATGGCTTTATACATGATGCTTATGCAAACGGCTAATACATAAGCCTCATGCATAAGCTTATGTATAAGGTTATATATACATAGAGGTTTATCTCGCTAATGCATAAGCTTTATACATGAGGCTTTATGCAAAAGTATCATGCATAAACCTTATGTACAGGCCTCATGCATGAACCTTATGTATAGGCCTCATGCATAAGGCTTATACATTTTGTAATGCATAAGTCTTATGCATGAGGTTATGCACTACCCTTATGTATGAGGCTTATGCATAAGGCTAATGCATAAGCTTTATGCACTAGCCTCATACATAAGGCTAAGGCATATGGCCACCTCTAGAGAAGAGCTATACTATCCATATAGGGGAGAAAAAATAACAAATCCTAAAACTAACAAAGCCTATAACATGTAAAAGCATAAGATAGGAGGGAGAGATCTCTTACCTTATGAGGCTTGTATATGTGGATAACCTACAAAATCAAACTAAATAAAAGAAAAAAGTATTAGTAACCCTAATAGAATGCATAAGATAGGAAACATAAAAGGGAGAGATCTCTTACCTTATGAGGCTTGTCTATATGGATAACCTACAAAATCAAACTAAATAAAGGAAAAAAGTATTAGTAACCCTAATAGAACGCATATACAAAACCCTAATCTTAATAGAAATCTTAATGAAAGATTTTGCATAACATAGAAAACTTATTGAATCTTTCTTTTTCTCTTCTCATTATAGCTTAAACCTAGTGTCTAAATAGAAAACATAATAGAGAGCTTTGATGGACAGCTCTCCATTAAATCTCTTTATTAGGGTTTCTTTGTAGAATCTAGGGTTAGGGTGAAGCTTCAATGAGAAGGAAAAAAGAAGAAAAGAAAAACTTAAAAGAGAGGAAAGAGAAAGGAAATACTCACAAGAAAGCTTTCATGGAAAGCTTGTTTGCATAGGAAATGAAGGAAAACAATAGACATACCTTGCTTGAGTTGGAGGAGGATAGGATAGGAGAGGTAGAAGTGATAGACAAGGCAAAAACCTACAAAAAAAAACTTAGAGTATAAGTTTATTATATTCAAAAGATAAAACTACACGGCGACAAAAGAAGCAGCAAAAAGAGAGAGATTTTTTCAATATACCAGCATTTTTTCACTGCTATAGATGCTGTTGAGCAGCGCTTTTTTCCTGCTGGGCAATGATATTGTGTTGCGCTGGGTAGCAATTTTTTGCTACTCAACACGCTACTTAGTAGCAAAAAAGCACTGTGGAGCAGCAATAGATCGCAGCTGAGCATTTTGAAAACCCTCGATATTTTCCCTCAAAAACGTTGCTACGCTCCTAATGTGTTGTAGTGTATGCTTTGGAAGTGTATCTCTTCATGAATACTTCCCCATCATGCATGGCTCACAAACACCAAGAGCTATATCTTTATCATGAAGCAATTGGCAATTTCCATAACTCAAATGTTTATACCTTTCACGCCATAGGTTACTTTTTTCATCCTTTGAGGCTACTAAAGCATGTTGATCCCCACAATACTGTTACTAAGCTTCCCATCATTTCTCACACCATGAGCAAAAGCTTTGAAGTTTCATAACACACATCTTTGCAAAATTCCATTTTCATATCTTCATTAATAATACAACCAACTTAAAGTAAATTTCTTGCTAAATTTGAAATCAATAAAGCATAATTGACATGTTTTTTTCTTATCATTGGGGAAGGAGGGTAAATTGGGATATCTCCATGCCCCTCAATTCATTGAGCACATTCTTTCCAAGAATAACATTGTTCTGGCAATCCTCTTCCACAAACCTTGAAAACTAATTATTACGAGAAGTAATATGAGAAGACACACATGAATTAATAAACCACTCACCAACTTGAGTAGAACTGTTTGTTGCCACCATGAGTAAAATTTCATCTTTATGCTCTCTTTAAAATCAACACAATGTTTTAAGATTTACTTCCCTAAGTGGGAAAGGTTCTTCATCTTCTCCTTCTTCCAATCCCATTTTGCGCTTATTACTTGATGCAATGATCCCCTTCAACATGCCCATCTTTCCATAATGACATTTGCTTTGAAATTCATGATGCATAACTATTAGCACATGATTATTAGATATTATAAATCTTACTCTTCCTCTGAAGGTCTAAGATGCATTGTATCTTTGTTGTTGTTGACCTTAGCTTGTTCATCGGTGCATTAGAAGGGTTTAGGAAGTCACCTCTTCCATGGCCTAACCTTCCCCTTCCTCTTTGAAAGTTTTATCCCACATTGTATGCTTGCTCACTTCCTCCTTAACTCTTGGGGTATATCTCCATAGATCTCAACTCTCTTATTGGAGAAAATGCCTGAAAAACATCTTGAAAGGAGGAAGTGTGCTCATGAACCAGTAGAGCTTTATGTACACTTTTATAACTAGGAGGTAGATCATTAAGTGAAAATGCTACCATGTCCAATTGTTGAAAGATCGGTAGAGGAGGAGGAGACACACACACAGGAGCAAACCCTAATGTATATTCCAAACCCTAACCATAGAGGGAAGCCATGTCCACTCTCACACAAAGCATAATGCACTAATCCATAATCCACACAACACACAATGAGTTGTGTCCACACTCTACTAACCCTAGCTAATGTCCACACACTATGACCAGCTGGACACGCGGTCATTTATGTCTCACACATGTTCCTACCTAATCTGCCAGCACATAGCATAGCTGGCTCACACTGACATCGAGCTTGAATATCTCAACAGCCCCTCTCAAGCTCATGATGTACTGCCGATGAAGATGTAGATGAGCTTGGGATATCAAGACTCTCAACACTCCCCCTCAAGCTCATCCCATGTACTCCCAACATAGTCCGGAAGTACTCAAACTTCTCCCTGCTAAGTGGCTTCGTGAAGATATCAGCCACCTGCTCATCAGTCTTCACATAGTGAAGATCAACTGTACCATCCAGCACCTTTTCTCTGACAAAGTGATAATGGACCTCTATGTGTTTGGTCCTCGCATGAAATACTGGATTCTTTGCCAACTGCATACTGCTCATGTTGTCACAATGTATGACAACTTTCCCATCAAGAGGCTCATATAAATCTGCCAAGAGACTCTTTAACCATATAGCCTCACAAGTAGCAATGGCTGCACCTCTGTACTCAGCCTCTGTACTGGATAAAGCAACTGTAGGTTGCTTTTTGCTACTCCAACTCACCACAGCACTGCCAAGTGTAAAAGCATATCCACTAGTAGACCTCCTGTCACATGCGCTACCTGCCCAATCAGCATCTGTGTAGCCATGTATGTCCAAGCTTTTACCACTCTCATAGAATAAACCATAATGTGCTGTGGTTTTTACATATCTCATGATGCGTCTCACTGCATCCAAATGTGGTTTCCTGGGACTTTGCATAAACTGGCTGACTAGCCCCACGGCATAACTCAAATCCGGGCGTGTGATAGTCATATATATGAGACTACCAACCATCTTCCTGTACATGGAAGGATCATCCAATTCCTCGCCATAATCAGCCCGCAACTTCACATTTTGCTCCAATGGTGTACTCATAGGCTTACACCCTGTCATGCCATACTTTGCCAACATATCCAAGGCATATTGGCGCTGTACTAACCAAGTACCTGCATGATCTTTCACCACTTCAATGCCAAGGAAGTATCTCAACTCACCAAGATCTTTCATGTCAAATTGCCCACTCAAAGCTTTCTTGACATGCATCACATCTGCACTATGATCACCTGTAATAATCAAGTCATCCACATAGATGACTAGTAAAACAATCCCATGCTGTGTCTTCTTCACATAGAGTGAAGAATCTGCTGTAGAAGTCTGAAAACCAAGTGAGATAAGATATCTGCTCATCTTATCACTCCAAGCACGTGGTGCTTGCTTCAGACCATACAATGCCTTTTTCAACCTGCATACGTGAGTGGGATATCTAGGGTGTACATACCCTTCTGGCTGTGCCATGTATACTTCCTCTTGTAGATCTCCATTCAGAAATGCATTCTTAACATCCATCTGATGCATTTCCCAGCCATTAGCTGCAGCCATAGCAATGACTGCTCTCACTGTGCCCATCTTAGCCACTGGACTAAACATCTCATCATAATCCAATCCATGGGTCTGTGCATAACCCTTTGCTACCAATCTTGCCTTATGTCTTTCAATAGAACCATCAGATTTGCACTTCACTTTGTAAACCCATTTACATCCAATCACATTCTTGTCCTTTGGTAGTGCAACCAAGTCCCATGTATCATTATGGACCAATGCGTCCATCTCCACATCCATTGCTTTTTCCCATACATGCTCTCCAACAGCCTCTGTATAGCATGTAGGTTCCACATGCTTCACCATAGATGTCATGTATGCATAGTGCATAGCAAAATCTCTGTATGTCAACCTGTCACAACAGGATATCTGACCCTCTGGGATCTCCGCAATGCATGCGGGTCACTCTGTACACCTGTGACTCTAGCATGTGGTGGCACATATCTGTCCTGTCTAGCACCAGGTGTGCGTAAAACAGGTATGCCAAGCTCCTCATCCAAACTTTCAGAACTGGATGACTCATATCCTGTGATTCCAATTCCTTCGACTTTCTTTTTGCCTTTGTCCATAGCACTACTCCCAGTGCTTACACTTTCATGCCTCAAACGTCCTGACCATGGACGTACACTGCTACTCTCAGCTTCTGCTGCTGGCCCAGACATAGTAGTTGAACTAGAACTTGCTTGTGATGGCAAGTTCACAGGCACATCTACTTCCAGTGACTCAATAACACCTTCATCTTTTGCCTTATACCAACTAGCAAGCTCATCAAACACCACATCACGTGAGATGACCACTTGTCTAGTTTGTGGATTATAACACTTGTAGGCTTTTCGATCCTGTGCATATCCCACAAATATACATTTCTCTGCCTTAGGATCCAACTTTCTTCTCCTTTCATCAGGCACATGCACATAAGCTATGCATCCAAAAACTTTAAGATGTCCAATGTCTGGCCTGTAACCTGTGAGCCGCATCTCTGGCGTGCTTCCATGAATGGCTGCTGTAGGTGTTTTGTTCAATATATAAACTGCAGTAGCACATGCTTCTGCCCAATAGTAATCTGGCATGCTCTTTTCATTAAGCATTGCCCTTGCCACTTCACATATAACTCTATTCTTTCTCTCAGCCACACCATTCTGCTGAGGTGTATACCTGCATGTCAATTGTCTCCTTATTCCATGCTTCCTCAAGAAATGCTCAAAGGCCTTTGAGGTGTATTCACCACCTCCATCTGTCCTCAGACATTTAATCCAACAGCCATACTGCTTTTCTGCAAAAGCTTTGAAATCCATGAATTTTTCCAATACTTCACTCTTCTCCCTGAGAAAGTATATCCATGTCATCCTGCTAAAGTCATCAATGAATGTAACATAGTATAGACTGCCTTTGATAGATGGGTTTTGTGCAGGACCCCATACATCACTGTGCACGATCTCAAGTGGCCTGTTACTCATATTTCCTTCTCTAGGAAATCTCAATCTTGCCTGCTTCCCAAACTGTCAGGCTTCACAAACATGCATATGTCCATCATATTTGAACCTAGGCAAACCATTGACAATGCCTCTTGTTTGCATGTTCTTTAATCTCTGTATATTTACATGGCCAATCCTCTTGTGCCACATATCAATATCCTGTACCACATTCCTGCTCTTTGAGAACATGGCTGATTTTAGCTCAGGAATTCCAGCATCCAGCTTAAACAGTCTTCCTTCTTTCTTGCCTTTAGCAATCACTCTACATCCATGTTTAAAATCTTCAACGAAGCATCCATGCTCATTGAAGCGAGCCTGTAATCCCTGTTCTACCATTTGACCAACTGAGGCCAAGCTTTTAGTGATCGAAGGCACATACAGCACATCTGACATAGACTTTGTCTGACCATTATGCATGACCAATGGTACACTTCCAACATGTGTAATGACATGCTGGGTATCATCACCTGTTTCCACATAGCCTTTGACATCCATTGGCTTCATGTGCTCAAACCATTCTCCATGGCATGTCATATGATTTGATGCTCCTGAGTCCATGTACCATGTATCATCATTCTCAGCATTTGTTGTCATAGAACCCACAACATGCTTCATGGCAAACAAATGATTTGCAGTTCCATCATTGCTACTTGATGCATAGTTGCCACCATGTTGTGCATAGTTTCCACCATAATGACCACCACGTTGTGCTCTTCCCCCTCTCAAATCATTCTGTTTGCGAAAGCAATCTCTCGCCATATGACCATATTTGCCACAATAATGGCATTCCACATCTTGCATAGAATTTTGTTGGCCTTGCCAACGTCCTCTTCCACGGGGGTTACCACGACCTCTTTGAGGTGCATAACCACGACCACCTCGAGCACCATAAGAAGGCTGAAAATTCTGTTGTGGAGGTCTATCCTGCCATCCACGACCATTACCACCACGTCCACGTGATGCGAATCTCCCCCTGCCTCTAAAACCTCTCTGCGAGTAGAAAGCCTAATTTCTGCCATCATCATGGCTAGAAGATGCATCCAAAAATGAATCACTGAGCTTGATTTCCTCAACCAACAAGAGGGAAACCAACTCATCGAAGTCGGGTAAACCTGTGCTCCTCACGGAGATAGATGTATCAAAGGATTTGTATTCCTTGCCAAGACCACGCAAGGTAATATCCACCAAATCATCATCAGGCATGGGGGCATTTATTGTGGCCAATGCATCTGCAAACTTCTTGATTTCTTGCACATAATCATGTATACTCCTTTTATTCCTTTTCACATTGTGTATCTGCTGTCGCAATTGAGACTTGCGAGCACTCGTATCTGTATCAAACATCTTGACCAAAGTATCCCATGCATCTTTGGGATTCTCAGCATCCTGAATGTGTATGAGCATAGCATCAGAAATGCATATAGACAAATAATGCAGCACTTTGAATGCTCTCTCTGACCACTGCTTATGAGCAATAAGCTGCTGCTGTGTAGGTTGCCGAGGTAGCTCAGGCTCTGGCTCAGCACCTGTAATGAGATTCCAAAATCCTTTCCCTTTCAAGAAACTCTTTATCCTGTACTTCCATGCCTGGAAGTTCTTCCTATCCAGCTTTTCACCAACAATCTGAACTGGATTATCCGACATGTTGCTCAATGCGTACACCTTTCGCACACGTCAAATCTGTAAATGAGCCTTCCTCAGCTCAACCACACTCCAATTAATGTTCCAGATACTCCAAGATAGCCAACAAACTCCAAATTTGATGTAGAAAATCAACCTGTAATGATCCAAGATGAACTGACTCACGCAGTGCGGGATACCCTGAACTGACACGCCTTCCAAGGCTCCAGATCGCAATGTAATGGTGCAATCAAGTATGGGCAACTTGCATTCACACCTAATGAACCTCAATGTTGAGTATCAACTCCATTTGACATGTGTAATTATCAATTTTTGAAAACCCCTTTTTCTGTTTTTGGAAAAACCAGAAAAACCAAAAAAACCAGTAATGATTTGGCTCTAATTCCTTCAATATTTCACCAAATTGAGCAACCAGGCATTCATTGGCTTAGCAATAGTGTCCATCAACTCCATGTAAGAGGAATTTGTCCAATTGTAAAACACCAAAGATTAATTGCTCGATTAAAATGCTCTGTTTCTCTGCAACCAGTGGACAGCCTGTTTTAATCAGCTCATTCCCAGCTCAATTAAGCATCATTGGCCAAACAAATCACATAGCCCTCTTCTCCAAGATGTAAAGCATCCAATTGCTAAGAAGATTGTGGAAGATATCAAGCACCAAGTAAGAAATCGACCTCCTCGTAGTGAAAAAACCAGTTTTCTGCCCTGTTTCCTCTGTATGGGCTGCGCCGCCTGCAAATCAGGGGTTTTGGAGTGGTTCTAGAGTTAATTGATGATGGGTAATAGTCCCTAACACTCCTAGGTAGGTGTGTAATCCACCAATGATTGAATTTTTGCCAAATACATGCTCCAAATGATTCAATTTTGGGCTTGCTTTTCTCCGTTTTGTGTGAGCTCAAAAACCAGAGTTTTCCACTCAATTAAATACATCCAAATTGCTCCAAACTTTGTTCAAGGCTTGCACATGGGTTGCTAATACATCCCTCTTTGACAAATGCATATGTCTTTTGCCAGAATCACTTGTATTTTCACCATACATCAATGTTCCCCAAGCTTTAATGGAAAGCTTCAAAAACCAGAATTTTGCCTTGCTTTGATTTGCTCTAAAATGCTTTGCTTTTGCCTGTTTCACCTGCAATCCGCTCAAGGATGTTTAGAAGACCTTACCCGGTAGGCCTAGCTTTCAGATCTGATAGTATTTGGTGTGCTCCAAGCTTCACAGCTCCAATGGCAGCTTCACAGCTTCTTTTCACAGCTTCTTCTTCTCCCTCTTCACTCACTCACAGGGTATGGTGATTAAGAGAGAGATTAGGGTTTTTGCTAATAAACTAAACCTAATTGGATCATGCTCTAATACCAAATGTTGGATATGATAATTCACCAAACAGGGTATGGTGATTAAGAGAGAGATTAGGGTTTTTGCTAATAAACTAAACCTAATTGGATCATGCTCTAATACCAAATGTTGGATATGATAATTCAACTATGAATATTGATCAAAACATACTCAAGGTGGATCAAAGCTTGTACAAAACATCATGAACATGAGGGACAAAAACTAGTATATGCAGAAATTGCTTTGAGATTACCACAAAAAGACTCTAATTATGATTAGGCATGAACCAAACTTACATAATCACTTGATCACGACTTGTACCTTATTTAGAGACCCCTCTACCCTATTTTTAGTTGCATGAGTTGCATGAACCATATGCACCAACCGTTTGCACCAACCATTGACCACTAGCCTAGCCACCACACATTAAATTGGACTAAGGAGTTGGGATTACATTGATCCAACAAAAGGCAAGAAGGAACAAAGTTTTCCTATCCTTGCTAACACCTAAATTACCACATGCAGATCTGGGCTTATCGGATGCGCACAATATTTGTTCTGCTTGTAGATTGGTCATGTATGATGCAGATGGTCTTTGCATGTTTATACTTTATTGTGGTCATTATTGTTTTGCTCACCTTGCTACAAGCAAAGAGATTTGCATGGCTACTCGCCTGCTACAAGTTCTTTGGTGATGCTTGGCCACATTGATGCCCCCGGTTATGCAAGGGAATCACGAAGCACAGTACCCTCCATGCTTCCAAACACTGCTGCCAAATCGTGCTTTTCCCCCGGTTATGCAAGGGAGTCACGAAGCACAGTACCCTCCATGCTTCCAAACACTGCTGCCAAATCGTGCTTTTCCCATGGTACTTACCGTTATGCTCTCTAACCCTTGTCTTCATTATTGGTTTTTTTTGTGTACCTTTTTGTAAGGTGGGCGAGGGTAAGATGCATGTGGATAAATGGTACCACCTAGAGTCGTCATCTGTAGCATGGCAGCTGATTCTAGTAGCAAGGTAGCTATCTTATGTTGCTTGGGAGCTACATTGATGGGCTGGTAGCTAGATTGTGAGCCTAGAAGCTACCACAAATAAGTGTACATGTACAGGTCTATTCCTTTGGTGTCTGGAACTGCTTATTTGGTAGTTGTGAGTGCCTGCCTAGACTGGTAGATGTGGCTGGTAGCTTTTACTTTGAAGACTAGTATTAACCCTTGGAAACCTGATAGCTACCTGGTAGCTAGTTTTGAAGCCTGTCAGCCACCTTTAAGAGCCTAATAGCTACCCTGGGAAGCTTGGTATTTTCTTGCTACCTACCCTTGAAGCTTGTCAGCTATCCTTAATAGCCTGAGAGCTACCCCATTGAAGCCTGGTAGGTACCTGGTATCTACCCTTAAAATCCTGGTAGCTACGAAGCCAGCTACTAAGGCAAGGCTACAAGCTTTGAATGAAAGCATGGAAACTACCAAGTAGAGCCTAGAAGCTACCAAGGCAAGCCTGAAAGCTTTCAAGTAGTACAGCATGGATGCTACCAAGGGAATCTTGGTAGCTGCCAATAGAGTCATGGTAGCCACCAATAGAGTCCTGGTAGCTCCCAATGGTAGCTCCCAGTGTAGTCATGGAAATTACCCTTTGATGCCTAGTAGCTACACTTTAAAGATTGCTATTAACCCTTGGAAGCCTGGTGGCTATCTGGTAAGCCTATCAGCTACCCTTATAAGCTTAAAATCCTGGTAGTTACTTGGTAGCTACCTATAAAATCTTGAGAGCTACTCCATTGAAGCCTGGTGGCTACCTAGTATCAACCCTTAAAAGCCTGACAACTACCCTTGGAAACCTCTACCAAGACATTGACTACCAAGACGAGCTTGAAAGCATTGAATGAAAGCATGGAAACGACCAAGTAAGGCCTGGAAGCTACCAAGGCAAGCCTGAAAGCTTTCAAGGATAGCATGGAAGCTACCAAGGGAATCTAGTAGCTGCTAATAGAGTCATGGTAGCCACCACTATAGTCCTGGTAGCTAGCAGTGTAGTTAGTTAGGAATTTAGGTACCCTTTGAGATGCCTGATAGGTAGGTACCCTTTGAAGACTGATATTAACCCTTAGATTCCTAGTAGCTACCTGGAAAGGCTGTCAGCTACCCTTAAAAGCCTGATAGCTACTCTTTCAAGCCTGATAGCTACTCTTTGAAGACTGGTGGTAACCCTTGAAAGCTTGATAGCTACCTTTAAAAGCCTGATAGCTACTCTTTCAAGCCTGATAGCTACTCTTTGAAGACTGGTGGTAACCCTTGAAAGCTTGGTAGCTACCTTCAAAGCCTGTCAACTACCCTTAATAGCCTAAAAGTTACATTTGGAATCGTGGTAGTTACCTGGTAGCTACCTTCCATCTTTTCAGCTACCCTTAAAAGCCTGAGAGCCCCATGGAAGCCTGGTAGGTACCTGGTAACTATCCTTGAAGCCTCTCAAACTATCCTTAAAAGCCTGATAGCTACCCTTTGAAGCCTGGTAGCTACCTGTGGAAGCCTAACTACTACCCTTGGAAGCCTGGTAGCTACCAAGGGATGCCTAAAAGCTACCAAGATATGCTTGAGTCTTCCATGCTAAAAGCTACCAAGGGATACCAAGATGTTAAGGCATGCTGAAAGCTACCAAGGCCTCCAAGCTGGGAGGTTTGAAGGTAAGTATGATAGCTTCTAGTATGTAACTTTTGTAGCTGGAATCGGTAGAGCTTGTGTTAAGTTGTGAGAGTTTACTTTCAATTTGGTATGGTTTACTATCTACTAAGGTGGGAAAATATTTTCTAATGATTGAATTTATTGCAAATAATGAGGATGCCAAAACATTCAGCCAATGGATGAAGTTTTTCAACACCAGGTTGTAATGTAGAAAATTTACAATTGGACACAGAACTTGAGACCATGGCAGATTTCCTTGGAAAAAACAAGGAACCTAATCCAAAGGATGACACTATCAAGGAGAGAGAACTTGTGGACTTGGGTGTAGAAAGTCCTGTGGATAGTGACATGGACAAGGAGAATCATCAAGAAGAGAGTCCTTCACTGCTACAAGCCTTAAAAATGTTGAAAAGGGGAAGAAAGAGGAAAACGAAAGGTTGTGTTCACTTTTATAATTGAATGTAGACTAATATGTTTTCACTTGCTAATGATTGTTTTCCATGCAGGAGGATCTTCTAGCCAGCGTCCTCCAACTTCAAGCAATAAGGACCTAGATAAAGCTTCCAATATAACAGATGATCAACCGGACAAGGAGAAACCTGCCAATATCTCTGAAGGATCGGGACAAAAAGGTGCTATTGCCAAAGTCAGAAAAAGATTGCAACCCTAAATTCTGCTAGTTCTCCCCATGAATGCATGTCTACCCCCTTTTTTGGGTTTGTCCCATCATCAATAGCCATTCTGGCTCTGTAACCAAATTGTTGACATTTTCTATTTAATGAATGAAAAGAGTTCGACTATTTTGTTTCTTATATATCTCTCATTGTTATGTATTTCATTCATTTATTTTCCAATGTATGAAATTTATCATTACAGACACTGTCAGTGTGGATGGACTATATGTGGATGGACTAGCTCAAATATCTGGCAATGTCCTCACAAGCCAGAATGGTGATACACTGCAAGATAGTGATAAAGTGCATGATGGTGTAAATAAAGTGCAGGATGGTGTAAATAAAGTGCAGGATGGTGTAAATAAAGTGCAGGATGGTGATAAAAAGCAGGATGGTGGTGATAAAGTGCAGGATGATGGTGAAAAAGTGCAAGATGGTGGTGATAAAGTGCAGGATGGTGAAAAAGTGCAGGATGTTGATACAATGCAGGATGGTAATAAAGTCATAGAGGAGGACAATGATGTCTGGGAAAATGTGGGTTTTTGGTGTTTTGTCCAGACATCATGCCTTGCAGCCATAGTACAGAATGTAAGGAAAACACAGGATTGTGGTGTTCCTGTAGACAATGCTGCTGACATGCTAAGACAGATTAAAGCACAGGCTGTTAGTTTTTATGATGCATTCGAGGTGAAAAGTGAGGTAAAAGGTGAATGTGGGACTGAAGAGGACAGCTCTCAGAGCTAAGAAAATGCTGCAGAGAACTATGTGTTCAAGGAGCATTATGAGGCACAAGACACAGCTTCAGTGGTGGAGAGTGATGTAAGTGCCCATATTGCTGTTGATCAGAAAGCATCAGAGTTGTTTGAAAAGCATGAGAGTAATCAGAGAACTGAACTGAGAGATGTTATCGAATCGATTATTGTAGGTGGTAGTGTGAGACATCCTAATGCAAAGATGTATCATGCCTGGGAGGATCCAACCAGCCCTTCATTTCAATTACAGCCAGCTTTAATTTTGGATCTCAATGGAGTGCTACTCACAACGGTTGACTGCAGATATGCACAAACCCCCCCTATTGGAATATGCTTGAAGTGACAGATATGGGTGGCAGGAAGCTGTTAGGGCAAAAGCATGATGCTGAGAGGTTTGTGCAATGGTGCTTGGAACGCTTTGATGTCTTTATATGGACTTGTGCTAACAAGGTCAATGCAAACAGAATTTTGAGGTGCTTTATGCCTTTTCACGTCCATCGATTCAAAGGCGTGCTTATGCAAGAGTTTTGCACAGAGGAGACTAAGTTCCAGAGAATTACCAAGAAACTAGTGTTTGACCGTGTTTTGGGAGGCTTATCCTCAATATTCACCAACAAACACTATCATGGTGGATGATAGCCAGTACAAAACTTTATGGAATCCTCAAGGAACCGCATGTATAGTAAAGAAACTAGAAGATCAAGACCCTGGGGAAATGCAGGCTTATCTTACGACAGTCCTCCGAGGCTGGCTTGATACATGGCTTGGTGTATAGAGGATCGCCTCGCCTATACTATAGATACGCCGCTACCAATCATGAAAGATGATGATAGCATAGTTGTGCGAAGGAGGTGGATGTACTAACATATGAACAAACTGTAGTATAGCGAGACTTGTGATTAGCCCATTTTGTTCCCAACAAACTAAATGTAATTTTTATTATGGAGTCCACTTTGGAACCTTGTATATGTTGTAGAAGTGTTCTAACTGACATAATGGGATGGCCGTTTTTGCACTCTTGCAAAGCTGTAGACTGGATATATAAGTTACTGTCTTGATTACAGGTATCATTTAGTCTAAATTTGAAACACTAGTATAATCTGTAGACTGCTACCTTGGTGCTACCTAGGTGCTTGCAGGCTACTACCAAAAGTGCTACCAAGTTCCTACTGCTAGGTACTGGTATACTGGTGGGTGATAGATTTATTTCCAAATGCTGCTAGGTTAGTATGCAGATGCTTGGTTTATTCCCAGGTGCTGCCAAGCTAGTATGCAGGTGCTACCATACTACTACCTGCTTGATACCATATCACTATCTTCTGCTATCTTGGTGCTACCTAGGTTCTTGTAGCCTACTACCAAGTGCTACCAAGGTCCTCCTGCTAGGTATTGGTATAGTGGTATGCTTTAGAAGCTCATTAATTGTGCATCTTGAGCAATATGGTCATGCCACATCATAAGACCCATAGTGTAAAAGAATACCTTGACATGTATGGAATGTGCCTATAGTAAGATTTACCATGTACCACAATTTGAGCATCCCTAAGAAAGATCGGGCAAGTTTAATTATCATTCGCATACGCCCTCAAGCATGGTGTGGCTCTTGGTGACCCTTGCCTGCAAGAGATCAGCATGAGTAGACGAGGATCCAAAAAAAAAACCTCATTGTCATGAGGAGCTATGACAGCAAAATTGTCACCAATGCAAAGTGCATCACTCAAAGCATCATGGTGTCCTTCGTATGCAAAATCTTCAACTTCATTAGCATCTTTGACATCTTCTGAAGGTTCAAGGGTAACATACTCCCACTTCTTGACATGTGACTTCCTAGAGCACCTCCTCCAACTTCATTAGCATCTCTGACATCTTCTCAAGGTTCAAGGGTAACATACTCCCACTTCTTGACATGTGACTTCCTAGAGCACCTCCTCCAAAGGCCTTGCATACAAGAATTGCAAAAGCATGATAGATGCTTGCATCTGAGAGCTTTTCCATTTGTTAAAGAGTAACCTGAGACACAATGTATCCCACGAGCGCCATCTACAGATTTGCAGTCCCACTTCTTGCTTCTATCCACGTCGCTGTGTGGCTAAAAATAGAGGCTGATAATGTGTACATACAGGTGCATGGCAGTTGTGCAAAGTTCTGCTCAGGAGAGTGTAGCCAGGTGTTCAGTGTGGATGAATTGGCTTTGAGCTTGTTGCAGCTTGTCCAGTGAGAGGTCAGATGATGGAGAGGATGTCAGCCGTTCGGCCGCTCGAATTGTATATGCGTCTGCATGGACAATGGGCACTTGGAAGGTCGTCGCATTGAAGGTATGTGGAAACATGTGAGTATGGGCAGAAAAAGGTGAGAAGGGGCTATGTGCCATGGGCATTTGATGTGAAAAGATGGGGGTGGCCCTCTCTTAGGTAAAATAATATATATATAATATTATATGGCCAAAAAAAGAAGAGAGGCGTGGAGCTTTACTATGCTGCCAACGCTACGTTCCAGAAGCGGACGAGCTGGTGGAGTCGGGCTGCAGATAAGCTAAGGATCGCCGCCTTGATTTGGGGGGGGGCTCTCTTGGGCGAAAACGGGAGGCCACAAACGATGCGCAGCAGAGGAGCGCTATGGGACGTGGGCCGACGTGTGTGGAAGCTGCTTGGGTTTGCAGGTGGTGGCTGGTGTAGAGGCCAAGGGGGTCGCTCCCTGGTGAAGAATCCAGCTGTGGGCTGGCATGTACAGGTAAGAGTGGGCTTTGAAGCGCAGCCGTGTGCGAGAAGGTGGCAAGCGAGGCTCTCTGGGCACAACAGCTGGGAGCAAGAGTGCAGAGGTCGACTGGTTGACGGGCTGCAATTGGAGTGGGGATCTCTCTCGGACGCAGACAAGCAGAGGAGAGGCTCTCAAGTGCAGAAAAAGAGAGAGACCACAAGGAGGCGGCTTTGAAGTTGGTGGCATGGCTGCTGCAGGTGCGAGAGGAAAGGCCGTGGTGTAGAGTAACTGGAGCGCAGCTGAGGGCGCTGTTTTGTGAGAGGGGAGAGCTGGTACTGGAGGTCGTCACGAGGCAAGGTGGCTGGTAGGGTTGGTGACCTTGTGGAGAGAGATGCTACGACAGGCTGTTGCTGAAGCTGGTGGCTAGTTGCGACAGACAGAGGGTGGTTAAGGCGTGCAGGTCAGCGTGGCTGGTAACCACTACAGACCAAGAGGTGTTAGCTGTAGCTGCGGGCAACGACTGGAGAGCGCCGACTGTCTGATGTGGAGTGGTGCTGACGTAGAAGGTTGTCGCCTCTGAGGAAAGGTGGTGGCACTGGCGAAGGCAGAATAATGGAATGGCTTAAATTGGTTTGACGCTAGCAGTAGCTGAAGCAAGCGAAGGAGAGTACTAGAGCTGAAAGCGCAAGATGGAAGCTTGAAGCTGGGAGCAGACGGGGGGCAGGAGGCCCTGGTGTGTTTTGTTTTGTGGGCTGCAGTAGTCAGCGCTGCTGGACAAATAGAGAGGAGCTGGAGCGTGCCAGCGAGGAGGGTTGGAAGGCCGCCCAGGAGTAGCGGCTAGAAGAGCTTTGACTGAGGACAGAAGCAGAGAAGCTGAGGCCGTTTGGGCTGAAGCGTGGAGTTCATGTGTGTGGGGAAGAAGTGAGTTGCTGTGAAGACTGGTATGGCTGGTGCCAGAGTGGAGTGAAGTTGACAAGCAAGAGGGGCGCAGGCTCGGTGGGCCTTTGGTATTGTGTGGTTTGGGCTGGTTATTGGGATGGTGACCAGATGAGATGATGACTGGTTTTATCCTTTGAGGACTGGCAGTGTGCTGGAAGTGTAGCAGAGGGACCTCAGCTGAAGTGCAGTGCAGAGAACGAGAAGGACTGCTGAGCAGAGAAGCAAGGAGCGAACGGATTGGGAGCGACCAGGAGCTGGAGCAGGCGGTGCTTGGTGTAGCTGGTGTCTGGGATATCTTGGGATATCCGACTCTGTAAAGGTCAAGGTCTTTTCTGAAATATGAGTCTTGTTCATGCTCTTTGGTCTGGTGTTCTGGTGTGTTTGCATGCGTGTGTGGAAGTGTGGCATGCTATAAGGGCGTAGACAGCTCTACCGCTTCCGTGCCATCACTTTTTGGTGCCTCCACAGAGGAGCAGATTTCCTCTGGTTTGTGAAAGAGAAAAAGGGCTGTGTGAAGAAAGATTTGGGAAATGGCTCAGGATTTTCCGGAGTATTGGGGATTGCCACAGGAAAATGCAACCAGGTTTTTGGAGAAGATGGAGTTTACAGCTTTGATGAAAGACAGGGCAACCCCGGAGATCCTTTCTCGGATTTTGGCTTATTGCTTGCAGGGTGATGCAAAAGTATGGCTACAGATGTTTATGACTGCACACAGGAATGTTCATCGACAGGATCCTGAGTACCGTGTAGTCAGAGCTGCCTTTTTGGCACAGTTTGTCCGTGTGAAGAGTCCAAATGAAGTGTGGAAGGAGTTGTGTAACATTCAGCAGAAGGATGGTCAGGATGTGGATCAGTATCTGTTTGAGTTTGGTAGACTGTGGAGTCTATGGTGTGAGGCTCTGATTCCTGAAGTACCCCCGCAGATGATAAAGAGGGAGCGGTTTGTGGCAGGTTTGGAGCCAACGATACGTCTGAAGGTGGAGCTGAAGAACCTGGATAGTTTTGAGGAGACTGTCAGAGTTGCTCGTGAAAAGGAGTGGAAGGTGAAGCGTTTGAGGCAGATGGGAATGCGGGAAGAGCCGAGGAGATTTATGAAGGTGCCACAGATTGAGAGTATGCATCCTGGAAGAAAAACTGCTGTTGTTCCTAGACAGGAGGACTCATTGAAGAGGGAGGTTCATGATGCAGTGGAGCTCATGAAGTCTTTAAGTGTGAATTGGATAGAGTCTGCAGGAAGAGGAAGAGGCATAGGTGTTATGGGAAGGAAGACTGATGCATCATCTGGTTTTGGAGGAAATTCAGCAGATATTGGAAGAGGGAGAGGGTATCTCAGTGATGTGCAATGCCGGAATTGTGGTGAGTGGGGTCATATGAGTCCGCAATGTGAGAGACCAGCCAAAGCTAATGGTGGAATATATCAATTGTCTTTGGGAATGAGTGATAGGGTGAGTGGCCCTAATATGCAGGTGAAGGAGGCAATTCAGCCCAGTGTTTGTGAGGTCCATAAGGTCACAGTTGCAGAGCAAGATATGGGACAGGTTAGCCTGTTGGGAATGGAGAAGGGTGAGGTTTCTGGAATCAGCCCTGAAGAGCTTTCAGAAGGTGAGAAGGAGGAGGATGGGAGTATAGATGATGCTGTGGATTGTGAGCAGGTGCCAGTACTTCAGCCAGTCAAGGTGGAGTGTGATGATCAAAGTGTTACTAGTGGAGATGCTGTGGATGGAGCCCGTATGGATGATCCGGGTGATGAGTTGGATATTGCAGCCTGTGGTGAGAGTGTGGATGATGAGCTGGACAGTGTACTTGATAGTGCACTAGATGATCTGTTGGAGATGGCTTCCTTGGAGAAGAGTACTTGCATGCCAGTTGTGCATGAAGGGAGTGATGGTGTGAGTGATGGTGAGCTGGATGCTCCTTTGGTTGATGGTGCGATAGATTTCGCAAGTGTGGATGCTGATCAAAAGGTGTGTGTTCCTTGTCATGCCCAGGAGAATGAGTTGGTGGTTGTGAGTGGTGAGGATGCATGTGAGACTATTGTTGTTGGTCAGGGGGGACCAAGATGCTTTGCCTGGGAGTTTGGGGAGCTTGGACTTGGTAGGGATGCCTTTGCAAGATGTGGAGAATCTTGCAGGATCGCCAATGATCTTGAAGCTGGAGGAACTGCAGGAAAGCGACAATGATGAGTCTACAGTGCACGAGGTTGCTGTGTGTGATGTTGATGGGCTGAAAGGAAGTGAGTGTATGGTGAACACACCACGTGTGGATGCTCAGCAAATGGATGAGTGGTTTGGTTATAGTTCGAGTCTGGCAGATTGCCCAGAGGAAGGGGTGGAAGCCAGTGATGTGGGCTGCAAGTTGGATGGTGACCATGAGATGGGGGTTGATGATAAGATGAGTGTTGTTTCGGTACATGACTATGAGTGGGAGTCAGATGTGACAGAGGGAAGTAGAGGTGAGGAGTGGTTGTCTCTGTCACAAAACTGTGTGAGCTGGTCTGGAGGAGGAAGTACAGTGGATGGTGAGGAGGCCATGTACAAAAAGCCAAGGGGGTTGCTGGAAGTGGAAGGCTATGACAGGGTGTATCAATGGTTGTCTGATGGAGGGGAATGCCTGAAGGACTGGAGGGAAGATGCACCGAGGTTTTTGTTTGATCCAGGGGGATAAGTGGTTACTGTTAGTGCAGCTGCTGGACATAAATGTCTCAGCAGAAAAAAGGGGGTTGCTAAATATGTGTGGCTAAAAATAGAGGCTGATAATGTGTACATACAGGTGCATGGCAGTTGTGCAAAGTTCTGCTCAGGAGAGTGTAGCCAGGTGTTCAGTGTGGATGAATTGGCTTTGAGCTTGTTGCAGCTTGTCCAGTGAGAGGTCAGATGATGGAGAGGATGTCAGCCGTTCGGCCGCTCGAATTGTATATGCGTCTGCATGGACAATGGGCACTTGGAAGGTCGTCGCATTGAAGGTATGTGGAAACATGTGAGTATGGGCAGAAAAAGGTGAGAAGGGGCTATGTGCCATGGGCATTTGATGTGAAAAGATGGGGGTGGCCCTCTCTTAGGTAAAATAAAATATATATAATATTATATGGCCAAAAAAAGAAGAGAGGCGTGGAGCTTTACTATGCTGCCAACGCTACGTTCCAGAAGCGGACGAGCTGGTGGAGTCGGGCTGCAGATAAGCTAAGGATCGCCGCCTTGATTTGGGGGGGGCTCTCTTGGGCGAAAACGGGAGGCCACAAACGATGCGCAGCAGAGGAGCGCTATGGGACGTGGGCCGACGTGTGTGGAAGCTGCTTGGGTTTGCAGGTGGTGGCTGGTGTAGAGGCCAAGGGGGTCGCTCCCTGGTGAAGAATCCAGCTGTGGGCTGGCATGTACAGGTAAGAGTGGGCTTTGAAGCGCAGCCGTGTGCGAGAAGGTGGCAAGCGAGGCTCTCTGGGCACAACAGCTGGGAGCAAGAGTGCAGAGGTCGACTGGTTGACGGGCTGCAATTGGAGTGGGGATCTCTCTCGGACGCAGACAAGTAGAGGAGAGGCTCTCAAGTGCAGAAAAAGAGAGAGACCACAAGGAGGCGGCTTTGAAGTTGGTGGCATGGCTGCTGCAGGTGCGAGAGGAAAGGCCGTGGTGTAGAGTAACTGGAGCGCAGCTGAGGGCGCTGTTTTGTGAGAGGGGAGAGCTGGTACTGGAGGTCGTCACGAGGCAAGGTGGCTGGTAGGGTTGGTGACCTTGTGGAGAGAGATGCTACGACAGGCTGTTGCTGAAGCTGGTGGCTAGTTGCGACAGACAGAGGGTGGTTAAGGCGTGCAGGTTAGCGTGGCTGGTAACCACTACAGACCAAGAGGTGTTAGCTGTAGCTGCGGGCAACGACTGGAGAGCGCCGACTGTCTGATGTGGAGTGGTGCTGACGTAGAAGGTTGTCGCCTCTGAGGAAAGGTGGTGGCACTGGCGAAGGCAGAATAATGGAATGGCTTAAATTGGTTTGACGCTAGCAGTAGCTGAAGCAAGCGAAGGAGAGTACTAGAGCTGAAAGCGCAAGATGGAAGCTTGAAGCTGGGAGCAGACGGGGGGCAGGAGGCCCTGGTGTGTTTTGTTTTGTGGGCTGCATTATGGTGCACACTTGAAGAAGCCAGCACATGTACATAAGTTGCTTTGAACATCTTCTGCTTGTGTAATTAGAACTATTTCCATGTTGAAAAAAACTCCTTTTGATCAGTTCAACAAGTCGAATGTGCTCACTTTGTGGATAGCATGAGGCTCTTAAGAGAGTCAAATAGACCCTCAGATGCTAATATAATGTTAAGAAATCCAGGAAACCTGCAATGCAAAAACCTGCAATGCAAAAACACACACAGACCGTGAAGTCGCCGTGGAGGCTTGTTCAAAGCAGAGAGAGAGAGAGAGAGAGAGAGAGAGAGAGAGAGAGAGAGAGAGAGAGAGAGATTCTTCTATAGAGGGAAAGGCTTACCAACGCACCGCCCACAATTCAGAATTAGATCGCATAATTAGCTACGAGAGGTGTGAGAGCTATCGTTAATATATAAGTTACCAGACTTGCAGGTACGTACCCGACAGTGCTAGAGGAAAGGGGAGCTTCGTGCAGCAGTAGCGCCCATTTCTGATGTGGAAGGGAGCAATCACAAGACACACACACACACACACACACACACACACACACATATGAAGTCACCATCAAAGGTTGTTACTATGAAGTAACGGGGTGTCCAAATCTACAACCTGGATGGGCGCTTGGAAATGGCCCGATGGAATACTTATGGTAATCTTGCTCCAAGAGCATGTAGCAACAAGCTAGAATGGATTCTTTGTAAATTAACTTCATGCATATATTGTGAAATTAAGCATTGTATAAACAATAAGCTGCTTATGAGCACCTAGCCAACCATAGTTTAAGTGTATGAGAGCTCTTATAGCCTTGTTTACAAGTTAATTTCTTTGATAATGCAAGACACTCTCCCATTGTGTAATAGAGTCTTGTTCTTGCTAATCCTCTTTATTGGGAAAAGATGCCCTTGTCTTATGTGTGGCAAAGTATGTATATATGGACTCATAGAATACAATTTTTAATATAGTTCCTACTATTGAGGGAACTAGTTTGAGCCTTTGTCTTGAAAATCTACACATATTTAGAATATATAAATCTAACTTGGTGTTCTATTTTTATCATGATATCTAGGGCAATAGGTGCATACCTAGGCAAGGGGAGAAGGAATATTTTCTTATCCCTCATTCTAATTCACATCATTATAGCTTTGGCTCAACCTCTATTATTGTAAAAGCTAGGGTCGGGGAGGAGGAAATACTCTCAAAAGGACCTAGGAAATCGGAGCCTCAAGTGGGTTCTCAGAATTCAGTTTCTATATTACCCCAAAATAACGAATGCTTCTGATTGCTTCCCCAATATCTTTTAATGGTGTAGTGCTTGATGCTTTAAAAGGGACACATGGAACAAAATCTTATGGTCATATACCATATAGATGACAATACTAAAGTTCTGCTTATTATGGAGAGGAACAACCTTTTGGTCAGTATTTAGTAAGAAGTATGCCCATGGCAACAACTTCTATGGAAACAATGCACCTGGTTGGAAGTCCTAAATTAATTTACAAGATTGCATCACCCTACTTATACTTACACTCATTAACAGGTACATGCTATCCCAATAGGAGGAGGAGTAGTATGTTATGGCCCGTTTGTTCACTCTTAGAAACACATTCACAAGAGCTTACCTTCATAATCTACAACCATCATGGTGGGGACCTTTCCAAAGGCGAAGCTTCAGCACACCGCTTCAAGAGCTCCACACCTCTATGGGTAGTAGTTTCCATCATCATTTCCCGTAAGAATTGTCACACTGTCACATTGAAGGAGCAGTATGGTCACTCTTAGAAACACACTCATAAGAACTTACCTTCACAAGCTATAATCATCATGGTGGCTAAACTCGAGCACATCGCTTCAAGATCTACACACCTCTGTGTGGGTAGCAGATTCTATCATTGTTTCCTATAAAGCATTGTTACACTATGGGTACCGGTCCCTCCTCTCATCTCAAATCGCTCATACACACTCACTAGCATGCATTGGAGAAGATAATTAGGACTTGCTTGAGGCCTAGACATGATGGTATTTACCTTATAATTCCAAGGGCCGTGACTACCAGTATATACCGAGAGTATAACTGCAGCTCTTTACTGACAGTATATACGAGTAAATCTAAGACTTGAAAT
Source organism: Cibotium barometz (assembly GCF_041138505.1). Taxonomy (NCBI): domain Eukaryota; kingdom Viridiplantae; phylum Streptophyta; class Polypodiopsida; order Cyatheales; family Cibotiaceae; genus Cibotium; species Cibotium barometz. The sequence continues at coordinate 51,422,273 of NC_141054.1, read as the reverse complement.
TATAAGCGTTAATGCTATCCAAATGATGATTTCGAATGTGGTTGATATGATTTTTAATTCTGTTTGAGAATTGATGAATTGATTTGGATTCTGATTGAAAAATGATGATTTCTAAAATTTAGTTGAAATATAATAACCTGAGCGAAACCACAATGAGGATGAATGGGACGAGTCCCTGTGATGATATTCATAACTGGAATGATGATAATGAATTCAGCAAATCACTATGAGATTAGTGGATTGTGCTGTCAAATTACTACTGTTAACACTTGACCGGTAGATCAAGTTAAGGGATGACAAATTAAGAACTTGCTTGACTGAAATTCCCGTGGAGGAATGTTCAGAAGGAAATTTTTCGGTATAATGGACCATTATCATGTTAAAGATATGAATGATATGATCTGAATGAATTGTTATTTAATGATGAGTTCTGTATAAGGGATATTTATCCCAGTGTTCTGTTGGGTTGACCAGAATATAAGGAACCCCAAAATAAAATTGGATCTTAAGAAAAAGAGTTGTTCTCTACCTTGCGAGATGAGGACATCTCACACTTTTTTAAGTGGGGTAGAATGTAAGATTCCTCTCCAGCCTTCGAGGTATACAGGAGTAAGAATCTCCCTTTCTGATCTTATAATTATTCCCCCTCTAAAATAAAAGAAAGATTCTGTTTAAAAAAGGAAGACCCTTTCCCTAGAATACTTCTCAGGAGTCCCACCTATTTTAAGGATTCAGAACAATGAGTTCAGAAGTAAAAATCGATATTTTGGATACTAAGGTTTTGGTCTTCATTCGAGTACGGCCCAAAAGAAGTTCTTTATCTCTTGGGGAGTATAAGAAGTTATCCCCCAGATATTGTGAGCCTTATCTGAATTCAAAGAAAGTAAGTGACTTAGCTTATGAGTTTCTTTTACCTCCTCATCTCAAAGTTCATAATGTATTTCATGTAAGCCTTCTATAGAAATATGTGCCAAACCCAAATCATGGAAAGACGGTAAAACTTCAGTGGCAAGATACCGTTGGCTTATAGGTTACGCTAGTTCTTTCTTTTATATAAGTCGTAACTCTTACTTGTCGCTCGCAGTAATCTTACTTCCATCGATCTCCTTTCTTTCTCAATCTCCTTCATGGCTTGGCAGCAGGAATTGGTTTTATCCATGATGATTTCTCACCTTCAAGACGCAAGCGAGTCTGTGAAGAAGGATTTTATAGAACTGTATGAGCGCTCACTTTTCCCTCACTTGGGAACTTCTGTAGCTCAGACCAAATGGTGGACCTATCGAGACATCACTAGGGTAATACCGTGGGATCGATAGCACTTTCGTAACAATGTCCGCTTGGCCATGGTTATTGAAGCTTTGGGTTTGGGTCCCCGATACTACTGCATCATGAGATCAAGGCATCTTGGGTTTTCTGAGCGGGTCTTCTTACTGGCGTGTTTTCTTCCTCATCAGAAGATATGCCTTTACCCCGTTTTTGGCTTGCCTCTCAGAGGTCCCTTTTGTTAGATCACCTCATACCACTGAGATAGGTGCGGCAATAACCAACAGAATTATTCCCATAGATGAGTTACCTTATACGTGCGCAGCTTGTGAGTGCTGCTTTTGTGATCATATGATGGACGGGCTTATGGAAGTGTAAAGAGTTCTTCTATCTTTACTGTATATGTTTCAAGAATGAATAAAGTTTAAATCTTGTTCTTATCTCGAATCTTACTCTCTTTGAGACTTTTTTTGTGTGGTTAATCTTAATTAATTTTTCTCTAAGTCTCATATTCGTGCATCTTGTGAAATTATCCCAAGTTTGCGAGATGAGGACATCTCGCGTTTTTCAAGTGGGAGTGAATGTAAGATTCCTCCCCAGCCTCTCAAAATGTCCAGCATATTCCCCTGTAATCAATTTCCTTTTCTGAAATATAAGAGATCTTGTCTCTGCCTGTTTTGACATAGAGAGAGAAAATATTCTAGAGAGAGAATATTCAGATTATGAATATTTTTGGAAAGAAAAATAACTCATCTTATTAAAATAAGTTCCTCTGAAACAGAAATTCAAAAAGAACTTTCCAATGTGCAATTAGAATTAATTGAAAATGGATATAAAGGACCTTAGCCTAAGGGTCTAGATTTTCAGAAATTTTTGGATTATGTTCCAATTAAGGTTCCTATGGGCCAATAGCATCAATCCATGTGTAGGGAGGAGATAAATCTAATTTTGTAAAAGAAGATACCCAAAAATGAGTAAATGCTCACATAAGATGAAGAGTTGACTATGTACAAGGTTTATTAGTAAGAAACTATGAGTAATATAAAAAATATGAGATATTTTGCGTATCCAAAAATGAGTAAATGCTCACATAAGATGAAGAGTTGAAAATGTACAAGGTTTATTAGTAAAAAACTATGAGCAATATTAAAAATATGAGATATTTTGGGTATCCAAAAATGAGTAAATGCTCACATAAGATGAAGAGTTGAAAATGTACAAGGTTTATTAGTAAAAAACTATGAGTAATATTAAAAATATGAGATATTTTGGGTATAATGATTCCATTTTGACACATATGTAAGGAAGGGGAGTCCATTAAAGGAGGTGCATATTTCACATGCTTGAATGAGTTTTAAACTCAAAAATAATGTGATATTTTTATCTCTCCTCTTTCTTGAACCAAACCAAATAAAAAAGGAACCAAACCGAATCAAAAAAGAACCAAACTAGGTCCAAATCTAGTCCACATTCAACCAAACTGAGATTGGAAAATTCTAGAAATCAGTTAGCTTTGGTTAGAGCCTCCCTCTCCTATAAATAGAACATGAATCCTTTGAAAAAAAGGAGGAGACTTTTACTATTCTAGAACTATGCTGAAATAATGCTAATATTTACTATTCTCTAAAATTCTCTCCAATTTGTAAGAAATTGGAGCTTCCCTCTTTCTTCAATCTCCATTGGTGGCTCCATCAACATACTAAACCAATTGATTAGTTGGGGGCCTCTACCGTGAACAAAGAATCAAGCAATTTGTAAGGTAAGTGGTGAATTTTGAGCTTTTCTATAATCTCTCAATGTTTCTCTCTTCTCAACCCCTCTCAAGCTTGAGAAGCTTAATTGGAATGGTTTTTGAATGCTATTGAAGTAATTAATGAATGATAGAAAAGAATTACATAAATTTACATTTATGCTTAATTCTAATGGTTTTTATGTAATATCTCTCTCTCACTAAAGAAATGGTCATACTCATGACCTATTCTCAATCCAAATGAAGCTTTTCATAAAGCTTTTTCTTAATCTAAGATTAATCTATGCTTAAGACCAAATTAATGGCTTTTCCTGTGCTTTTAGTTTATGAATATTGATGATTCAATCTATTATGGGTTAATGATCCAATTAAGGATCATTCTAATCATTTTCTTAAGGATAAGCTTTATCTTTTAAAATAATTGAGATTTATTAGTCATAGTAGCGGAGCTATGGCAAAATTTTTTAAAAATTACTCATAAAATAATTTCATTCAAAGCATGAAAAGAGGACTTCCTACCATATTCTAGGAACTATCATCCTAGATTAATTAAAAGAATTTTATTATGCATGGAGATGTGGATGTATGCATGTAGATGTAGATGTATGGATGTGAGTGTGAATGTGGATGTGGATATATGCATGGAGATGTGGATGTATGCATGTAGATGTAGATGTATAGATGTGGATGTGAATGGAGATATGGATGTATGCATGTAGATGTAGATGTATAGATGAGGATGTGAACGGAGATGTGGATGTATGCATGTAGATGTATAGATATGGATGTGAATGGAGATGTGGATGTATGCATGTAGATGTAGATGTATAGATGTGGATGTGAATGTAGATGTAGATGTAGATGTAGATGTATAGATGTGGATGTGAATGGAGATGTGGATGTATGCATGTAGATGTAGATGTAGATGTATAGATGTGGATGTGAATGTGGAGGTGGATGTATGCATGTAGATGTGGATGTATGGATGTGAATGTGGATGTGGATGTGGATATATGTATGGATGTGAATATATGATATGTGATGTGAAGGAATTTGAAGTGATGAGATGGAAAATGATGTGATGGGATGAGTATACATATAAATGGAATATGGAATAAGTAATGTGGATTGACGAGGGATAATGTGAAAAAATGAGAGTTAATATAGAAACTGTATTGTAAACTGTTTGTAAATGCTGTTTGTAAATGACTGTTTTATGTCAAGAATGCTGGGAAAGCATTTTGACCACCTTGTGATTAAGGTCGTGGAGACCTAACTGATAAAGTTGCAACTGCTGACGGAGAGTCAATGGAGGACGTCTCGCGTAGCAAGGTCGACCGAGGTCTTGACCAGCCTCGGTTCGATTAAAATGGTGAGCTTTCGGTATGGTGGATGAGGGACCAAGGAAGCGGCCTATGAGTGAAGCGCTGGGTCACTTGCGAAGGATCCTAGAGGGTGCTGACCATACGGTGCTCGGGCTCTGGGTCGCCTAGGATACCCACGTGTGCATCGAGGAAGATATTAGAACAAGGAGTAAGAGTTATTTTGTGAAACCGGGCATGGATCTGGTTGATTGACCTTGCTGGTCTTCAATGGATGAGTCCATGGCTCTTTATATGGATCTGTTGGTTGATCTTGCTGATCTTCAACGAGAGTCCATCTGGATTTTTATAAGTAATTATATTGCCGAGTATTATGGGCTAGGAACTATTGAAAAGGCCCCTGAGAGTGGACAGGTGGTGAGCGTTCTAGTTGCCAATGATGCCATAGATACTCTGATGAAGGAATGATGGAAAATTAAGAATCAACCGAATAATTTTGAAGATTGTGATCAGTGATACTATGGTTTCATTAAAGGATTGTTTTAAAACTGATTGAATCTGTGAAAAAGGCAATTTCATATTGGGTGTGTAAGTGGTGTGACTAGTTTTATTTTTGCATGAATATCCGGCTAGGGGGCCTGGGAACTCTTTTCCTTGGTACCCGGGACAAAACCTAACCAAATTCTTAATTGGATCCCATCACTACAGTGGTTGGGCGGTTGGCTAACCCATGGGACTGGATGGGGTTAGGCTGGACTGATGGATCCGTAAATCGAGACTCAATTTCTGTTATTACGATAGATGAAGTAAGTCCCGGATAGTAATTGTTCTATGGATAGGAATCAACGGCTGTGCCTCTTGATGGGGAAAAAAGCGTTGATCCCAATGATCCAAGTGCAAGTTTCTTCCTTGATCTGACCGAGTATATCAACTTTGATTTTATGCATAGAAAGATACATAAAGAATTTTTTTTAATTCAAAAGAGTTATTTTCATCAATTTTGATTTTGTGCATAAATAGATGCATAAAGAATTTTATTTTTATTTCAAAAGAGTTATTCTTATCAATTTTTATTTTATGCATAGAAAGATGCATAAAGAATTTTATTTTTAATTCAAAAAAAGAGTTATTTTCATCAATTTTGATTTTATGCATAAATAGATGCATAAAGAATTTTACTTTTAATCCAAAAGAGTTATTCTTATCAATTTTGATTTTATGCATAGAAAGATGCATAAAAGATTTATTTTTATTTTGAAAGTATTATTTTCATTGAAATTGAATTTATGCATAGATAGATGCATAAAAGATTTACTTTTATTTTGAAAGTGTTATTCTCATTAAAATGAAATTTATGCATAGTAAAATGCATAAAAGATTTATTTTTAGTTCGAAAGTGTTATTTTCCTTAAAATTGAATTTATGCATAAATAGATTCATAAAAGGATTTTTATGAAAGTGTTATTCCTACTAAAGTTGTCTTATGCCTAATTAGATGTGTAAAGAATCTTTATATCAAAAAATTAGAATTCTCTTACATTCTATGAATGGATGGATGGAAGTGATATGAATGGATGATGTGGTTTGATGTGTGAATGGATGAAAGTGATATGAATCGTGATATGAATGAATGATGGCATGTGAATCGGATGTGAATGGATGATGTGATTTGATGTGTGGAATGATGTGGATTGATGTAGATGTATGATAAGGTTTGATGTGTGAATGATGTAGATTAATGTAGATTGATGTATGGATGATGTGGTTTGATGTGTGAATGATGTAAATTAATGTGGATGGATGTATGGATGATGTGGTTTGATGTGTGAATGATGTGGATTAATGTAGAGATGGATGAATGGATGATGTGGTTTGATGTGTGAATGATGTGGTTTGATGTGTGAATGATGTAGATTAATGTAGACTGATGTATGGATGATGTGGTTTGATGTGTGAATGATGTGGGTTGATATAGATGGATGAATGGATGGTGTGGATGTGGATGTATGGATGTGGATGTGAAAATGGATGTATGAATGTATGAATGTGAATGTGGATGTGAATGTATGAATGTGAATGGGGATGTGAATGTATGAATGTGGATGTGGATATGGATATATGAATGTGGATGTGAAAATGGATGTATGGATGTGGATGTGGATGTGGATGTGAAAATGGATGTATGGATGTGGATGTATGAATGTGGATGTGGATGTATGGATGTGGATATGGATGTGTATGTATGAATGCGGATGTGAAAGTGGATGTATGGATGTAGATGTACGAATGTGGATGTGTATGTGGAATAATGAATGCGAATGTGTATGTGAAATGATGTGACGTCAATATGAGTGAATGGATGAGATGTGAGGACATGTGAATTGGGATGTGAATAAATGAGATATGATGTGAATGAATCTGATGTGATGAGATGGAAAATGATGTGATTAGATGAGAATGAGTACACATATGAATGGAATGTGGAATGATAATGTGGAAAGATGAGAGTTCATTATAGAAACTGTATTTGTGATCTGTTTGTAAATGACTGTTTTATGTCAAGAATGCTGGGGAAGCATTTTGACCGTCTTGTGATTAAGGTCGTGGAGACCTAACTGATAAAGTTGCAACAGCTGATGGAGAGTCAACGGAGGACGTCTCGCGTTAGCATGGTCGGCCGAGGTCTTGACCAGCCTCGGTTCGATTTAAATGGTGAGCTTCCGGGACGGTGAATGAGGGACCAAGGAAGTAGCCTATGAGTGAAGCGCTAGGTGACCTGCGAAGGATCCTAGAGGGTGCGCTGACCATACGGTGCTCGGACTCTGGGTCACCGAAGATACCCACACATGCCTCGTGGAAGATATTGGTGGAACAAGGAGTAAGAGTTGTTTTCTGAAACCGGGTATGGATCTGGTTGATTGACTTTGCTGGTCCTCAACGGATGAGTCCATGGCTCTTTATATGGATCTGTTGGTTGATCTTGATGATCTTCAATGGAGATTCCATCTTGATTTTTATAAGTGATTATATTGCCAGGTAGTATGAGCTAGAAACTATTGAAAAGGCCCCTGAGTGGACAGGTGGTGAGCGTTCTGGTTGCCAATGATGCCATAGATACTCCGATGAAGGAATGATTGGAAATAAGGATTCAATCAAAGATTTTTAGTATTGTGATCAGTGACACAATGGTTTCATTAAAGGATTGTTTAAAGATAGCTGATGCTGAGAAAAAGGCAATTTCATATTGGGTGTGTAAGTGGTGTGACTAGTTTTATGTTTGCATGAACATCTGGCTAGGGGGCCTGGGAACTCTTTTCCCTGGTACCCGGGACAAAACCTAACCAAATTCTTTATTGGATCCCATCACTACAGTGGTTGGGCAGTTGGCTAACCCATGGGACTGGATGGGGTTAGGCTAGACTGATGGATCCGTAAATCGAGACTCAATTTCTGTTTAGTTCGATAGATGAAGTAAATTCCGGACAAAAATTATTCTATGGAAAAGAATCAACGGGCTGTGCCTCTCAATGAGGAAAAAAGCGTTGGTCTCTATGATCCAAGTACAGTCTTTTTCCCTGATCTAATTATGGGACTTACGGGTTCGGTCAGATGAGCTCAGTTAGTTAAGGCTTTTGACTACGTTAGGAAAAAGTTATCCTGGTGGAATCGCCCGTGCAGGCAAAGGAAGTTTTTCTGGGTTCGATTTTGGAAAAACCGATGGATTAGTCTCTTGTACGGATATCCGTGGCGAGGCCCTGAGTGTGGGACCCTACCCCACGCAAGAAGTGCTACTTCCGCTGCTAGCACCCCTGAATTTGTTACACGATGGGGACAGGGATCTTACAGTTTATGAAAAAGGCAAGGCTAAAAAGAATCATGGCACATGGTTGGTTGGTCCAAGAATCTCTAGTCTGAGACA
>NC_141054.1:50666519-50671519 GCF_041138505.1 Cibotium barometz | reverse complement strand
CTAGTGCGCAGACATTCCTCTGAGGGGCGGGAGGATCGAGCGATGGAGCCTGAGAGGGCGACAGGCCGATAATGAGGTGTATGGTCCCGTAGGGTTTTGCCCAGCATGTAGAGGCTGGAAGGCCGAATTCTAGATCATCGGCGGTATAAAGGAAAAGAATAAGAGAGCCGGTTTGGCTTGTATGAAATTGATTCATGTATAAACTTTTTTATAAATCTTGTCTTGGCATTATTGTATTGTGTAAAAAGGCTGTTTTAACAAACCTTGTGAAAAGGGCCTTAATTAAGGAACATGTTTATTTATGTCAAATAGTGTGGTAGGATTAATTAGAAAATAAATTGACGCGTGAGTAGGGTGGAAAGTGGGAGGATGGAATGCCCCGACGGCACCATCCTATGGACGGGTGGACCCGATTAGTCAGGTAGCTTTCCAACATATTAAGTGAAAGCCCTACGTTAGATAAATAGGTTCTCGAGCAATTCTATTCTAGAAGACTAGGCCAGCAGCTGTGCCTTGCATGGATGAGGAAAAAAGCGTTGTCTTTAGGAATCAAGACTAGTAGTTACCCAAATTATGATCAATTACCCTATGGGTGATTTGATTTTTAGAAGACCACCCTCCCCCTGCAGGATAGAACTAGGTCTTACCTATGAATCGTATCCTTGAATCTCTCCATGGTCAAGGTGTCGATGAGTAGGAAATTTTCTCCAAGATAAGACTTAGTGGACTATCTTAAGTGTTTCCCCTATTTTTGGAAGGGGGGAACCTTACAAGTGGTATCAGAGCTGATCTTAGTTCCTAGGATTTGTTTTTCAAAGGTTAACTGTCAAGGGATTAAAACAAGTGATTGTTTATCATATGAGGATGAATTAATCATCTCTGGCCATAGAAGTGATTTTTATATCCTCACATGTTGAGACAATCATCCTATGAAATTGTGCTTGTATCTTGGGGGTGCACATGCAAGATATTTGACACTAAATTTAAGAAATAATAGTGGGGAGGAAACCTTTTGAGGAAAAAACATAGGGTGATCAAATTAAGAAACTAGTGAGAGACTGAATAGAAGGATAGACCGAAACTTTGTTTAGAGACATTTTCAGGATATATATCATTAGTTTGCATATTACAAATTATTAAGATTATAACTCCATTAAGGTTTGAATAGTTGACGTGTGAATGCCATCCATTGTATGCTTTACACTAGGATTATCATCCAAGATCTTGAACCCATCTCAGACAAACATGGGTCTAACTTTGGATGTGTAATTCCCAGAGGATCATGCTCTTAGATGTGTTAATCCCAAGATACCAGATGTGTAATTTTCAGAAAACTAATCATCTCAGATGTGTCAATCCTGATAATCTTTGGATGTGTCAATCCCAAGGCACCAGATGTGTAATTCTCAAAAAAATGAAGATCTTAGATGTATTAATCCTGACTGCCTTCAAATGTGGTGCTATGATAAGTATTTGATAGTTTTGAACTTTTAATGGATACAATGAAAGAAGCGAGTTCACCCTTGCTCGTTTAAAAATCGTAAGAAATGCCGAATTAGTTAGAAGCACTGTTGTCAATCTAACCACTGGAACTAGAATCAGTTATGGGATGCCATGAAAGTACACCTTCGTGAAAGGTTTTGTCCTCTAGGATTTTGAGAAGATAAAATGAATGAATTTTTGAAGCTCACCCAAGAAGGGAAGACCCTAAAAGAATACCACCAAACTTTTGTTAAAATTCTTCGATTAGCTCCAGAGATGGATGAGGTAACTCTTCTCCATCGATTCATTTGGAAGCTTAATCTACCTTTGAATAACCTTATCAAGAATGTAAAACCATCCTCTATTTTAGAAGCCATAATTATAATCAAAGACTATGATAAAGTTTTTTTTAATATAGAAAGTGTCGAGAAGGACATGAGTTCTTCCATGTTAATCAAGAAGAGGCCCCCTAATTCAAGAGGAACGTCAAGCCCACCCCTGGCTACAAGGAATCATGAGCTAGAGCAAAAATTAGGTCAGTAAATAGGGATAGCAGGGTTAAAGATAACCGAATTCAACAAGTATTTCTATGAGTAAATAGAAGAGGATTGGTGCAAGATTCATGTGAAGTAATTGTGCATGATGAATAGAGGTATTCTACAAGACGATACTAAGATTATGAAATTGCTATCATAGGTTTGATTGCGTAAAGGATTGATTCCCTTACTTTTCTCCATGTCAATTTGTTAAGTACCATATTACATGGGGGTATAGAATAATGAATTCGAAGGTTTATAGCATTTGAGAGGTATATGGATGCATGAACTTAGGATAATAAGGCAAATTAACTTTAGAACAATAGACATTTTGGAGGCACAATAAAACAAGCCAAACACATGAAATAAGCGACTCGGAATAATGTTTACATAAAAGAAGATTTCTACCTAGTGGGGACACCACTTTGAAAGAGACAGGAGGATTTACTTAGATACTTCCCCAGCTCATGAGATGAGGACATCTCGAATCTTTTAAGTGGGGGAGATTGTAAGGTCCCTCCCAAGCCATGTATGTATGTGTCTCTTTTAATATAGATTTCAATAAGGAAAGAGAGTGTACTTAGAGAAGAGTGAGACAATAAGGCTAGAAACATTAGGAAAGTGTTAGAATAAAAATATTAGCTCCAAAAATCCTAAATGAAATAAGAAGACGAAAATAGTTCTATTAAGAGATAAGTATCTCCAAAAATAAAAATTCGAATTTAGGTGATAAGAGGTCATATTTAGAGTACTTTTACATATTTAGAGTCCATGCATACTAAAAATATCGAAAAGCAACGCGTTTCTAAAGATGGTGCGTTTGTGGCTATATACAGATGTTTTTGCCTATTCTACCTATGTAGGCTTGTAGAACAGATGGCTTCCGGTTCTTTTGACTAGTTATATGACTATATTCGGAGTTTTTATCAGAGAGTTATGGCCAAAACAATTTGCTTATTCTGTCAGAGTCTCTACACAGGGAAAAATGTAAGAAGACAGCAAGTAGCCTCAAGGTAATCCTAGAGCTTGAGATATACATATCCCTTCATTCTTATCTAATATCTTAGAAAAGAAGCTTAAATTGCTATGGTCTTTCAGAGGAAGAGACCAAAACTCCGTAGCTTTTCTTTTAAATAAAGAATAGTATGTCGTAGCCCTGCACAAGAGAAGGCTATTTTCCATAGACCTTCGAAAGAGAGAAAAGTCACAGTTCGAGTAAGAGGAGATAAAGCTTGGGGATGATCGGATGATTTCAATCGTAAGAGAAGGTATTAGAAGACTCTATTCTCATATGTCAAGTTCTAAAGCTCTTGTTATCGAGAGCAAAGGTAACGATAAACGACAAATTTCTATAAGGTATATACATATTTTGTTTTTCAATTACATATCATTCTTAGGGGTTGAGGTATGGCCCTGGCTTCTCTATTAATTGTTAATAGTGATCTATTTGATTGATTTACTAGTTAAAGTTTGTATTCTTTTAAACAATAGCATATGCCTTAAATAAAGAATGTCTTATCACAATCTCAAGTTGAAATGCAAAAATCTTTGTGAAAAGGATTGTTTTCTTAAGAAGGTAACATGGATTCTAGTCCTATGGTTTAGTTGAGTAAATGGATTGTTATCTTGGTTAAATTAAGGTACAGGTACAACTCTCCCTGCCTTGATGCTGCCCCCATTCTTGTGCTTCTATAGCCAGACGGCGGAGACGTTAGTAAGGCCCGAAGTTGGTCCATGGTATCCCTCATACCATTGGGAGAATGAGGTTCGCTGATTGAGGCGAGTGATTGTGATGCTACCTAGTTTTGAGGACCCAGGCTAGTGCGGTGAATTAGCCCACCCTAGTGCGCAGACATCCCTCTGAGGGGTGGGAGGATCGAGCGATGGAGCCTAAGAGGGCGATAGGCCGGCTTGAGTCCTCGCCAGCGGCGGCGGTCGACGATGAGGTGTATGGTCCCGTAGGTTTTGCCTAGCATGTAGAGGCTGGAAGGCCGAATTCTAGATCATCAGCGGTATAAAGGAAAAGAATAAGAGAGCCAGTTTGGCTTGTATGAAATTGATTCATGTATAAACTTTTTTATAAATCTTGTCTTGGCATTATTGTATTGTGTAAAAAGGTTGTTTTAACAAACCTTGTGAAAAGGGCCTTAATTAAGGAACATGTTTATTTATGTCAAACAGTGTGGTAGGATTAATTAGAAAACAAATTGATGCGTGAGTAGGGTGGAAAGTGGGAGGATGGAATGCCCCGAACGGACGGGTGGACCCGATTAGTTGGGTAGCTTTCCAACATATTAAGTGAAAGCCCTACGTTAGATAAATAGGTTCTCGGGCAATTCTATTCTAGAAGACTAGGCGAGTGGCTGTGCCTTGCATGGATGAGGAAAAAAGTGTTGTCTCTAGGAATCAAGACTAGCAGTTGTCCAAATTATGATCAATTACCCTATGGGTGATTTGATTTTTAGAAGACCACGCTCCCCCTGCGGGATAGAACTAGGTCTTACCTATGAATCGTATCCTTGAATCTATGCATGGTCAAGGTGTCAATGAGTAGGAAATTTTCTCCAAGATAAGACTTAGTGGACTATCTTAAGTGTTTCCCCTATTTTTGGAAGGAGGGAACCTTACAATATATAAATCAATATACATATAGTAACTATATATTAGTATTATAATATTATTATATCTAAACACATTCACACACACACATATGTATGTGTACACACAGCCACACATGTATGTGTGGAGGGTATGTATGTGTGTGTGTGTGAGAGAGAGAGAGAGAGACACACACACACACAGTGAGAGAGAGAGACAGAGAGAGAGAGAGAGAGAGAGAGAGAGAGTTTCTATGTCTATGAGAGAGTGTGTATGTGTGAGACGGGTGTGAGAGAGTTTCTATGTTTGTGAGAGAGTGTGTATGTGAGACATGTGTGAGAAGAGAGAGAGTGCATGTGTGTGAGAGAGAGAGTGCATGTGTAT
>NC_141054.1:50236519-50664019 GCF_041138505.1 Cibotium barometz | reverse complement strand
ATCTATACATATACCATATCCATAGCCAAACAATAAATTCGAGAACCCAAATCGTCTTAATAAATGAAGCTAAACATGATTACAAAACAAAAGTATTATCTACAATAATCATGTCATAAGTTATGGGAGATTGTGTCTCAGATAGTGAAACATGTGTCTTAAAGCTTAAACTACGAGACATTTGAGAGGGTAGATCCTATTACCTACATCCATCCAACATAGACAAAAAAATTGATGTATGTGTATTATAGGTGTCCTAAGACCTACCACATGTTATAGATGTCACTCAAAGATCTCGAAGTTTAAGCTATGGTTGGGTCACTTATACCCTTTTTAGACTTCAAGAGTCAATTCCCCATTTTTTAGATAGATAATCGGTAAAGATAGCACATCATGTAACCATCCTCAAAAAAATGTAAGACAAATAAATGGCATAATAATCCACATAGTGAGTGAACTAAGGGGCCTAGTATGTCCATGCCCCAACTATATACTAGTCAACTATTCTATTGCAAGTCATCCACTCTTCAAACACATTATTTTCCAGTAACCCACATCATCAACAGCATGAGATAGGGGGTGCATTACTATGTTTGGCCATATACTCAAAGGCCCGGATTATCGAGGCTGAGAAAAACCAGAAAAGGGGAGAAGATCCATAAGCTACCCCAAGCTCATCACACATCCCATCAATCAGAGGGTCAGATTAATTGTAGCTAACACCAAAGGTATAATCCAACCCAAACAATAGATCCCAATAAACAGCAAAGTGGACCCAGTATTTCCTATCCATAGAGAACAAATTATTGAAAGAAAGTATGTATATCCAACCCATAATGAATGTATTCCAAAAATTCATAAGGCCTGGTTTAAAATCAGCCATGTTACCATGATAGACAACATCAATCCTATGTGGATACCAATACTACAATGTTTGGATTATTAGCGATCTATACTAGCAATCCTAGAGCAAGCCTTATGAAAGAAAAAAATATTATCTCTACAATAGCCTAGAATCAGTCTATGTATAAAAAAACCTCTTAATACAAGGTTTGAAAATAGTGATAAATTATTCAATGGTAAAAGCGAGATTCTTATATAAGTCATGCCCAATATGACTAACCTGCAATAGCCTTGTTTGAGATTAACCCAATACTACTTATCAATAATAGCTAGATCATTAGTGATATTAACTAGATCCTGTGTATGACTAGCCCCTTATTAAGGGTGAACAGTCATATTATCAAAAAAATCAAGAACTCTAAAAAAACTATGTATATAGATGTGTTGAGTAAAACACACAATGTAATAGATCCTACCTATTCTACTGTAGTGTGAGTTAACAATTACATGTAGCCCTCCTATCAGCATTCAAAATAGAAAAACATCACATTTATTCCAAGCAACACCCATAACAGAGAGCCATACGATTGTTTAATGGCAAAAATGAAAAAATCCTTTGACAGAAATGCAAGTTCATTTTTTAGGCCCAATAATCACAAATCTTAAGAGATTTATAGAGTTTATATATGCATGAAAGTTATTAAGGGTTAAAATTCAGTTTCTCAGAAAAGCCAGAGAGTAACAAAGTTAAAATGAGTCATTCACATACACCATGCAGACATCAAAACTGAGTAACAATATTCAAAAAATCCTTTATATGGGATTCAGAAGATCATTATCCCATGAGTTCAGAGACTGCATGTTATGATCCATGTTATTTGACGAATGATAGACATGGTCATTTAATATTTGATTTATATATATATATATATTTTTATGATGCCCATTTCTCATGAACACGTTAGGATGGATTGATGCGATGTCAATTGATTGTTACTACTGACATGGTTTATGTTTATGAGTTTAGGTGATGAGGTGTGTGCAAGGGTACCGATTTAGGTGTTGCACAGTGCGAGGGTACCGATTTAGGTGTCGCACGGATGGTGGATTGAGTCGTGGCGTGTGGACAGATCTCATTATTATAATCACAATATTTTGTGGCTGTATTATGGCATTTGATATTATTTTGACATCAGTGTGATGTGTGTGTGCGCACGCGTCAATTTATTGTACAGTGAGCGTACGAGCACTAGTTGATTTATTTTGTAATGTGCATATGTGCACAAGTTAGATTATTGTATTAGAAAAAAATTGTGCAAACCTTAGAAGGTTTGAGGACAAAGGTTAATTGAGGACAAAGGCTAATTAAATGGCAAAGTCCAAATATGGATGTGTACTTTATTTTTGGCTGAAAGCCTACTTTTGGAATATATCACAAATACCCACGCGAGGAGAAGCCACTCACGTTGGGGGGGAAGATTGCACCCAGTCTTGTGTTGATTGTGTTGATGGTGATGTTTTTCTTTCTCTTGCCTTATGTTTTGTTTTATGCTTTAATTTTCAATTTAATTCAAGTAGTTGTTTTAATATTTGATATATTTTATGAGTTTTTGATTATTCTCTTCAAGAAGATTAAAGGGTCCCGTTTCAGTGGTATCAGAGCCAGGTTGTAATTTAATTTTCTTGAAGGCGGTCAAAAGAGGTGAAAGAGACAAAAACAGAGGTGATTTTGGTAATTTTCTTGAATTTAAATTCAACAAGAACACGTTTAGGGATTTTTGTTTATGTATGGATGAAATAAAGCTTGTTTTTAACCATTGGATAATCAATATCCATTAATCTATTGCCCAAAGGGTAAAACTAGGTGAAAAACCATTAGTGGGTTTCCCAAAACCATAAAACCATCTTCCTCTTCACTAATCCTCTTCTTAATCTATCCGTACGGATTGAAAGAGCAAGCAGAGGAGCATGGAGAACCATAATCAGAATTGCTAAACCTTTCCTTTGCTCAGTTTCTATAATAGAGGGATGAGAATTGTTCAAGAGTTCTTTTCAAAAATTACTTTGGTTTTTGTTTATTTTTCCTCCTCAGTTCATGCGTTGGGCGCAAGCTTAAAGTAATATATATATATATAATCCTTCTTCTTCTCCCAAATCTTGGCCGACTGCGCAAAACCCAGGCGGCGTTGAATTTTTTCTCTCTCTCTCTCTCTCCCTCCTTCATACCCGCGCGGCTACGCACTCTGTCTTCATCCGGCCGGCGGCGCCGAGGGCTGCGAATTCAGGTTGGGGGGAGGAATTTTCAGACACGGATTTACTAATTGGACTTATTGTGGCTTAAAAGCTTTGTTATTACAAAGCTTATGTTAGCTAAAAGCTTTATTAAGCTTATTAATTAGCATAAAAGCTTCATAGATTTTTAAAAAATATATATATATATTTTTAGGCTTTTGACTAAGCTTAAAAAGCTTTCAAATAAGCTTTCCAATAAGCTTAAAGCTTTACAAAATGAGATCAATAAAATGTTTTACAAAGAAAATATTTTTTGACTATTCCCATCATATTTTATGGAAAAGAATCTCATGTACATATAGTTAGTTTGCATTTCTTCTAAAGATTTTTAGAACTTACCTCAAGAGAAATTTTGAGAGTTGTCAAATTCTTGTGAATAATGTTGTTTTCTAAATCCTCATGAAGTCCAAATAATATAAACAGCTTGTTATAGTGAAGATATCATTAAAATGTTGCTTTAACCTACGGCTAGTTTTCTAATTTTAAAGAGTACATGGATTATTTCTTGAAAAATTATGCATTTATGTATTGAGCTAACTTGGCAGGATTCACATCTAGCTCGACATTCTATATAAGAGAAGAAACCCTATCTTTTCTCTTGTTTTAAATTTTTCCTATTCCTTTTAATTGTCAAGAAATGGGTGAATATCCGCATCACGATCGTACTATTCAGGAACAGCTTGATTCTCTCTATATTCTTTTGAATCAAGAACGAGAGCATTGGGACAACTTTCAAAGAAAGATTGAACGACATCTGTCTAGACTGAACAAATATATTAAGAAGAAAGTTAAAACTGTGGAAGCATCTGACATGCATAGCTCGACCAATGACATCGTATCCAAGCTGTCTATTGTCAAGTGTTTCAGGTGTAAGATGTTGGGACATTATGCTAAATCTTGCCCAACTAAAAAGAAGAACCAAATTGCAGCAAAGGACATGCTTGACACCGAAGAGGTTAACGCACTCGACACATTAATAACCAAAGGTGGAGGTATGTGTTAAAAATTATTTATTGTATACAATTTCTTGTTTGCTTTTGTATCTGTTTTCTGAATATTCTTTCCTTCTAGACCTAGTTAGAAAACTTTAGCTCCTGAAAAGAATTTTAGATACCCTGACCTAACTAGAAAGATCGAGACAAGATTAGCAAAAGTTATCTTTAAGATCTAGTTGCCCAAATTCAAGTAAAAATGATTGCTAGACATTTCATAGAAGATTAAGACCAATTTGAAGATTCAAGCACCAAGCAAGTTTCCCCAATCTTTGATTCAAGTTATCAATTGCTTCACCATCGAATTTAGTGATGATGAGAAAAGTAAAGAAATAGCTCTCAAGTGACTAGAAACCAAGCTTAAGTTGTATACCAATCACAATTACGAAGTTTATACCAATTCAAGTAAAGTTTTGTTTAAATTTTCAAGTGTTCTAGTTTAAGATCTATCCAAGATTCTTTCTAGACCAAGAATTACTCTAAGTTAAAGATATATTCAACCACAAGATTTAAACCCCTTAAGAACAAGATTTATTCAAGAATTGTAATTACGATTTAAATAAAGACTAATCTCTCAATTTTCGTCCATTCAAGTATTTTAATCTAAGCCATGATTCATTACTAGTATATCAAGTTCTTCCTATCAACTAGAGCGCAAGATATCTTTCTTCAAGTTTTGATTTCAAGTTTAAGATTAAGCTTAAGATCAAGATCCCCTTTAGATTTCATTGTTTACAAGTAAGATTCACAAATTCAAGAAATTATAAACTTATTCAAAGATTATAATTTTTGAATTTAGTTAGACAATTACAAGATTAAGATTAAGATCAAAAACAAATCCCGAGAATTTAGTTAGACAATTACAAGAATAAGATCAAGAACAAATCCCCAGAATTCATCAAGTTATTGACAGTAATGTAAGTGATTATTTTTCAATCTTAAGTTAATAAGAATTTTCATTTCGACCTAATTCATTTTTGGAATAAGACTTGCAGTCTAATTTTAAGGATAGAGAAAAGTTATGTCAGAATGAAAGTTTCAGAGGGAATTAGCTACTCTGTCTCAAACTTCTGTTCTTAAGGTAGTGTCGTGTGGAATTAATCTATGGTATGGGACATTAGATTGGTTTTACATGGCTACACCAGATGTATCTATGTCTTCTATCTTTCACCAGCGATGTGGAAGGTACCTCTGTGGTATGGGACACTTAGATCCCTTTTACATGCGTTCACTTGTTTGGTTTTATTTTCAGAAATTGTTTGATGTGATGATCTTGTCCTCCACTTGTGCCATGAAGCCATCCACTCATTGTTTGCGCAACTGAGGACAGTTGATTTCCAACAGGGGGGACTGTTATGATCCATGTTATTTGACGAATGATAGACATGGTCATTTAATATTTGATTTATTTTATGTTTATGAGTTTAGGTGATGAGGTGTGCTACCGATTTAGGTGTTACACAGTGTGAGGGTACCGATTTAGGTGTCGCACGGATGGTGGATTGAGTCATGGCATGTGGACAGATCTCATTATTATAATCACAATATTTTGTGGCTGTATTATGGCATTTGATATTATTTTGACATCAGTGTGATGTGTGTGTGCGCACGCGTCAATTTATTGTACAGTGAGCGTACGAGGTGACTAGTTGATTTATTTTGTAATGTGCATATGTGCACAAGTTAGATTATTGTATTAGAAAAAAATTGTGCAAATCTTAGAAGGTTTGAGGACAAAGGTTAATTGAGGACAAAGCTTAATTAAATGGCAAAGTCTAAATATGGATGTGTACTTTGTTTTTGGCTGAAAGCCTACTTTTGGAATATATCACAAATACCCACACGACGAGAAGCCACTCACGTTGGGGGGGGAAAGATTGCACCCAGTCTTGTGTTGATTGTGTTGATGGTGATGTTTTTCTTTCTCTTGCCTTATGTTTTATTTTATGCTTTAATTTTCAATTTAATTCAAGTAGTTATTTTAATATTTGATATATTTTATGAGTTTTTGATTATTCTCTTCAAGAAGATTAAAGGGTCCCGTTTCACTGCAGTTGGCATCAAAAAATATGACTAATACCCATGGCATAACGTACTTGAGAAGAAGAACTCCCAGCCAAAGAGCTAGCACAAGCGAAGAAGAACTCCCAGCCGAAGCCAGCACAAGCGACATAGCCGAAAACCAATACTACACAACAAGCTAAGTGAGTTTGTAACACTCACATGATAGGTGGCCTTTTTACACCCATAGATGCACCAAGGATGCCAGCTACCACTACCATTCGCGATTAAGGAGAATCCCTTTGCGATTTTTTACAGAGCTCCCACCTTTGTGTATTGCCAAAAATGACGAGTGTGGTAATACCCAATAATGGAGGTACCACCAAAGATAATAGGTCTAGTATTAAAGCCATAGACAACGTTTATCTTTAAAAAAAACCTTAAGATTTGGTTAGGTTAAGAAACCATAGGAGTGCCACATGTGTGTGTGTGTGTGTGCCATGTGTGTGTGTGTGTGTGTGTGCCACCACCACCACCCACGCACCATACTCATTGAGGCAATAGGCCCCATGAGTAGGGGCCTACTGCCTTAGTAAGTTGATAAGAAGAGATGGGTTGAATTTAGCCCCCAGCCAATCGTTCGGGCCAGACATTCAACAAGAATCCTAACACCATCAGCTTTCTTAAAACCATTGTTACAAAACTTATTAATCAATTTAGAGACATCTTCAAAGGCAACAAAAGGGTTAGCCGAAGAGTACATTACCAGGTGAAATAGCCCGAGAATGGTGTTCAGTGCCCGAGTAAAGGGACGATTAATTTTTCTCTTGACAAATTCTAAAGGTGTGATTGGTAGTTTTTCCCTTTTCCAGGTATATCGTGTAACAAAATTTCTAATAAAAGTACTTATAAGTGAAATTTCAATATTCAGATAGTTAGTTTTGGTGACAAAAAATGTCTCCCCAAAGTTTACCCCATTTAACCAAGTGGGTTCGATAGAAATAAGGTCAATTGGATAAATTTTTTTGAGGAGTGAAGCAAACTCAGGATCATTAATATTAAGGATATCATCCATATATCTAAACGAGTGTTTGATGCTTTTTAATATCTTTCTAATATCTTTCTAAGGATATGTGTAATGTCTGCATGAGAAGTAAAAAAGCAATATTTAAAATATGTAAGATTAAAAAGCCAGAAAAGCAAATGTTGAATTTCTCCTGCATCAATTGCCCTTGAAAATCTAACTGATGGTTTTTTAACCCATCATGCATTGCCATGATTTAGAAAAACCTTAGAGAAGCCATCCAGCCTTCTTTTGTCAAATACCATATTACATACCTTGTATAATATGTTCATAAGGCCAACTTCCCTAATTAGTGGGATATTTTCATAACGTTGTGAAAGATAGATTCTGGAAGGTTTAGGATTACCTCAATTGCATTTCTTGTGATCCAAAAAGGATTGGAATGGATACCTAAAAAAGCTTTAAGTTCATGCTACTTAATCCCAAAAATTGTGTGAAAATCAGAAAGAACCAAGTTAAGTACATTAGTAATGATAAAAGTAATTTCTGTTAAGATACCATTGACCACATTAGAAATCCATCTAAATTTATTCTTATGAATTTTAAAAGTAGGAACAAGCATCGGTAATTTAGTATTAAGAAATTAAATATGCATGCTTCTAAGTTCTTCTTGTAGATCTTTGGCAATCTCAAAAGGATTGTCTGAAAGCCTATATAATTCTTTGCCTGATACCAGACACGTTATTGGGTGTTTTATCAAGCTCGATCACCATGAATTTTTCTAGTAGTTGTGTTGAATAAAGCATGAAGTGAGGGTTAGTCCAAGAGTTCTTGTTTGACAACCATTGCTTGGGAACCCCTTTGATTTTTCCAAAAAAATGTGAGGGAATGCCGCACAACAATCATATTAAGCTACGAAGACTCTAGTTGGAGTTTGTTGGCAATGTTTGCGAGACAATCTAGTAAGGCACTGATAGCCACATGTGGATTCAGAGGTTCAACGGGGATGTGATTTAACCCCTTTGCTAGTAAATGTCTAATGGTCAGATTTGAAATTATATTAAGATCCAACATGCATACATGTGAGCCCAAATCCCTAAACTCTTTTGTAAATGTCTGAAATTCTGAACAGAAACACAGAGGAGTCCTTTCTACACGTAAAAAATCATGCCTGCAAAATAATTTCTTTAGACATGCAGTGTACATCCATCCAATTTTGCATTATGTAAAGCATCATGATTTCCTAAGACCAAATCAAAGGTTGCCAAAATACCTCCATAGGTGAAGCATATTCCATAAGTTTATTAGTAAATAAGCAATGAAAGAAATTATCTTTTTGCACTTCATCTTTGGTATGCAGAATCCTTATCCCAGTGGGACTTTTTGAAATGTGTTAACCATGAAATCAAGAGTTACAAGTCATGAAAATTACAGACGGGAAATCACGCCCATGTCCTCTTGAAGTAAAGGATTTAGATTTACTTCTAGAAGAATTGAAGCCAAAGGAGGGGGAGAGAAAAGAAGTAAAGGTACCAGAGGTTCCAAAAAGATAGGTTGGGTTTCTTTCTTGGGGGGAGGAAGAGGATTCAATATATCAACATAAGGGTTCAGTAGAGAATTTATAACCTTAATGTCTTTACATTGTCCATAGCTATTGATTATGGTACCTCGCTTAGTTCCTTTTAATTCAATGAGTACATCCAACATAATTTGTCTGAATTTTAAAAAGGAAATTTGTGCCAAGACCAGGTTTCTAGCTTGTCCAACAAGCCAAGAACATAAAAGAGAAAGATGGAAGACTACCGATTTATCTTGAAATAAATCTTCCAAGTGATTTAGAACAAACTAAATGGCATGGTCAAACCATATGATACTAGAGTCACAAGGAGCATTAGGGTCAAGAATTTGCAAGCACACTTTAGATAGGGTCTATAAATATTCTAGATAGTTTCTGAGCAATATTCCGCACTGGCTTTGGTGAAGGTCAAAGTGCCTTTTGTCCTACCATAGATGCCCACTGGTGTGATGAACATTTAGAAGGGTCTAGGAAGCTCATAAGAAAAGGGAATTTCAGCAGCTCTCCCCTTTCCATATATTGAACTCCTTTGATAGCATGATTTTTACATTCTTCGAGGATGGACACAGGTAGATTAGCAAGGTAAATCCAAGTTTTTGCTTGGATAGGCACAAGAAACCCTTTATTGGCTAACGTCCAAAGAAGATGTAAAACCCCAGTTGCTTCTACTTCTATCAGAAAAATAAGTAGGAATGGGTAGACTTTAGATACCTTCGAAACTAGTTCTAGTAACCGGGAATCAGACATGGTGCACATGTCTGTTTGGAATGATTTGATAGCCTCCAGAGTAGCAGAATCCCGGCTGAAGATGTTGCGAGTTAAGGGAATATATGGTGTGGAAGGAGTAGCTATAAAGGAAAGCTCCAACCCACATTGCTTTCTTAGGCTCCAACATATACAAACAAATTATTAGCATGTATGTGTATTACAGGTGTCCTAAGACCTACCACATGTTATAGATGTCACTCAAAGACCCCTAAGTTTAAGCTATGGTTGGGTTAATTATACCCTTTTTAGACTTCAAGAGTCAATTGCCCATTTTTCAGATAGATGACCCCAGTAAAGATAGCACATAATGTAACCATCCTTTAAAAAAAATGTAAGACAAATAAATGGCATAATAATCCACATAGTGAGTGAACTAAGGTACCTAGTATGTCCATGCCCCATCTACACACTAGTCAACTGTTCTATTGCAAGTCATCCACTGTTCAAACACATTATTTTCTAGCAACCCATATTATTTTCTAGCAACCCACATCATCAACAACACGAGATAGGGGGTGCGTTACTATATTTGGCCATATACTCAAAGGCCTGAAATATTGGCTAAAAAAACCCGAAAAAGGGGAGAAGATCCATAAACTACCCCATGCTCATCACGCATACCAACAATCAGAGGGTCAAATTAATTATATTTAACACCAAAGGTATAATACAACCCAAATGATAGATCCCAATAAATAGCAAAGTGGCTCAGTATTTCCTATCCATAGAGTCAACAAATTATTGAAAGCAAGTATGTATATCCAACCCGTAATGAATGTATTCTAAAAATTCAGAACGCCTGGTCTGAAATCAGTCGTGTTACCACCATAAACAGCATCAATCCTATGTGGATACCAGTACTATAAGGCGATCTATACTAACAATCCTAGAGCAAGCCTTATGAAAAAAAATTTATTATCCCTACAACAACCCAAAATCAGTCTATGTATCAAAAAATCTCTTAATACAAGGTTTGAAAATAGCAATAAATTTTTCAATGGTAAAAGCCAGATTCTTATATAAGTCATGCCTAATATGACTAACTCATAATAGCCTAGTTTGAGATTAACACAATACTACTTATTAATAATAGTTAGATCATTAGTGCTATTAGCCAGTCCTGTGTATGACTAGCCTCTTATTAAGGGCAAACATTCATATTATCAAAAAAAGCAAGAACTCTGAAAAATCTATATATATAGATGCACTCAGTAAAACACACAGTGTAATAGATCCTACCTATTCTACTGTAGTGTGGGTTAATAGTTACATGTAGCCCTCCTATCGGCATTCAGAATAGAAAAACATCACATTTATTCTAAGCAACATCCATAACAGAGAGCCATATTCAGAATAGTTACATGTAGCCCTCCTATCGGCATTCAGAATAGAAAAACATCACATTTATTCTAAGCAACATCCATAACAGAGAGCCATATGATTCTTTAATGGGCGAAAATGAAAAAATCCTCTGATAGAAATGCATGTACATTTTTTAGGCCCAATAATCACAAATCTTAAGAGATTGACAGAGTTTATATATGCATGCAAGTTATTAAGGGTTAAAATTAAATTTTTCAAAAAAGCCAAAGAGTAACAAAGTTAAAATGAGTCATGCACATACACCATGCAGATGTCAAAACTAAGTAACAATATTCAGAATGTCAAAACTAACTAACAATATTCAGAACGTCCTTTCTACGGGATTCAAAAGATCATTATCCTATACTGCAGTTGGCAGCAAAAAATATGACTAATACACATGGCATCGCATGTACCTGAGAGAAGAAGAAATCCCAACCAAAGCCAGCACAAGCGACATAGCCAAAAACCAGTGTTACACAACAGGCTAAGTGAGTTTGTAACACTCACATGATAGGTGGCCTTTTTAGACCCGCAGATGCACCAAGGATGCCAACTACCACCGCCATCATGCACGATTAAGGAGAATCCCTCTGCGATTTTGTACAGAGCTCCCACATTCATGTATTGCTAGACACGACCAGTGTGGTAATGCCCAATAATAGGGATACCGCCAAAGATAATAGGTACAGTATTAAAGCCATAGGTAACATTATCTTTATATAAAAAAACCCCTTAATTCGGTTAGGTTAAGAAACCATAGGAATGATGTGTGTGTGTGTGTGTGTGTGTATGTTTGAAAGAGAGAGATAAATAGAGACATTCATGTAAGATGTATTTATTTGAGAGTGAGCACACATCACCATGCATTCCCACCTACTAAATTCAAATTTAATTTAATTAAATTAAAATTACATGGGTGTGTATATATAAATTTATTTATATTCATAAATACACATATATATGTATGTATAAGTATATGTGTCTAAAAAATAAAATAAAATATTTTATGTAATATATATTTATGTGTGTGTGTGTGTGTGTGTGTGTGTGTGTGTGTGTGTGTGTGTGAGAGAGAGAGAGAGAGAGAGAGAGAGAGAGAGAGAGAGAGAGTATACATGCATGTGTGTAAGAGAAAGAGATAGTTTCTATGTGTGGGAGAGTGTGTGTGTGTGTGTGTGTGTGTGTGTGTGAGAGAGAGAGAGAGAGAGAGAGAGAGAGAGAGAGAATTTCTTTCTGTGAGAGAGTGTATGTGAAGGGAGAGAGTGTGCATTTTCTAATTAAGGATCAACCATTATATGTTATAATAGAAGAGTACTTTCCCTTATAGTGTGTACTGTTATCTATTTAGTTTATGGTTATAGAGAAGAGAAGAAGATAGAATAAAATTCAGCCATCCATCTCTCTCTTGTGTCTTTCTCTCTCTTGTGTATATATGTTTGCCTACAAAGAACTCAAGATTTCCCTCTCCCTTGCATTCCCTTTATGGTATCAAAGCTTCAGTTCATGTGAGAGCTAAGGAGGCAAGCAAAAGGTAAGAATAAAGCAAGAGGCAAGATGTTATAATAGAGAATATTTTCCCTTATAGTGTGTACTCTTATCTCTTTAGTTTCTGTTTATAGAGAAGAGAATAAAATTCAGCCATCCATCTCTCTCTTGTGTCTTGCTCTCTCTTGGGTATATGTTGAAAAGATTAAGGGGAGAAGAGAGCTTGAGCTCTTGCAAGCACACGCACGCTTACACAAACCCTAGAAAAGAACACACAAGGTGGGAGGCTGAAAATTCTTCTTCTTCTTCACATAACAAAAGAGGTCTACAAAGAAGATAAAGTGACTAACACACATAATAGAGTATATACAAGCGGTCCATAATGTGAACACGCTAAGTGGAGTGGGTATGTGTGGACTAGTCGGTGTAGTCCATTTGTAGAATCTCTGGCGCGAAGATATGTCAGCCACCAAACCCGCCAGTGATATAAATGTAGAATGGTCATACAGGCGCCTCGTCTCGTGAGTGTAAGCTGATGTTGAGCTTGACATCTCAACATTCCCCCTCAAGCTCAATTCCAACTCATGAACTCCAAGCATATCTCAAAATCTGTGGAGCTTCTCAGCTCCCAAGGCCTTCGTGAAAATGTTAGCGACCTGATCCTATGTGCTAATGTAGGCCAAGTCAATGTCGCCTGCCAAGACTCTCTCCCTGATAAAGTGATAATGTACCTCAATGTGTTTCATCCACGCATGAAACACTGGGTTCCTAGCCAACTGTATACTGCTAAGATCGTCACGATATATGACAACCTTTCTCTCCGCATGCAACCTTTCTCTCCGCATGCAACCCCAAATTAATAAGTAGCTTGCATAACCAAGCTACCTCACATGCTGCCACCGCAGCTCCTCTGTACTTTGCCTCTGTACTCGACAAGATAACTGTGGGCTGCTTCTTGCTGCTCCATGTGACAGTAGCACTCCCCAATGAAAACATAAATCCACTAGTAGATCTCCTATCTGAGATGCTACTTGCCCACCAATCTGCATCTGTGTACCCATATAGCTCCAATGGTACACCTGCTGTGTATAAAACAATGCATATCAACAATGGCCCTCAAATACCTAAGTGTGCATCGCACACTATCAAGATGTGGTTTGCACGAAACCTGCATAAACCGGCTCTCTAAGCCAACAGTGTAACTCAAATTTGGCCTGCTGTGATCATGAGATAGATCAAACTCCTCACAATCTTCTTGTACATAGTGGGGTCCTCCAACACATAACCTGCATCCGCTAAGCTTGCCATTTTGATCTAATGGCATCGAGATTGACTTACAATCAGCCACCCCATACTTGGATAACATGTCCAATACATACTGTCTCTATGACAGCCAAATACCATCAGGTGTGCGAATGACCTCAATTCCCAAAAAGTAGCATAGATCTCCTAAATCCTTTATCTCAAACTTCCATTTGAGAATAATTTTCACATGCTCAATCTCATCCAAGTTGTCACCCCCAACAATAAGATCATCTACATATATGGTGATGGTGATCATAATACCCTTATCACTCTTGCGCACATACAAAGAGTGATCTGCATCTGCCATATGAAAACCAATAGTGACAAGATACTCATCAGCAATCTTGTCATGCCATGCTTGTGGAGCTTGCCTTAGCCCATAAAAAGCCTTACGAAGCTTACATACATACTCTGGGTGACCTGTATCCTCAAAATCAGGTGGCTGATACATATACACTTCTTCTTGTAAGTCGCCATGCAAGAACACATTTCTTACATATACACTTCTTCTTGTAAGTCGCCATGCAAGAACACATTTCTTACATCCATCTGATGTAAAAACCAGCCTTTAGTTGTGTAGCCACCGTAATCACAACTCTCATAGTTGCCATCTTTGCAACCGGGGCGAATGTCTCCTCATAATTAATCCCATGTGTCCGCGCATATCCTTTGGCTACCAATCTAGCCTTGTACCTGCTTATGCTACCATCATTGTTATGTTTCACCTTATACACTCACTTGCAGCCAATAGATTTCTTGCCTTCAGGCAATCGCACCGAATCCCAAGTCTCATTTTCATGCAATGCATCCATCTCCTCATCCATAGCTTTCTCCCAACACACATTTCTAATAGCCTCATCAAAACATGTGGGCTCTACAACCTGCATAACTTTTGCCATATAAGTATAGTGATGTGCCACATAACCATCATAAGTCAGCCTCTACACAGGGTTTTTGACTCTTCCAGATCTTTGTAACTTTGCATTTATGGCTTCCATAGTTTTCTTCACACCAGGTGTCCTCATTGTTGCTAGAATCCCAAGCTCCTCATCAAGGCTCATCTCCGAGCCACTAGACTCTCCATCAACAAGAGAATGCCCCGTAGCAAAAATATCAGGCATACCAAGGGGCTCAACCACTTTCTCTTTGCCTTTATGTGATGTACCAACAACATTTCTAGGACTAGTACTATGATGCAGCCTGCCACTCCATGATCTATCAATAGAACCATTGGATGAGGACTCTCCTAGTCCACTCAATGACTGTAATTGATGACTTGCATTCTATGCAACCATGTTTCCAATTACATCAGCCCTAATAACATCTTTTTCAGTAGCATACCAGCTACTCATCTCATCAAATACAACATCCTTGCTTACCCTCAATTCATGTGTAGTAGAATTATAGCATCTATATCCCTTTTGCTCAAAGGAATACCTAATAAACACATATTTTTTTGCCTTTGGATCCAGCTTGGTATGCAACTCATTTGGCACATGCACATATGCAATACATCCAAAAACTTTCAAGTGAGATAAATCAGGTTTCCTGCTAGTAAACTTTCTCCTCTGGCATTACATCATGTATGGCTATAGTAGGAGTTTTGTTCATGTTATAAACTGTTGTAGACACAGCCTCATCCCAATAGCTATGTGGCATATTCTTCTCTACCATCAATGCTCATGCTATCTATACAATGTGTGTGTTTTTTCGCTCACAGCGACTCCATTTTGATGCGGAGTGTATCTATATGTAAATTATCTCTGAATGCCATTCTTTCGCAAGAATTCAGAGAACTCACTAGAGAAGTATTCTCCCCCTCCATCTAACCTTAGGCACTTCACATGCTTTTTTGTCTATTTTTTATCCATCACTCTAAAATTTTGAAAATGAGTGAACACTTCACTCTTCTCCTACATGAAATACACCCACACTTTCCTCGTGTGGTCATCAATGAATGTTATATATAGTGCCTGTAGCCACCCATAGACATAGTCTTTGCAGGATCCCATACATATGAATGCACAACATCTAGTACATTCTTGCTCATGTTTATGTGAAAATACATGCTTTGTTTGCTTTCCAAATTGACATGCTTCACATACTTTCTGTATACCTTCAACTTTAAACTTAGGCAGCCCTGTCACAATTTCTTTAGTCTACATAGACTTCATTCTTTGCACATTTACATGCCCAATTCTCTTATGCCAAATATCTACAACAACTCCTAAACCATTTGCAAACATTACAACTCTCACTTCAGGCATATTTACAACTCTCACTTCAGGCATATTTACATTCAATGTAAATATTCTGCCCACCACTCTGTTGCCTTTTGGAACCAACCTGCACTTATCTTTAAAGTCTTCTACATAATAGCCATCAGGATGAAATCGGATGTGCAAACCCTGATCAATCATCTGGCCAACAGAAACTAGATTCTTTGTAATGTTCGAAACATGAAGTACATCTGCAAGGTACTTCACCTTACCATCTTGCATAGACAATGGCATATATTCAACATGGGCAATTGAATGAGCAGTGGCATCCCCTATTTCAATAGAACTTGGTCTTTCAAGACTCTTCATTTCCTTGAACCACTCACCATGACTTGTCATGTGGTTCGAAGCACCTAAATCAACATACCATACATCATCACCTTACATGTTGCTACACCATTTCTAGACACAGCATTAACCACATGTTACATAACAAACAACCTCTCATTATCCTCATTATTTCTGCTAGAGGATGCATAGTTTTTTTGCTACACTTTTTCATTTCGCATGTCACTCTACTTCTTATAGCAATCTGCCTTCATATGTCCAAGCTTACCACATTAAAAATAGCCTTGTGTATCATTATGTTGCCTTTGCCAATTTCCACGACCTCTTTAACTCCTCCTGCCTCTAAACTGGCCTCTTCCACCTATGTGTTGTTGTGAATCCTGGGACTGTTGCTGTTCCAAGGCATAATCATTCACATACATATTTTTCTTCTCCATAGTATGAAGCTCATTCTTCAACTAAATCTTTCTTGCCTTGGTGTTAGTTTCATATAGTTTCACCAAGGTGTCCCATGCCTCCTTAGGTGACTTGGCATCCTGTATATTCCCAATCATGGTGTCATGTATACTAATAGAAAGCTAATACATGACTTTCCTTACTCCTTGATTTGAATCCTTGAATTATTTTACATTTGCAAAGTAATTGGATTAATCCCTGGTATCTCTGGTGCCTCCTCATGTTCAACTTTAACGTAGTCCTAGTAACATTTTCCCATCAAGAAATTTGTCAATCTAAACCTCTAAGCATGGAAGTTATTCTTGTCAAGCTTCTCTGTAACAATCTAGTTTATTCCATCATTTCACATCTTGTTTGCAACACAAATTTACCAAAAACAACTCTTATTTGACCTGCACAAACTGTTGTATTCTCTGCAGTGGTACTATACTGCACCCAAACTGTTGTATTCTCTGCAGTGGTACTATACTGCACCCAAACTATTGTATTCTCTGCAATGGTACTATACTGCACCCAAACTGTCACAACCAGTGAGCTCAATTTCTATACATACACCCAATGGTAACTTTGAGACCTCTTTGTAGTACACACAGTGTTTACACAACCAATCACCCTTCCTACAGTTCCAAAAACAAAGTTCTACAGAGAATCGAAACTTACCCACAATGCCCGTATGGACACATGCGAACTAAAAAACAGAGGTCTAGATGCACCCAAAATGCATTTGTGAGATAAAAAATTTGGATCCAATGGACAATATAGTTTCCCTATAGCTCTGCACTCGAGAAGAAAGCTCCTCAAGTTCGTTTATCGGTGCCTCCTGAAGAGCTCCCGATAAGGGTTTAGTAGCCAACACAAAGGGGGAAGAGTAGATGAAGCTCTTACCCTTGTACGGCTTCCGGTGCTTCTCTTGCTTGTGTCACTCAGCCCTTAGCATGAACCAGGCTCTGATACCATGAAAAGATGCAGGGGAGAAGAGATCTTGAGCTCTTAGCACACATACACTCACACAAACCCTAGAAAAGAACACACAAGGTGAGAGGCTAAAAATTCTTCTTCTTCTTCACACAACAAAAGAGGTCTACAAAGAAGATAAAGTGACCTAACACACATAATGGAGTATATACAAGTAGTTCATAATGTGGACACACTAAGTGGAGTGGGTAGGTGTGGACTAGTCGGTGTAGTAGTCCAGTTGTAGAATCTCTAGCGAAGATATGTCGATGCCAGCTACCAAACCCGCAAGTGATATAAATGTCAAACGGTCATACATGCGCCGCGTGAGTGCCAGCTCATGTTAAGCTTGACATCTTAACATATGTGTTTGCTTGTTGCAAGGAGGTGGTACACGGGTAAGGGTATTTTCATCTCTTTCCCTCTTTGATTTTGGAGCAACACCTTTGGTAGCTATTGTTAGAGCTATAGGCAGATACGGAAGTCACTGTCTTAGATTAAGGCATCCTCTTGGGTGAAGAAACAAGACTATATTATAACCATACTATGAGTAGTTGACTATGTTAACTACATTTTTTTGTGTTTCAATGTGATTCGGGCATATCTTGGGCCCCGTTTTGGCTCTATAAGATTTCCACATGCACTTTGTGAAATTATCAATTTTGACTGTCTGTCCAATTTTTTGGTTGAAGCGCAAAGTTGAAGTAGAAGTATGGTAGCATAACAGTTTGTGTAGAGAATCGAAGTGTTACAGGTGTTGGTGGATGTATATATATGTGACTGATTCACATACAGTGGCATTATAATATGTTTACAGTACCACTATTAAATGTTGTAGATTTATAAGTGCAGAAGATTCTGGAAGTAAACCTGATGTCGGGCCATCTATCCTCACAGATTGTGAGCAAGAAGATACACAAGAATAACTTCCAAGCATGGAAGTTCAGGAAGACCAGTTAAAAGAATATTTGTTCATCATAAGTGATGAAAAGGAGTCAGAGATCGGTGAAGAAAATCCCACCCCTTAGCAAGTGCATTCATATAAATCATGGCACGAAAGAGCCAGAAAGGTGAGTAATCTAGATATATGTAAAAAAAAATGGAAAACCCAAGTCATGTAGAAACAGATGATGATATTGCGCACCCCATTGTGCATGTTGGTAATATGTCGCTGTCTATACAGAATGGCAAATAGAAGCACTTGGTAGATGTACTTCATGTTCCAATTATTACAAAGAACTTGGTTTTTGTTGGATAGCTTGGACATTTTGTCCAAGTATGGTGTGGCAGGTTGTAAGGTTTGAGTGCCATTGGAATACAACACAAAGCTTTCCGCAAATACATGTGAGCTTTTGGAGGACTCCACTATGTACAAGAACATAGTGGGTAGCTTGACCTACATGACCATTATTAGGTCAAATGTGAGCTACGTTATTGGACTTGTGAGTCA
Organism: Cibotium barometz; assembly: GCF_041138505.1. Classification (NCBI taxonomy): domain Eukaryota; kingdom Viridiplantae; phylum Streptophyta; class Polypodiopsida; order Cyatheales; family Cibotiaceae; genus Cibotium; species Cibotium barometz. Next base: position 50,644,941 of record NC_141054.1, on the reverse strand, counting down.
ATTCATGCAAGACTCCAGGGAAGCCACACTTGGATGTGGCTAGAAAGAATCTCAGGTACATAAAGTCCATAGTTAATTATGGACTTTTCTATGAGGCTGTCATAGAGATACAGCTACATGGGTACACAATACTGATTGGGCTAGTAGTGTTGCAAGAAGGAGATTGTCAAAATTATGGGGAGTATGCACAACGAAAGCAATAGTTGATGGAAAGATAGAGCAACATATATGAGAGAGAGCAAGAACACAAGATGTATAGAAAGCTTCTATATTACCTTCTATTTCAACCACTCCAAAGTTGGCTGGCCTTCACCTTGTGAATGTCTTGATTGTGTTGTGTTGTGTATAGGGTTCACCAAGGGCTAGGGTTGGGCCAACCCTAGATCCCTTTTCCACCCACATGCCCACTTTATTTGGGGTGTGTTCACACCTACATGGCCTCTTTCTCTCACCCTTTATCACTTGTACATCATATATTTCAACACTCCCTCTCAATACCACCATGGGACAATGCCAAACATGGAGCAAGGTGAGAATTGGACATACAAGAACAAAATGACCCCCTCTCAACCATAAGATAGATGACAAGGTAGGTAGCCTTTATAAATTAGGCTTTTACAAACGAGATGAGTTATAGAAAAATGTGGTTCACTCCCAATTCTAGCAAACATGCTTCACTCCTCAACTGGAAGAGTTGCTTGTCATGTGAGGAACTTCCAAAATTCCCCTCAACCTTAGTAACATCATTGGTACCATCTCTTCTATAGTGGCTTCGTGCACCACCCTTGTTGCTCCTTCGCTTTGATGAAACCATCTTCTTGCAAAAGACAATCTTCAAGTGGGATTTGGATGTACCATTCTTCATTACATTGGCTTCATTGGTTTCATCTTCGTGCGTCTCCAATCCTTTCTCGTGGGGTAGACACGCTTCATGTGTACATGTCTCCTTCCAATCATGCTAGCTTCCTTAGTCCAGATGCCACATAGAATAACACAAGACTACCACCCATGTTTTAATAGCTTATGCATGTGCTTCTCAATATGCTTCCACCTTCCACTTCATCATGATACACCAATGTGAACATTGATTTAGGAGAGGTCTTACCACTTGTATATCAACACAAGGGCAGTATCTAACTCTATTACAATTCAGTAGACGACTTTCATACATATGAGTTCATAAAAAGAAATTAAAATCAGATTTCATACTTGATGCATTGATTTTGCTTGGTTTCAAAAATTGTGCATACCTTGCACTTCCCAAGCAAGAACAGCGGCACAAATAATTTCTTCCTCCGCTTACCTCGAGCTTTGAAAGAAATGAGGGCCAAAAAAACTTTGAGTGCTTGGTTGAAAACTAGATGGAATACCTTAGAGCAAAAGGTTTAAAGAAAACCTTGGAAATAAAGGTTTTAAGAAACACCTTTGATAAAATACCTTTTTTTATTATTTCTCTCTCTAATTCTCTCTAACTCTCTCTTGCTCTCTCTACTCACTTTCTCTCCAACTCTCTCTCTTTCTCTCTCTCTCTCTCTCTCTCTCTCTCTCTCTCTCTCTCTCTCTAGCTCACTAACTCTCTCTCTCTCTCTCTAACTCTCTCTCTCACACATAATCTCTCTCTAGCTCACTAACTCTTTCTCTCTCTAACTCTCTCTCTTGCTTAGTCTCTGTCCCAAGCTCTCTCTCTCTCTCTCTCTCTCTCTCTCTCTCTCTCTCTCTCTCTCTCTCTCTCTACCTCTCTCTCTCTCTCTCTCTCTCTCTCTCTCCTTCTTGAATGTCTTATATGACAATGTGGAAAATAAGTTCATGAAGGCTCTCTCATGAGAGATTTGAAGCTTTTTGCAAAGACTTGGGGCTTTTTTTCGTATGGGGATTGCCTCATGATTCATATAAATGTTCACATTATCTCACTATAAGGGGGATTTGTAACCATTTGTATGGTAGTGATGTGTGGACATAGGCTAATAATGGGTTGGGACACTTTTTCCCTACTTATGAGGTTTTTCCCCCTGAGCATGTGTACACACTCTTATAAATGAGTGTGTACACACTCTTATGAGTACACTTGTACTTTACTCATTCTCATCAATCTACTTTGAGTGTTGTGCTTCTCTCTATTTCTGCTTGCTTACTATGCATTTGTGTGTGTGTGTGTGTGTGTGTGTGTGTGTGTGTGTGTGTGTGTGTGTGTGTGTGTGTGTGTGTGTGTGTGTTGCTACCTTTATCTCTACTCTAACAAATGAGATAATTTGATATGAAAAGGTCTTGCCACCCGAGATTAGCATCAGTGGTAGTGTCTAATCACTTATAATAGAGTTGTTAGGCTTAATGACACACCTTCATGATGATTAGTATAAATCTCCCCCTTAAAAAGATAGGCAAAAAACTAGGGCCTTCAAGATTTGTTGCATGAACTCCTTGTACACCCAATTGTTTATGCTAAAAGGAATTTGGTGGATAATCTCTTCTCTGATCTCTCCTTTTGGCTCTCCCTCCTCTCTCTCTCTCTCTCTCTCTCTCTCTCTCTCTCTCTCTCTCCTCTTTTGGCTCTCCCTCTCTCTCTATCTCCCTCCCCCCCCTCTCTTAAAGAGAATGTGGGGGAGAGGGAGAGCTTCAAACCCTAGGAAGCAAACACACACACACACAAGAGAGAGCAAGACACAAGAGAGATGGATAGCTCAATTTTCTTCTATCTTCTTCTTCTCTACTCAACCAACATAACATAAAGATAAGAGTACACACTATATGGGCTAGTACTCAACTACTACAACATACAAGAGAGAGATGGATAGCTGAGTTTTTTTCTATCTTCTTCTTCTCTACTCCACCAACATAACATAAAGATAAGAGTACACACTATATGGGTTAGTACTCAACTACTGCAACATACAAGGGTCGGTCCATAATGTGAACCCAACTAAATGAGCTGGTGTTATAACTATGCCAGTCTCTAGTAATCCAAAATGGTTGTCACATACATAGCCTGTCATCCCACTGGCCGCATATCACCCATAATCTCACCAACCATGCCAGTGGTGTAGATGCAGAAGCTATCACCCAGGCGGGTCATCAATGTCCACCGTAGCACTAGTTGAAATTGCCTCTCTCTCTCTCTCTCTCTCTCTCTCTCTCTCTCTCTCTCTCTCTCTCTCTTACACACATATTGATGGTATTAAAAAAATATTTATCACTCCCACTTTGATACACACACTGATGATATTACATAATTCTTTATCTCATCCACTTTGACAAACTCAAGTTTTGGTAAATCTTCAGTGTTTCAAAATCAAGGGAGTGAGGTGTCTTGTTTATTTCAATTTTAACACTATAGTAGTACACCTAGCACTATCCTTCTACTCGTTTTTGTCTTCCACCTTTTTTCCAAGCTTTTGTTGAACGATATTTTCTTCATTGTCGGTGATGTAGCCATATGTATGCTAAGTCCTTATTGCAGTACTTAATTTTAAATTCCATTTATAAATATCTCCTTCTTCATTGTCGGTGATGTAGCCATATGTATGCTAAGTCCTTATTGCAGTACTTAATTTTAAATTCCATTTATAAATATCTCCTTCTTCGCGACCATTCTCCAACTTTTTTCTCCCCCAACAACTTTTTTTCTAGAATTTGCATCATGCAATCTAAGAATTGGCTCTATCATTTTCTTTGTTGTCTTTCATCTACACCTTTTTCTTAGTTAAGATCATAGAGATGATCTATTTGAAGAAGGATTCATCAAAATATACATGTGTTGGCCTATATATTATGTGAAAAGCTGAATAAGGATGAGATGGTACAACTAATTCAGGCTTTGCAAATCGGCATAGCTTGACCTCTATATCTTCTTGGGTGACTCTCATGCATACTAGGTAAACCTAGCATGTTCTCTTTATGTTTCAGAGCTATACATGGTTGGATTTGAAATCAAAATTTGTGAAGTTTGGGCCAAAGGCAAAGAGGTGGTACCTTAAAGAGAAGCAAACTATCTATACCTATGTGGCTTTCATTGAGAATCCAGTGGGAGCCAGGCCAATAGTTAAAATATGGACCAAGAAAGGGGATGTTTTGGAGAGACAACTGAAGCTATGATTGAGGCATGTATTCAGCTAGGATATTAGATTTCCTTGGGGAAGTCCTCTTTTGTGTTAGAAGGTGATAGGTGGAGTCTAATATGTAACATGGAGATGTAGAGTCTGTGGATGAACTTGGAGCTGGGACTGAATGTAAAGGTATAAATTTGTTTTTTGAATTATATATATATAACACTGTTGTTCCCATTAAAAAAAAGAGATGACATATTTGATGTGTCATGTTGCTTACATGATGGTTAGGGGTCTGAGATCAAAGATAGAGTAAGAGACACATTGCAATGGTAGGGGGATATAAAAGGAAGCATGGAGCATAAGAGATAATGATAGAGAGATATGGACAAGAGTATAATAATATTACATGGGGGGCATTGATGGAGGCAAGAATAAGATGTGATAATGAGAGAGAGAGAGAGAGAGAGAGAGAGAGAGAGAGAACTTTATTCCAAAGGATATATCATTGTAGATACCATGCATTAAAAAGTAATACGAGGACTTGCTTGACTCTGGTCCTTGTGTGTGCCCACCTTGCTTCGACATCCTGACCATTCTCTTGAACATGTCATGCAAAATTTAGATTCTAAATTGCAAGGCTAAAGAAAAGATATACTCTTAAATATGTGTAGCCTATTTGTTTTTTGAACAAGCGAATGTATCTACCAGAGTAGATCAAATAACTACCTCTCGCTTATTTGCTTCTGTACTTCATTATATGTTTTGACCATGGCATCAATGAGACAAGCCACTTTGTAATATACATTTGAATCTTTATGGACCACAGGAAGATAGGTCAAAAACTACTTCTTCAACAACATTCTTGGTTTTCCAGATGGCTTCCCGTGATGTGCCTCTCTAAACCTCATGGCTATGGAACCCTTGATGTATTATCACCTGATTTAAATGTGCATTTCTTGGTATACAATCATTATACACAAGCCTCACAACATACGATGCCACTTTGTAATATACATTTGAATCTTTATGGACCACAGGAAGATAGGTCAAAAACTACTTCTTCAACAACATCCTTGGTTTTCCAGATGGCTTCCCGTGATGTGCCTCTCTAAACCTCATGGCTATGGAACCCTTGATGTATCATCACCTGATTTAAATGTGCATTTCTTGGTATACAATCATTATACACAAGCCTCACAACATACGATGCATATGGGAGGTGTCTTGTAATAAAAACACCTCAAGTAATCGTGACCTTCAATTGAAATCCCTATGCTAGGAACTCTATGTGTGATAACTTACCTGCAAAGCAAGACAACATGTTAAGAAATCCTATTGCTGTTCAAAAAGAACTACTTGTAGTTCACTTATATTCACTTACCATGCCACCAAATGGTTGTGTAGTTACCATAAAACCATCATAGATAGCATATTAGCAATTAAACACACCACCATAATAGAATATTGGTTCACTTATGTTCACTTATTGTGCCACGACGAATGATTTTATTGTGCAATTTTACTATAAAATTACCACACATAACATATTGGCACTCAAACACACCACTACAATAGCGTTTTTGCATAACCCTAGGAAACTTCACATAGGACTCCACTGGTCTTGTCCAACAATGACCATCATACATTTGTTCCATGCCTATCATTAGTGAAATTAGGTCATTGCCAATGTACTAAGGAAGTTTAAATGTCACATTGCCGTCGTATACAGATTAGGGATTTCTTGAACTTTTTTTATACTATTGTAACTATTACCATTTTTTAAAGAGGCTTTTCAATTCCTGGTGTCATTCATTATGAGTCCACTGATACTATGCTCATCTTGCTCATCATGTAGAGTTTCCTGCTTTGGTACTAGACTTGCTTCAGTAGTTAGATCTATTATTTCAGTCGTGAGTTTTTTAAATATTGGTGTCAATCTTACTTTATGTCACAAGGTATTTGTGTGAGACCTCCATATCGAACACAAAAAATTTAGCATGAGAGGGTGTGTTTTGCCAAGGAGGACTGAAGGCAAAAAATTGTCCTTTCCTAACTCTTTAATCAGAGATACTGAGAGATTAGATTGGTTGTAATCAAAAAGTTTACGTTGTAAATTCATTTCTTTGATTACTAATAAGTACTACCCATGGGATTTAAAAACAGTTTCCTCATTTCCTAAGCTCGATGCATACACGCGAAAGATAGAGACATCCATCCTTTAGGAGATCAGCAAAAGTGAAGGAAATAGTGGAGCAAAACATGGTGGAGTGGAGTAACGAAGGAGCAAAGAGGATCAAAGATAGTAGCAAAGAGGATGAAAATGTGTAACACAAAAAGGATTAAACTTGAATTGCATTTTTTGGTCTTAGAGAAAAATAGTAACAAAATCAAATTTTGAGATGTTGTGTTATCATACTTAGATCTCTGACTATTGATGAGAATTTAAGACCCTCCTATATGGGGAAGTGGGGTTGTTTTTTAAATCTATTTAAGACCCTCCTATATGGGGAAGTGGGGTTGTTTTTAAAATCTATTTAAGACCCTCCTATATGGGGAAGTGGGGTTGTTTTTAAAATCTATTTTAAATTTTAACTTACCTCTCTCTCTCTCTCTCTCTCTCTCTCTCTCTCTCTCTCTCTCTCTCTCTCAAAATAGGAAAAAAAAGCCTCGCTTCTAGCTTTCCCCTTACAATGGGGGAGGTGGGGGTTTTTTCCTCATTTGAACTCACTGAGAGAGAGAGAGAGAGTCGCTCAATTTTTTTTAAAAATGAAATAGCCCTACCTCCTCGGGGAGCGGGAAGGTAGGGCTTTTCCATTTTAAAAAATTATTTGAGCGACAAGCTCTCTCTCTCTCTCTCTCTCTCTCTCTCTCTCTCTCTCATGCCAATGGAACACTTGGTTGAAAGCCTCTAAATTATGGTTGAAAGCCTCTAAATTATGGTTATACATAACCAAGTTGAGTGAACCCTCTCACAGAGAATTTAGTTTTCTTAGAGTAACTTAGTGAACAAAGACTACAAATTAATGGTTAAAAAACTAAGGTGTAATTAATGGTTTGGAAGAACAATTCAAGAATAAGTTTCTGGAGGTAGGAGACATGATGCTAATGTACGGTGCCAAGAATACCAAATAGAAACTTAAGTACAAAGGCCAAGGTCCAAGGTGACTTTGGTAAAACAGAGATTAAGCTTTCAATATTTGGTCAAATCTTGTGTTTCTTGGCTTAATCCTCTACTAGACTCATTGCTATTGATGCCTTTGAAAGCATTTGAGCTCATTTGAAGTGTAAGGCACCAGATCTGGACTCCCCGCATACTCTGTTTTCTGTACACAAAACAAAGCATTAATTTGCTAATCAGTGATTAATCAATGCTAATCATTGTATTTTGGTGCAATTGAGGGTTCAAATTAACCATTAGGTATCTGATACAGATCCCTATAGCTTCAGATTGCAAATCGAAGTTGGTTTGATACTCCAACCATCCCGTACAAATTGGTTACCCTTAATTTAATGTAATTTCTGGTGATTTTATGCTAATAAAATTGTTGTAATCATCTATTAAACACCAGATTGAGTTGTAAAAGGGTAGACACTGCCCTTGAATCTTGAAATTGGATCAAGAGGTAAGACCCCCTTCACATCACCATGAGTTCAGCACAGGAAATAGCCAAATTTAATGGGGAGCAGTTTTATACATGGCAGACAAAAACCATGTATTTGCTGATGAGGAAAAATCTGTGGGGATTAGTTAAAGGGAGAGATGAATGCCCAGAGAGAGGGGAAAATGAGTGGAAGAGCAGGAATGAAAAAGCATTGGGACTTATTGCACTCAGTTTAAATGATGAAATCATTCATCACATCACAGGGATACAATGGGCAAAAGATGCATGGGATGAACTCAATAAATTATTTGGTACACAAGCAAAAAATTCAAAGATAAATCTGTTAATGCAATTCTACAAATTGGACATGAAGGAAAGTGAACCTTTAATCACACACTTGAACAAATATAAAAGCATTAAGCAATAGCTGGCAGCTATTGGCAAAAAGGTAGAAGATGATGAAGCATTAGCTGTACTTCTGAAGAGTGTGGACAAAGGAGATTATGAAAACATTGTAGCAACACTAAAGAATGTACCTGAATTGAAGCTACACGAGATAGAAGCAGCTCTAATAGAGCAAGAAAGCAGAGGCAAAGAGAAGAAAGGGCGCGACTCAACAGAGCAGGAGAGGAAAAAGCATTCTTCACCCGAGGAGGATTCTCTCGAGGACGAGGACGAGGAAGAGGTAGAGTAGAAGGGAGGACCTTCACTTGCCACAAATGTGGAAAGCCAGGACACATGGCGAGAGACTGCTACAGCAAACCCAGTGAAGAAGGAACGACATCGGCAAACTTCATGGAGGCTCCAAAGGAAGTGGAGTCGGATCATCTTTTCTGAGAGAGAGAGAGAGAGAGAGAGAGAGAGAGAGAGAGAGACCCCACAACCCAATGTAACCTGCCCCAACAAAGTAAAACCACCTCTGAGCCACCAATGATGTAGGCCACGTGGTAGATGTATGTGTGAGCACTTTAGTCAAGGTCGCGGGCACTTATAGTAGCCTTGGACACATAGAGAGAGAGAGTGTCAAGGACTATGGAGTTTAGGGACTTGAGGCACTGGTCGCGGGCTATCAAGTAAGAGGGAAACTTGGTATAGGGTCCAGGTGTGCTAGGATTATTCACTTGAGGGGAGGTGTTGAATAGGGTGTGTGCGTGAACAAGCCCTTGGTTAGAGGCTGTAAAAGAGAAGATGTAATTGTGAAAGAACCTGTGAAAAGGTGAGAAGAATCTACTGGGAGAGAATAAAGGGTAGCATGAGAGAATTTAGGAGTGTGGAGTTATTATGGGAGATATTCAGGGAAAAGAGAAGAGGTGGAGAGAATCAGGCAAGAGGTGGAGATATTCTGGGAGTGAATCATGGAGAAATCAATGGGATTTGATGCTTGATGTAAACTCTATAAATTGAGGCATAGTCCTAATGAGAATTTGCTGGTTTTTGAGTATCCATGCCTACATTAATCTATTTGCTAATTATCCACTAATTACATCTTAATTATTTGCTAATCACTTTTGTTAATGATGTTGATTCTAGTGTTTGATCCACCATAGCTCATCATTATGCTCAAATTTCAACACCTATCAACATCCCAAGCATCGTCCTCCACTTAAACTGCCACCCACCCCACGATAGGTAAACCTATAATGCTACATCTCATTCTCACCTCCCCGCGTTGGCACCCCCCCCCCAAACCGTATGGGAGAACCAAAATCTCGCCAACCATCTCCTAAATCTCAATTGACAAAGGTGATAACCACCTCTAAACCATATGGGAGAACCAAAACCTCGCCAACCATCTCCTAAATCTCAATTGACAAAGGCGATAACCACCTCTAAACCTCAACCTCATCAACCCTTTAGGGGGTGACCAAAAGGACATGGGTACCAATAGTACCCTAGCTAGCCAGGGAAAGTACAAACATGCAAGCCGCCATTTGGCCTGAAGCCCTACTATGAGTGGAGATCCACAAAGTGGGAGCCCCTTGCAACAATGTTCTACCCAAACCCCAAGCCCTACTGGATCCCCATCAAGCCACTAGAAGCCTAGGGATTTTACAAAGGGAACTCGTCTGTTTGGGTCCCAAAAACTTTGCCTTCCGCACAACTGTGGAAGCCAAAAAAATCTAGGCAATGGTCGTAGCACCCACTAAATTGATCTCATTGGATCCGGACCTTCTAGAAGCACAAGGATTCTATGAAGGAAAACCCCACATCCAGGTGGCAAAATTGTAGAAAACCTTGCCTCGGATGCCCACAAATGCATCTTTGAACATCAAATACAAATGGGGTGTAGAGACCCAAGGTTTTTCCTCTGACACCACCCCCCAAATCTCAACAAGAATGGAGAGTAGTGTGAAAAGATGTGGGGAGGAGCAAGCACACACACACACTCATACAAAACCTAGAAGAGAACACACAAGATGATAGGCTAAAAAATTATTCTTCTTCTTCTCAACCAAAAAAGATCTACCAAAAAGATAAGGGAAAATACAACATAGGTACTAAAGTACTATGTACATGCGGTCCATAATGTGAACACGCTAAGTGAGTGAGCTGGCAAGATAAGTATGCCATAACTCAGTGGTGGACTAGCTGGTATAGTGTAGCTATAGAATCACTGGTGAAGATCCATCATGTTAGCATCCTACCTGTTAGATATCCGTAACGCCGCTACGGGCGTTACCATGAGAGGGGACGGCCTCTGGCTCACCACCCAGCCACCATAGAGGAAGAATGAGGATTGCCCCTCATCCCCCACCAGGCTATATAGTGTGTGGCCTGCCGTCCACACTAGCCTGGCCGCCCATGACTCCGCATGGGCGTCCTCTCCCACTGAACCCCGGATATGGCCATCCGGTCTGTCGTCACACAGGCATTACAGCCTACGTGACATTACCCCCCCCTTAAGAAGAGTTTTCGTCCTCGAAAACAAACTGGGGAAACCTTTTGGAAATTGCACTACGGCGTTCCCAGGTAGCTACCTCCTCATCCCTATCTGTCCATTTAACAAGTACCTCCTGGTACACTTTATGTCGGGTCTGTCTATCACGATACTGTAGAATCTTTTCAGGTTCATGTGGTATCTTTGGTGGTTCTATCAAGTCCACCAAAATCTCTGGAGAAACTGCGTTCTCTAACCCGTGAACTGATTTCTTCAGTTTACTGACATGGAAGACAGGATGGACTTGAGAACTCTCCGGTAACTCAAGTTTATATGCTACGTCCCCAATCTTCTTAAGGATTTTAAAAGGACCACAATATCTCGGAGAAAGTTTATCACACTTTCCCGTTTTCATGGTTTCTGACTGCGCAGGAACCTTGAGGAATACAAAGTCACCTTCTGCAAAGGTCACCTTTCTTCGTCCTTTATCCGCATAAGTTTTAGCGCGATCCTGAGCGCTACGAATGCTCTCACGTGCGGCTCTGAGCATATCATTCATATCTTCAAGGAAATCCTTGACAGATTGAATCTTCTCCTTTTCTAGGCCTACAGCCATTGGAGATCTCGGCTGGAATCCATACATTAACATGAATGGTGTAAATCCAGTTGCTGAGTGTTTGGAGCCGTTATAGGCAAACTCCAGTAAGGGTAAGTACTCTTCCCAATTAGATTGCTTCTTACTAACATAAGAACGCAACATATCCTCTAGAATTTGGTTAACTCTTTCAGTTTGACCATCAGACTCCGGATGATCTGCCGTACTCATACTCAGAGTAGTATCCAACTTTTTGAAGACTTCCCTCCAAAAATGACTGTTGAACTTTCTATCTCTATCCGACACTATATCTGCGGGCAGGCCATATAGCTTGTAGAGATGTTCAATAAAGAGTTTTGCCAACTCTGGCGTTTTAACAGTTTTCTTCGTGGCAATAAACTTTGCCATTTTAGTTAACCTGTCCACTACCACCCACACCGAGTCATTCCCTCGACTCGTCTTGGGTAAACCAGTAATGAAATCCATGGAAATGCTTTCCCATTTCCCTTGAGGAATCTCCAGCGGATGGAGTAGTCCTCCAACCTTAAGACGTTCATGTTTATTGACCTGGCACTTATTGCATTTCAGCACATAAGTCTGGACGTCCTTAAACAAACTAGGCCAATAAAACTGTCTTTTTACTAGTGCATAGGTCTTCTGAATCCCGGGATGACCCGCACTTGGACTATCATGACTTTCTTTAAGAATTTGGACCCGAAAGTAACCAATAGTTGGTACACATATTCTACCCTTGTAGAGTAGGTACCCGTCCTCGTCAATGGAGTAATTAGCATATTTCTCCCCCCGACAAAGTTTATCACTCCCCTTTGAAGCCGTGGCAGTCAAAGGTGATGAAGGGCCTACGTCAGAACTCTCCGGTTCCAAACTATACCCAAAGACACGACTAGTCTCTCCGGACTAACTCTCGCTTCCCTTCCTGTTGCACCTTCGGTCAGTCTCTCCGGACTAGCAATACGTGCCAACGAGGGAGGTGGTCGCGTCTGTGAAGAAGTGCGTACGCGTACAGCGCGCCAGACCTCTGTAAAAGATGGATCATGCTCACATAAACCACGTAGGGACTCCAAGAAATCATTCTTGAAGACTATGAAACTAAGCTCATTAATTTGTGGCATGCGACTAAGTGCATCTGCCACCACGTTATACTTACCTTTCTCGTAACGTATCTGAAGGTCAAACTCCTGTAGAATCTCCGCCCACCGAGCTTTTCTACCCTTCTGTTCATTTTGACTTGAAAGCCATTTCAGACTTTCATGGTCCGTCCGGACCTCAAAAGTGGCACCATATAAATAGTGTCTCCACTTTTTCATGAACTATCGCTAGTAACTCTCGCTCGTAAGCCGAGTAGTTACGTTGCGCACGATCTAACTTTTTACTTTCAAATGCAATTGGGCGTCCCTTTTGCATAAGTACGGCCCCAATGGCCTCATTACTAGCGTCTGTTTCCAAAACAAACCGCTCATTCGGATCGACAATTGTCAAAACAGGTGCAGCTGCTACGGTCACCTTATGCTTGTCAAAGCTCTTCTGTTGGTCGTCCCCCCAACTAATGTTTTTTGTTTTTGACCGTAACTGATCAGTCAACGGGACTGCGATCTTCGCGTAGTCCTTCACATACTGTTGGTAGAACCCCGACATGCCAAGAAAAATCTGCAGTTCCTCGAGATTCTTCGGCGCTGGCCATTTAAGAATAGCCTCTACTTTTTCTGGCTCCATCCGCGTACCATCGGCAGATATAATATGGCCAAGGTAGTGAATTTCTGTTTCAAAAAATTCACATTTGCTTTTCTTTGCAAATAATTTGTGTTCTTGCAACAACTTGAATACTAGACGCAAATGCTCTATGTGTTCTTTCTGTGTCTTACTGTACACAAGAATATCATCTAGGAAAACTACTACGAATTTTCCCAGATATGGACGTAAAATACTATCCATCAGCGTCATAAACGTCGCTGGAGCATTGGTTAGCCCAAATGGCATAACCAAAAACTCAAAATGCCCGAAACGGGTCCTAAATGCTGTCTTCGCAACATCTTCTTGTTTAATTCTAACCTGATGATACCCAGATCTCAGGTCTATTTTTGTGAAGTATCTCGATCCATAGAGTTGATCAAACAACTCATCCATGCGTGGCATCGAATACTTGTTCTTAATCGTTATCTGATTAAGAGCCCTATAGTCTATACACATCCGCATAGATCCGTCTTTCTTCTTTACCAGAAGAATAGGCGATGCCCACGGACTTGAACTAGGCTGAATAAAGCCTTTGTTCAAATATTCCGTTAATTGTTTTTCCACCTCCTGTGCCTCGGAGTGGCTTAATCTATAAGCAGGTTTGCTTATAGGTTTTGATCCTGGCATAACTTCGATGCCATGGTCTACTTCCCTAGATGGTGGTAAACCATCTGGTAAATCATCAGGAAAAACATCCTGAAATTCCTCTAATAAATTCGTTAAAGTATCTACGTACTTTTTCTTTAATGTCTCATTCACCTTGGATTTTTTCTTGTTTGAATCACATGCATGCCAAACAAGGTTTTCAAACAGTGTGTCTCGTCCAAGGTTATTTTGTTTTTCTTGTTTGTCTACGCAAACATCATTTATCGTTTCATCTCTACGGAAACAAAATTCAAAAGAGGGTAACAAGCATATACCTCTGCTATCTGGTCTCTGCGGACCGCTGTACACAACTCCATGGAGGAAATAAGTGGTGTGGCAGGGACAGTACGGTTGCCCTGCAGGGTGATGACTCTACCTCCATGCTCAAAACATAGCGTATTATGTAAGTAATTCCGAGCTAGACTAGGGCCCAAGCCATACAGCCACTCCCTGCCTAGATATACGTCTGCTCTGGCTAAGTGCATGACTTGAAAGTCAAGCGGTGCCTCATAGTCCTGCATAGATAATGGGACCCCCAATACTACGGTATTCCATACCGTTTTGTCATATCCGTTGGCTAGGCCAACAGTATACTCATGATCACTCCGGGTCTCAGTCAATCCCAATTTCTTGACTAACGAGTAGTTCAAGAAGTTGTGACTAGCTCCATCATCAATAAAAACTGTGACTCTACGGCCACCTATGGTGCCATACATGCGCACCATGTCATGCGGACCTACAGTAGGCTGCCACATCGCTGGTGTCACTGAACAAGCGTGATGCTCATCACAATGACACACTGTCACCTCTCTGAACTCTGCGGAACTGAGAGGGAGTCTCTGCATTGTATGCAACTGCCTAGAAGATTTACCATCTTTTTTGGGCTCGTTGCCACTCGTGCTTGCTTTAGGCTTTGGACACTCAGCCTTCGTGTGTCCTACTTCATTGCAATTAAAGCAGCGCTTTTCCTTTCGCGCTTTAATATATTGCTCTTTCTTTTGGTTTTCGGGGTCTCTTTTTTTTCTGGATGGTCGCGGTTTTTTAGACCAATGACCACCCTGTCCTTCTTGGTCCGTCCTATCCCCTTGTTTGTCACTGCGGAACCCTTTTCTTTTGAGGCCTGACCTCCTCTTTTCACTACCCTCGGCCCTGCTAGAACCACCACGCGCACTACGGCGCTTGATGTCATCGAATATCTGTGCATATTGAATTGCCTCTCCTAAGTCTTTAGGCTGTAGGGGTTCTACGTACTCAAGGTAATCATCTTTGAGGCCTCTCTTAAAGCCTCGCAATGTCTGGAATGCATCGATTCCCTTTAACTTGAGTACTATCTCCCTGTAGTTTGAGATGTACTGAGTTAGGGATTTGTTCTCCATCGAGCACTTGTCCCATAACTCCCAGCTTCTCTCTGCCTCATTAACAGGCAAAAATTCTTTTCGAAACATTGTTTCAAATTCTGTCCAAGTGGCAGGGCGAGTTGTCAGACTCATCCACCACTTGTACGCTTTGCCGATTAAAGAGAGGCTAGCCTCTACGGGCTGTATACGGCTAGGCTGCTGTCGCAGCGCGTGCAAATCTGACCACTTCGCTAGAAACATATTGACTGAGTCCTTGTTTCTCTCCTTTTCCTCGCCACCAAAACTAGGCGGCTTTAAGTCTTTTAACAACGACGAAGCTGTCGCTACGGACTGCCCCGCAGGCGCATCGGCCTGTACTCCTGCAACCACTGGCGAGGCTACGCTCACCCGTTCCGCAGGAGCTCGGCTACCACGAGGAGTCGGAGTATTAGCCGAGGCGGCTGTCAGTGCATCTAACCGTGTGGAGATGCTCTGTAGCATCGTGACTAAATCAGCCTGGACTTTACCCATAGTATTCAATTTGGCATTAAGATATTTAAACAGTCCACTAGAGAGCTCCGTCTCTGTTAGGACATCAGCAGGGTCCAGTAGGTCATAGTCATCGTCGTCATAATCCAAGAGGTCCTCCTCGGTCCCCTCGGCGACGTCAGTGTTCATGTCCTCTGGCTCATCGGCCAGAAAGGGGTCATCAGCCAATGCGGCCGCTGCGGGCTCGCTCGGTCCTAAGGCAGGGTCAATAGACGAGGAGGGCGCTGGCGGATCACGAGTGATCGATAAGCGCGCTCCGGACCGAACAACGATCAGGCGTGTACGGCCTGACAATTCGGTCAGGGTCAAACCCGCGACCGAGGACAAGAGACTGGAAAAACCTAGAGAAGTAGAAGGCGGTGGGGACACACTACGCCTAGCAGACATTTTTAATTCTTGCAAAAAAATAATGCGAGAACTCGGAAATTACTAAAAAAAACGCTAATAAAAATGAGCAATGGTGGAGAGAGAATAATAGTCACCCCCCTTTACAGTCGCCTGTCGAATTGTTGTTGCGTTGCGAGCCTCTACAAGGACGCTTCCGGGATGCTTCGATCCACGAGAAAATGCCTGCAACTCATAACAAAAATTGAAATGATCGAGAGGTGCCTTGCCGGAATTATTTCTTTCGGGGATGATTCGCCTCCCTAGCCGAGAGAGAAAGGGTCTTTGAATTTTTTGATTTTTAATTTCCAATAAATGAATAATGAAAATTAAATTTAAAAAAAATAATTGTGTGTTTTTTTTTCTCAGGCCGATGGTGGCTGGCTGCTGTTTGCTGGCCGTTTGTCGCCGGCTGTGTGGTGGCCGCCGTCGTTGGCTGGCCTGCGCCGCCGCCGCTGGCCGCCCATGGGTGGCCTGGCTGGCTGGCCGCCGCCGCCCGCTGGCCGGCCTGGCTGGCTGGCCGCCACCAAGCTTCAGCGCCTCACACTTGCTCTCTTCTACGCCTCACACTTGTGGGCCCTCGCAGAGCTTCAGCGTCTCACACACACGGAATCGCAGAGCTTCAGCGCTTCACACACACGGAATTGCAGCTGCGACTAGCTAATAAGGTTCCTGCGCGTAATGCTACGGATTGTTTCGCCCCCACACCTCCACGCATTATTGCGTTTTATTAGTGTTTCAAGGCTTGCGCCAGGTAGCGTGGGGCTGGCTGGTCTTCGCCCCCCCACCCCACGCGTTTCAGCAGTGCATGGGTTTCGCCGCCCAACCCCCACACACAGGGGCTGGTCGTGGGCCTGGTCTGCGCCCCCCCCATGTCGACACACAGGCTTTTTTTTTTTGAAAACCTTCAACGCAGAGTTTATCAAAGCGATCCAACGCAAAAAAAAAAAATGAAAAACAAACAAATTTTGCTTACCTCGATGCTGTGTGTGACGGGGAGAGAGAATGAGAGAGAGAGAGAAAGAGTTCTTCCCTTCAAAAGTCTTGGCCCTCCTTCCTCCACACATTCCCTTGTGGAGATAAGGGTGAGGAGATTGTGGATGAAAACCATCGAGTGGGCTCCTGTCCCCCGTTCGCGCGCGGACTCTCACGATCCCTTCGAACCATGCTCTGATACCAGTGTTAGATATCCGTAACACCGCCTACGGGCGTTACCACGAGAGGGGACGGCCTCTGGCTCACCACCCAGCCATAGAGGAAGAATGAGGATTGCCCCTCATCCCCCAGGCTATATAGTGTGTGGCCTGCCGTCCACACTAGCCTGGCCGCCCATGACTCCGCATGGGCGTCCTCTACCACTGAACCCCGGATATGGCCATCCGGTCTGCCGTCGGTCACACAGGCATTACAACCTACGTGACACTACCAAACATGCCAGTGATTTAAGTGGCGGAAACGATCACCCATGCATATCATAAGTGTCAGCTCGTGTTGAGCTTGACATCTCAAAACTCCCCCTCAAGCTCAACTCCATCTCTAGGACTCCAAGAATAGTCTATAATCTGCAAAGCTTCTCTGCTCCTAGGGCTTTCATGAAGATGTCAGCTACTTGTTCCTCTGTCCTAACATACATGAGATTAATGTCTCCTGCTAAGACCTGATAATGTAACTCGATGTATTTGGTCCATGCATGAAAATTTGGGTTTCTTGCCAACTATATACTGCTAAGATTGTCACAATAGATGACAACATGTCTATCAACTTGTAGCCCCAAATCACCAAGTATCTTGCACAACCAAGCTACCTCACATGCTACCATTGCAACACCCCTATACTCTATCTCCATACTCGACAAGGCAATTGTTAGGTTGTTTCTTGCTGCACTATGTCACAACACCACTCCCAAAGGAGAACATAAATCCACTGGTAGATCTCCTATCTACAATACTACTAGCTTAATCTATATCCAAACACCTGCAACTTCGTACCAAATCACAAGTAGCTTGCACAACCAAGCTACCTCACATGCTACCATTGCAACACCCCTATACTCTATCTCCATACTCGACAAGGCAATTGTTAGGTTGTTTCTTGTTGCACTATATCACAGCACCACTCCCAAAGGAGCACATAAATCCACTGGTAGATCTCCTATCTACAATACTACTAGCTTAATTTGTATCCAAACACCTGCAACTTCGTACCAACCTCGTAAAAGAGACCATAGTCTAATGTAGACTTCACATAGCGCAGTTACGCCCCACACCTAGAGGGATCCCCATGGTCCTATGACACCCCTGTGCACCTCGCAACAACAACAACTCGCCAGCTAGAAAGCCAGAAGTCAGACAAGCATACCAATTGACCTGACCATGGTTGCATCCAAGCTTTTCATGGGTAAACGATTCTCTACTTGAGTGCATGCAAGCATCAGACCGTAACTCATGTGTTCATATGTAATGTAGTCCTCCCCACACAAGTGTACAGTTACTACCTTCAACCCGCGAATGATACAAAATAGAAAAACCCAAAAACATATCAAGAAACGTCAAAAATAACTAAAACATGCACATTTGCACCACGTGCATGCATATTTGCATGAACATGCACACTCTTAAAAATGCACACATTTCCACACACGCACATCACATTTGCATATGCATATACATTCCCATTATCGCGTACACACACCCTTGCATAGCACATGTGCACACACACACATACACCCTCATGCGAAATTGCATCCATCGTACTTTCGCACACACCCTGCCGTTCACCCACACATTACACCTTTACACAAGCTATGTGTACCCTCATTCCCCCACATGCACCCACCTTTACACTTACATATGCACACGTCGTGTGCGTGCATACACATTCGCCCCTTTGTATCTCATAAACACACTCCCCATTCACATGCACCCCACTCTCACACACACATGGGTGCACTCACATTCCCACATTTGTATGCACATATGTTCTCGTGTGCATGCACTCCTTACCACTTACCTTACACATACGTGCCCACCCCATTGTTTGTGTATTCACCTTTGTACGTATACTCGTATTTATACATGCACGTACACTTCACCCATTGCAGGAGCACATGGACACCTACATGTGCACTATCTGTTGCACATTTTCATCCCATACACATTTGCACACTGCACCCCATTGTTTGTGTATTCACCTTTGTACGTATACTCGTATTTATACATGCACATACACTTCACCCATTGCAGGAGCACATGGACACCTACATGTGCACTATCTGTTGCACATTTTCATCCTATACACATTTGCACACTGCACCATCCTTTCTTCATGCACTTTCACCCCACCTTCACACGTTTGCACATGCACACACAAACCCCCACATGTGCACTCCATTCACTTACGCTCTGCGTACTTGCCCACACATTCGTGTCCACGCACATGTACCACTCACTTGATGCACATGCATACCCATATATCTTAAAAGCATAAAATTATACTACTTTCTTTTTATTTTCCCTTTTTTCCAAACCCAATCTCTCTTTCTTTTCCCCCCCTCTCCTTTTCTTTTTCTTTTCTACAAAATTATTTTAAAAAACACCCCTATTTTCTTCTCTTTTTTTATTTGTTTTTATGTATTTTATTTTAATTTTTGTTTTTGTTTGTATTTTATTTATTTTTTCACTTACAAAAAATACACCCCTATTTTCTTTTCTCTCTTTTCCTTTTTTTTTGTTTTATTTTATTGTTTTTTCACCAAAGAAATGTTGATGCACCCCTAATCTTTAATTAATTAATTAAGAAAAAACTCTCCCTCGCCTCCATCCTCACGCCCGCCTCTTGCTGTGTTGCTGCCCTATGCCTCATGCTCGCCTGCTTGTTGCTGCCTCTATAGCCCCTGCACCACCTGTTTGTTGCCGCCTCTGCAGCCCCTGCGTCGCCGCTTGCACTCTCCTTCACCTCCAGCACACTTGCACCGCCACTTACACTCTCCTCTGCCTCTGCAGTCCCGCGCCGCCACTTGCGCCCTTCTTTGCCTCATGCCCTTGCTGTGCGTCCTGCCCACCTTGCTCAGATCCAGTAGCGCCGTTCGTGCCACCGCCTAGCTCAACCCCCTCGTCTCCAGCTGCTCTAGCTCTACACCCCAGTGTGTAAGACGAGAGGGAAAGGGCGGGTCGCACCCTTTGGTAGACAGTGAAGAGAAGAGGGAGAGTGCGGGTTGCACCCTTGGCAGCCATCGAAGAGAAGAGGGAGAGTGCAGCTTGCACCCTTGGCCCGCCAGTGACGAAGAGGCTTGCAAACTTGGCCACCAGAAACAAGAAGAGAAAGAGGGCAGGGCGTGCCGCCCAGCCCCCCACAATAGTGAGCGGAGGATACTGCCTGCTTGTAACTTTCCGTACATTGATGAAGGCCCACCATGGAGATGTGGCTCTATATGAAGAACTTCAATGACTTCTACTACCCCAAGGTTCCTAACCCCGCTATCGTCATCCTCGTCCTAAAGAAGGTGCCAAAGAACCAATGGTGGACAAGCAAAGAGAAGTTGGTCCTCAATCTCAATGAAGGTCTCAACTTTCATCACAACTTGACCTTTTTGGCCAAATACTTCCAGAGCCATAGAGTGGTCAACTTCCAAGACATGCCAAATACAGGGTCCTTTGAGATCATACATTGATCCGGCCGATGGCTTTCCTATACAAGTCTTTCGTCACATCTTTTTTATGAGATCGGTGGCATATTTGGTACCAATACGGGTTGGTAAGTCGCCTGGCCTACTTCTTGTCCAATCTTTTATGGGCCACTTTCGGTACAAAACCCTTGTCCAAGGGTACCCAAAAATAACCAAAACAAAAAAAAAAAGAGAAGAGAGTCGAAGAAATCAGACTGCAAAGTGTTTTCACTGGAAGAAGCTTCCACACGATCTCACCTTTTTGCCCAATGCCTATGCATGTCACTTGTAATATCCACAAGCTCTACATGTTATAGACACATAGGCACTGTTCTTTCATGAACGTGCATTGAGCTTCGCCACCGATAGCCATCCATGTACATTTCGAGATGGGGGGCGGGGGGCATGGCTTGGCCCATGGTACGATCCATTGACTAGAGCTTTCCCAAATTAGCAAGACCCTTCCATGGCCTCGTCTTCGAATCGCCCACCCAATGATTCACACAGTCTCTATCCCATGTGCTGGACAAGCCAAATCCATCAAAACATAGAGGCCACCTAGGTCCCTTGCAGTTGTGGGCACAACCATGCGCAAATCCATTGCCTTACCTCTAGCAAGCTATTGATCTTGACTCCCCAAGAAAAGGGACGTCACCTAAATGTCAAAGAAAGTAGCGAAGAGATTCGAAGAGAACGCAGTTATGTTGGAGAAGTGCACCCACATAAGCACACCTTCTGTCTAGTGAGACATGCACGTCCTACATATCTCACTATGGGTATTATAATTATTTCACCTCTCATATCTCACAACACACACAAACACTTGCACCTGCAACTAACCTCGTCAATGCCAACCCTCTAGGTACATCTCTATATAGGGGGACCATGGCGAGTGTAATCTTGGCCCATGGTACGACCCATTGCATCAAGAACCCTTGACCTTGTAGGTACCTCTAACGAGCTCCCATGCCTATATCCTCCTCTACTTTGACTCTAATTCAACACCAACAACTAAACCTCTCCCTAGCTGACATATTCATCAAGCAAAAGTCTAATCTCTAGGCATCATGTTATGCAATTTAAGCATAACACCCTATCATGCTAAGACATCCGTGGACCTCCATCTACCCATGCTAATCATTCCATGGGGTCCTAGCACTCATTCCACCAAATCAGAGGGTTGACCACTTCTACCAACTACCTCATGTTGATGGTTCCACACCACTTCCACAACTAATGGAGGTCCATCAATGAAGCACCTCTACATCGACTATCACTTTCCATGTTGCCCTAATAAGCTGCCTTGCCCACGATCAGGGTTGCCCAAAAGCTTCCCATCACTTTGTCCTACATTTAGCTATGGATCGGTCTCTCAAATTAACGAATTAACCTCAACTACCAACCCTATGATGCATCCTAGACCATCCACTTCTTGGTGGCAGTAGTTTCACCATCACTGACTTAGGACTGACTTAGGTGACACAAGGACCGATCACTAGGAAGGGGGTATGCTAACCACTCTAAGGGGGTATGCTAACCACTCTATTGGTTAATATGGTTTCGTCTGTCTGACCTACCTTAGGTTCTTTACTATCTTACCTATGCTAGAATAGACACTTAACTTTTGTAAGACAGCCCTAGAACATATAAAGTAGCCTTATCATGAGCTTAATATCGAATAGGGAAAGTCTATGGACTTAGAGTATATAGTTGCTTAAGACAAGGAAAGTCTATGGACTTAGTGTACATAGTTTCTTAAGACTAGTAATACAAGCCATACCATTTTGCTTAAGACAAGGAAAGTCTATGGACTTAGTGTACATAGTTTCTTAAGACTAGTAATACAAGCCATACCATTTTTAAGTTTGGTTGGCCTAGTGTGAAAACTAGTCATTGTACATAAGCTATTTTTAATAATATTAAGTAAGATACAATCATTCTCTTGAATAGTTTACTTGTGAGCTCTCCCTCGTCTCTCTTCTTGCTTTGCTTGTATGCTTTTGAACTCATGCTTACTAGTTGGATGCACGCTTGCATAGTTTGATTATAGGCTTCCCTCTTCGATTAGCTTCTTCTTCCCCTGCTTTTTGTGAGAGAGAACCATCATAAGGATTATATAACTCTTGTTGCCTTTATCCAGGCATTGAGAGATATCGCTTCACTCATTTATTAGCAAGGAGCATTTCGATATAAATAGAGTGAGGATGTGACGGACAAGCTAGCACACCCACATGGGAAGTTGCATTATTTACGGCTCAAAGGCAAGACCCAATAACACATGCTTCGGCAAGGCTAAGGTAAGCTCTTGACTTGAACATTCCTCATCCCAAGTGGAAACTTGGGAGATGGGGGAGGTGGGGTATTTTTCAAAAGAAAAATGTTAGCTTACCGCAAGAGTTAAATGTGTGTGTGTGTGTGTGTGTGTGTGTGTGTGTGTGTGTGTGTGTGTGTGTGTGAGAGAGAGAGAGAGAGAGAGAGAGAGAGAGAGAGAGAGAGAGAGAGAGAAATGGGGGAAAATTTTTAAATTTTGGTTTTAAAAAAAAAACAAATCCCATCTCCTCCATGCCAAGTGGTAAGACTTAGCATAGGGAAGGTGGGTTTTTTTTTCATTTTTTTAAACTCAGCTCACCTCTCTCTATCTTTTTATCTCCCTCTTATGGAGAGAGAGAGAGAGAGAGAGAGAGAGAGAGAGAGAGAGAGAGAGAGAGAAGAGCAGGAAAAATAAGCCAGGATAGACATGGATTTCTTGGGAACATGTTACTACTCCGAAGAGGAGTGGAGCCCGGCAGCCCTATTATATGTTAGATTACATATGGTCGCTAGGAGATGGCCTTTATTGTTGCAAGATATGTGTGTATCTCAAGAGCCATGGGTGGTAATGGCTAAGGCCCTCAGAGAGGAGGTCACACTTGTGCATGGTAATACCAAGATTGATGGTACATGGTGGGATGTAGTGAATGGTTCGAGTGGTGGCTTCACCTCTCCTTTCTCATTTGATGATCTCAGGGAAGGAAGTGTTGGCACACACTAAATGGAATTACATATGGTCGCTAGGAGATGGCCTTTATTGTTGCAAGATATGTGTGTATCTCAAGAGCCATGGGTGGTAATGGCTAAGGCCCTCAGAGAGGAGGTCGCACTTGTGCATGGTAATACCAAGATTGATGGTACATGGTGGGATGTAGTGAATGGTTCCCAATAGGTTCAAGTGGTGGCTTCACCTCTCCTTTCTCATTTGATGATCTCATGGAAGGAGGTGTTGGCACACACTAAATGGAAGCCTTCAGATCAATGGTCGCAGTTGAATTCTATCAGGTGAGCTTTTCACGACTTCTGGAGTGGCCTGACAAACTTGTTGAGCGGCCAAAATTCAATAGAATGGCTTGATTGGGACTAGTGAGAATTATGGATGCTTAGTTGCCACGTAGAGGCTTCTTATTATCTTTTCAAAAAATCCGTCAAGAAAAATCCGTCAATAATTTTGGGCTCCACGTGGATATGTATAGTTATGGGAGAAGGTGAGGGCGGGACTTACACCGTTTGGTAGTTCAAGGATCAGCAACCTTGGTTAGATTGGGCATTTAGAAAGCCTCAGGACATTGTCCAGCGCGTACAACAAATCAAGGGTACCATATGATGGTGGAAGATAAGCGTTGGATCATTGAGAAGGTTAATAGGGTATGGAACATCAGGAAAAGTAGGGCTTGGTGAAAGGAAGTAATCTTACAGGGCTGGTAGTCTAAGATTCCATATTAAGGGAAAGTGTTCCTATGGCGCATGCTAGTTGGAGGCCTACCATTGGGGGACCATTTGTGAATCGGCGGATTGCTCTGGTAATTGTGTGTTTTGTACTACATGCTTGGGAACATGCCCGCATCTTTTCATTTCATGTCCGATGGCAAGATGTTGTAGGTGATGGTGGGAGCTCTTTGTGGAGTGTGGAGGACTTGACTTCTCGTCCACAGGTTGCCCACTACTGCTCAATTCATTGTCCCGATGAATGGCACAGAAAAAACACAAGTGGTTCTCTAGTGAGCTAGACTCCGGGCAAAACATTCGGCAAGTGGGCTCCTCCCAGGAAAACCTTCTTTCTAGAGAGATACACAAATAATAAAAATGATTCAACTGGGCAACTTCATCTAGCAAGCGAGCTATGGAAAAAATGATTGAACTGAGAGCTCTTGGGCGCTTCATCCCAATAAGCCATTTTTACCTGTATTACCACTATCATCCCTCGGGCAAGGCATCCGATAGGAAGGTTACTCTGACATTAACAATAGCACAAACCAACAAAACAATAATAATCGCTAGCCACTTCGTCCGAGTAAAACTTCTGGCATGAAGTCCAAGCATACAAAGATACAAAATGAACCCTGGCCAAATGGCCAGTACATAAAAGATCCGCTTCTCATTAACAAAAAAGATTTGCTTCTCCCAAGCCTCAATAACATCTACCAAGGCAACCTCAATAGAACTTTTGCTTCCAGGGTCAAGACTGCTCATAAACTGCCCATGGGGATGGCCATACCAAGGGCTTTGCAATCAAAGGGTTGAAAAAAGTTGCACAAGCTTTGTTATGGTACAACAACAGAGCGATGAAGAAGGGGTGTGCCCTTGAGAGTTTCTCTGCAACCTATCTGCACCCCATGCCAAAAGCGTTGTTACTTATTCAGTTGGGCTCCCAAATGCAAAGGCGTGCTCCCAGAGCAAAGGCTGCTTCCAAATTATCTTAAGGCATTGGAGGTTCCACTATTTGCAGTGTAGTGCATGCAAGTCCTCCCATGGGATGCATCGAAACATGAGGACATTAGCTCCCCCTTCCACCGCAGCTCAATGCAAAGCGACTACCATGCTTGCAAGCAACCATCAAGGGTGTCTAGTTATGATGAATCAAGGCCTCCACCATAGCCCCATTCTCCAAAAGCAGCAAGAGGACATTAGGGCCATGGGAAGAAGCAAAGAAAGGGCACTATGGTAAAGGGAGCCGTTGACAAGCTTGGGCTTGTGGTTCAGAAGAAGCTTCACGTGTTGCAGCTCACCTTCTCCAATGTCAAGGAAAAGATCCCGCTCTACATCCCTCCAGCAGCTTGTAACAATCCCCATAGCCAAGCTTCTTCTCTTTGCATCTCTTTCCTATCCTAATTTGGATCTACATGTAGCCGTCCATCGCATAATATGAACTGATCAGTCCCTTTGTGTCTTTCTTTGCCCAATTGACATCAAGAGTGATGTCTCTTTCCTATCCTAATTTGGATCTACATGTAGCCGTCCATCGCATAATATGAACTGATCAGTCCCTTTGTGTCTTTCCAATTGACATCAAGAGTGATGCATTGGTACAACTTCTCTGAGGTTTTTTCTCATATCCATTACAAAATTTGACCCAATCAAGGCTCTCACTGTGTTTCTCTGTTCGAATTCGCATCAAAATGATGGGTACTTAGATTTTTTTTGTGATGCTTTTTGAGCTGCTGAGTTTTTTTGCCTTCTTGTTTAGCTTTCTTGCGCTACCATTGCAGCAACCTATCACAGTGTAAAGTTCCCTCTCATCATGGCCCAATCCTCCTTCCATAGAGCTTGAGAGAGAGAGTGGGGTGAGAGGGTGAGAAGGGGAGCGTGGGCAACGGTGAGGAGGGGTGTGCGAGTGGGGTGGGTGTGTGGTAGGTGGGGAGAGATGAGAGAGTGGGGTCGGGTGGGAGGGAAAGCGAGTGAGAGAGAGAGGGTGGATAGGGGAAGGGGGGCAGTGAGTAGGCTCTGCACAAGTGAGAGAAAGGGAGGGGTGGTCGGTGAGTTGTGTGTAGGGGGGCCGGGTGAGAGTGGGGCCAGTTAGTGAGAAAGGCGGAGGGGGGGGAGGGCTGGTTGGTGAGTGAGAGAAGGGGGAGGGGTGATGATGATGAGGAGAGGGATCGTTGGAGAGGGGCGAAATGGGGGGGGCGGATGAGGGGGAGAGAGATTTGTTTGTTTTTTTTTGTTTTTTTGGTTTTTTAAAAAAATATTGAGGGTGGCAGAGAGGGTGTATGGTCGCAAGGAGAGAGAGGGAAGAGAGGGGGGTTGGGGGATTGCAAAGGAGAGGAGGAGGGAGGAGGGGTTGATGGTGAGGAGGGGGGGTTGCACCTGAGAGGGAGGAAGAGGGG
This sequence comes from Cibotium barometz, assembly GCF_041138505.1. NCBI lineage: Eukaryota > Viridiplantae > Streptophyta > Polypodiopsida > Cyatheales > Cibotiaceae > Cibotium > Cibotium barometz. The sequence continues at coordinate 50,618,359 of NC_141054.1, read as the reverse complement.
TGGAATGGGTGAGGGGGGGTGAATGGCAAGGGGGGGGATGACGATGAGGAGGGTTAACGGCGGTGAGGAGGGGGTGCTGCACCCGAGAGGAAGAGAGAGGGGGAGAGTGGGAGTGGGGTCGGGGCGCAAGAGGGAAGGGGGTAGGGTGACAGTGAGGAGAGAAGGGGGGTGCTAGCGGGTGAGGGTGACGTGAGGGGGGGTGAGGAAAGAGGGGTCGGTGGGGTGGGGTGTGCACCGGGGTGGGCAAAAAAAGGAGGGGGAGGTGGGTGAGAGAAGGGGGGGTTGCGAGGGAGGGGGCGGTGAGTGAGAGAAGGGGGGGTTGCGAGGGAGGGGGGGGTGTGAGGTGAGAGAGACGAAGGGGGAGAGAAGAGAGGGGGAGTGGGGTGGTGACCCGCAAAGGGGGGAGAAGAGAGGGGGAGTGGTGTGTGAGGTAATGGGGGGTTGGTCGTTGGGGTGAAGGAGTGAGGGGGTGGTCGGTGGCGGGGAGTGAAGAGAGGGTATGTGGGGTGTGAGGTAGGGGGGTTGGTCGATGGGGTGAGGGAGTGAGGGGGTGGTCAGTGGAGAGTGAAGGGAGGGGGTGTGGGGTGTGAGGTAGGGGGGGTGGGTGGTTGGTGGGGTGAGAAGAGAGTGGGTTGAGTGAGAGCGAGAGAGGTTTTTTTTTCTTCTTCTTCTTCTTTTTGGAAAACAAAATATGATGTTTTGATTTGTTTTTTTTGTAATGGAAAAAATACTAAAGAGGGGGATTTTTTTTGGTGAGAAGGGGGATTGGTGGGTGAGAGAGGGTAGGGAGTAAGAACAAGTTGTGCAAAAGAGAGGGAGAGAGGGAGAGGGAGAGAGGGAGAGAGAGAGAGAGAGAGAGAGGGAGATGAGGGGGGAGTGTCGATGAGGAGGAAGAAACATTTTTTGTTTTTGTTTAATGGAAAAAATTACTCAGAGGGGGGATTTGTTTTTTGAGAGAGGCGGAGACCCGATACCTATAGCACTTCATAAACACTAGAGTGATCCTTGCCATTCATCCTACTCTTCCTTGTCACTGGGTCCTTCCTCTCGAATGGGAATCATGTCATGTAGGGCAGTTCCCCTTGCACTCTCATCAAGGCCTTTTTCCAAAGGGCAAGATTACCATCCCCCCGGGTTAGGGATATGCAAGTTATCTCGGCCCCAATCCTGGATCACCTAAGCTTCCCTCAACCAAGGCCTTCCAATGAGCAAGCTGTAGGCCCCTCTAGCTGGTGGGAGGTCCAACACCACAAAATTTATTTCAAATACTAATCCCTCAAAAGTGATCGAAACTTACCTGACTATTCCCAAGGGTATCACTTCTCTCTAGTCTGCCACTCGGATGGCAAAAGGAGCTGGCTCAGTAATTCGGAGACCTGACTATTCCCAAGGGTATCACTTCTCTCTAGTCTGCCACTCGGATGGCAAAAGGAGCTGGCTCAGTAATTCGGAGACCCAAGACTTGCCTAGTAGCTTCAGGCATGATGTTAACACCAGAACCACCATCCACAATGGTCCCTGCAATTTGCGTTCCTCCCACACAAAGACTGTCACCCTCGGGCTTCAGTGATCGGCCTGTTGAGATATCGAGCTCATCTAGTGAGGCGGTGGACACTGATGACCCGCCTGGGGGATAGGCCCCACACTTACACCACTGGCATGGTTGGTGAGATCATGGGTGATATGTGGCCAGTGGGATGACAGGCTATGTGTGATAGCCATTCTAGAGACTGGCATAGTTATAGCGCCACCTCATTTACTTGGGTTCACACTATAGACAACCCTAGTATGTATTTGGTTGAGTACCTTTTCATATTTGGTGTACTCTTATGTTTGTATATGGTGTGTTGAGTGTTGGGTGAAGAAGAAGACGATTTTCTGCCTCTCACCTTGTGTGTTCTCTTTTAGGGTTTTGTGAGTGTGTGTGCTTGCAAGAGCTCAAGCTCTCTTCTCCCCTGCATCTTTTCATGGTATCATAGCCTGGTTCATGCTAAGGGCTGAGCTGCAAGCAAGAGAAGCACAGGAAGTGGTACGAGGGTAAGAGTTTCAACTACTCTTCCCTATTTGTGTTGGCGACTACATCCTTGTCGGGAGCTCTATGGGAGGCACATTGGCAAACGATCTCTGATTGAGGAGCTTTCTTCGCGGGAGTAAAGCTATAGGGCAACTATATTGTCCTGTCAGACATAATTTTTCGGGCGCATTAGGACCTCCGTTTTTCAGAAAGCAGACAATTTCAAGCACTGCGGGTAAGTCATCGATTCTTTGCAGAACTCTATTTTAAGAACTGCAGGAAGACAGATTGGTTGTGCAGACATTGTGTGTGCTGCAAAAAGAGGTCAACAGTTGCCATTGGGTGTATGTATGCACATTGAAATCATTGGTTGTGACATTTGAGTGTAGTACAGTACCGCTGCAGAAAATACAGCAATTTGTGCAGGACAAACCAGAGTGCTGTTTCTGGTAAATTTGTGTGTCTAGCAAGATGTCAAATGATGGCATAAACCAGATTGTTGCTGAGAAGATTGATAAGAACAACTTCCATGCTTGGAGGTTCAGGTTGACAAATTTCTTGATGGGAAAGGGTTACTGGGACTGCATAGAAGGTGAGCATGAAGAGGCACCGGAGATACCGGAGATCAATCTCATTGCTGCAAATGTGAAAGAGTTCAAGGATTGGAACCAAGGAGCCAGAAAAGTTTTGTATTGGCTCTCTATCAGTATACAGGACACCATGATTGGGCACATACAGGATGCCAAGTCCCCCAAGGAGGCATAGGACACCTTGGTAAAACTCTATGAAACGAATACCAAGGCACACGAAAGATACAGCTGCAGAATGAACTTCATACTGTGGAGAAAAAGAGTATGTCTGTGAATGACTATGCATTGAAGATCAAGGGTATTGTGCAATCCCTTGTATCTATTGGCATTTCAGTAGATGATGATGATAAGCTGGAAGTCTGTCTACGTATTCTCAGGCCACAATACAAGGCGTTCAAGACGTCTATTCAGACTCGGGAGGAAAACATTTCCAATTTCACAGATTTGGTGTCTATGTTGATTATAGAAGAGAAGAGCTTGGGTAAAGACCAACAGCCTTCAAAAAACAAAAATAGTTTAGAGCAACAGGCCTTCTACACAAGTTCAGGAAGAGGACGAGGTAGAGGAGGCCGTGGACGTGGCCAAGGAGGTGGCCGAATAGGTAATCAGAATTATGGCCTGAAGCAGCAACAACAACAGTCCTAGAATTCACAACAACAACATGCAGGTGGAAGAGGCCAATTCAGAGGCAGGGGGAGTCAAAGAGGTTGTGGAAATTGGCAAAGGTAGTATATTGATACACATGGATGCTTTTATTGTGGTAAGCTTGGACATGTGCAGGAAGATTGTTATAAGAAGCAGGCTGACATGCAAAATGGGAAATTGCAGCAAAACAACTAAGCATCCTCGAGTAGAAACATTGAGGATAATGAAAGGTTATTTATTATGCAGCATGTCGTTAATGCCATGTCTTAAAATGTTGAAGCAACACGTAAAGATGATGTATGGTACGTTGACTCAGGTGCTTCAAACCACATGAAAAGTCATGGGGAGTGGTTCAAGGAGATGAAAAATCTTGAAAGACCACGTTTTGTGGAAACAGGGGATAACACTGCTCATCCAATTGCCCATGTTGGAGATGTGCCATTGTCTATGCAGGATGGCAAAGTGAAGTACCTTGCAGATGTACTTCATGTTCCGAACATAACAAAGAATCTGGTTTCAGTTGGCCAGATGATTGAGCAGGGTTTGCAGGTTCGGTTTAACCCTGATAGTTGTTATGTTGAAGACTTTAAAGACAAGTGCAGGTTGGTTGCAAAAGGCAACAGAGTGGGCAGAATGTTTACATTGAATGTAAACATGCCTAAAGTGAGTGCTGCGATGTTTGCAAATGGTTGCAAATGGTTTAGGAATTGTTGCAGACACAGACATTTGGCATAAAAGAATTGGACATGTGAATGTGCAGAGAATGAAGTCTATGCAAACTACAGGAATTGTGACAGGGCTGCCAAAGTTTAAAGTTGAAGTGCAATGTTTGCAAATGGTTCAGGAATTGTTGCAGACACAGACATTTGGCATAAAAGAATTGGACATGTGAATGTGCAGAGAATGAAGTCTATGCAGACTAAAGGAATTGTGACAGGGCTGCCAAAGTTTAAAGTTGAAGGTATGCAGAAAATATGTGAAGCATGCCAATTTGGAAAGCAAACAAAGCATGTATTTCCATGTGACAGAAATGTGAGCAGAAATGCACTAGATGTTGTGCATTCAGATGTATGGGGTCCTATGAAGACCATGTCTATGGGAGGCTGCAGGTATTATGTGACATTTATTGAGGACCACACAAGGAAAGTGTGGGTATACTTCATGAAGGAGAAGGGTGAGGTGTTCACTCATTTTCAAAATTTCAGAGTTATGGTTGAAAAGCAAACAGGAAAATATGTAAAGTGCCTAAGGTCAGGCCTAAGGTCAGATGGAGGGGGAGAGCATTTCTCCAATGAGTTCTGTGAATTTTTTAAGAAGAATGGTATTCGGAGACAGTTTACATGCAGATACACTCTGCAGCAAAATGGAGTTACTGATACACTCTGCAGCAAAATGGAGTTGCTGAGCAGAAAAACAGGCACATTGCTGAGATTGCACGAGCATTGATGGGAGAGAAGAATATGCCACATACCTATTGGGCTAAGCTTGTGGGCTAAGGCTATTTCTATAGCAGTTTACATCATGAACAGGACTCCAACTGCAGCCATACATGATGTAACTCTAGAGGAGAGGTTTACTGGCAAAAAACCTGATTTGTCTCATCTGAAAGTCTTTGGATGCATTGCATATGTGCATGTGCCAGATGAGCTGAGAACTAAGCTGGATCCAAAAGCTGAAAAATGTGTGTTTATTGGGTATTCCCTTGAGCAAAAGGGATACAGGTGTTATAACCCTGCTACATATGAGTTGAGGGTAAGCAGAGATGTTGTTTTTGATGAGATGAGCAGCTAGTATGCTGCTGAAAAAGAAGCTATTGGGGCTGATGTGAGTGGAAATGTGGTCGCACAGAATACAAGTTAGTAGAGTGAAGAATCATGTGCAGAGGTTTACCTATGATGGTTATGTGGCACATCACTATGCATACATGGCAAAAGTTGTGCAAGTTGTAGAGCCCACATGCATTGATGAGGCTGTTGGAAATGTGTGTTGGGAGAAAGCTATGGGCTGCCTCAAAATCCCTAAAGGTTGAACCCTTCTCTGATCTGCCATCTTAACCTGAAAAGGTGCTAGGTCTAACTTTCCCAACTGCATTTTCTGATAGACTGACTCAGCTAATATGTTAACTCCAAGTCCTCCATCAAGCAACACTTCTTCAAATAAGCTGCCTTGAAAAGTTACCTTTATGACAGGAACTACAAAATCAACTGCTGGATCAATCTTATGCACTGCTGCCTCAGCTGTTTAGTTCATCTGAACTTCATATTCCTTACCTAGCAGCTTATTCAACAACCTCTCCTTGAATGCTGGTACAATACATAACATTTGATCTAAGGACAACTGTAATGGAAAGTTAATCAATACCTCAAACCAATCCTTTTGATCTCCTTTCACTTTAGGCTTGACTTCCACATGCTCCTTCTGCTTACCAATCTGATTGTCTATATTCATCTCATCCAAAATCTGATTTCTCTGTTCATGCTTGACCTGTTTTTGTACCTGATCCCTAATTCCTTTCTGCTCTTTCCAATCAATTGGTCCTTTACCTTTAGACCTAGTAACAGCCATCACATCAATATCTAGATTTTCATAACATTGGTTGCAATCACATGCCCACTCATCACAGTGTTCCTTGATAAGCTGCTCCTCCTAATTTGGTTCATGCACCTCTACCGGTTCTTGTTGCTAAGTCGTGTCAATTATTATCACATTTTCTTGAGCCTGGTGGATTCTGTTACTGTTGCTGAGGCCTTGCTTGCTTGTCATCCTGATTGTACTGTACCACTGGCATCCCTCTTTCTTCTCTATGTTTCAACCATAATGCACAATTCAGGCCTACCCAATGATCTGGTGCACCACAATACACACATGGCATTACTCTAGGTGGTCTTCTCTGATTATTTTCCTGATCCTCCAAGGTGGTCTTGGAGGTCTGGGAGGTCTCTGGAATTGTGGTCTTCCTCTAAATGGAGCTACTTGATTAGCTTCCACATTATTTCTTCCTCTACCTCCATTGGGAGTTGGCCTAGCCCTATTATTAGGGTTATACCAGCACTGAGCAGTGCTATGGCCTTCTCTTTTGCAAATCTGACAAAACTTCTTCTCTTTTGGTGCTACAGCAGAATATCCAATTTTTGTTCACTGACTTACCAAATCCTCCTCATTATCCTTCTTATCCCTCTTCTTCTTACCACTATGCTTCTTCTTCTTCTTTCCTTTACTTCCCTCATCATCACTCGCTGATGAAACTTCTGATTCACTTTCTTGCTCACACTCAGACTCTGCTTCTTCTGACCCTTCTTCTGAATCAGAGCTATCCCTGCTTTTACTACTGATCTTGGTCATGCCAAGCCTCTTCTCAACTCTAGCTGCAGTAGTAACTAGATTATTGATTCCACCAGCAATGTCAATGCTTGCCACAGCATTCTTCAAACCTTTTCTTAAACCCTTCAAGAAGTATCCTGCTAACATTTCATCTGTGGGTCTTTCATTGCCTTGCAATCTATCAACTAAAATTCTAAATTTCTGAGCATAATCTTCCACTAACATATTCTCCTGCTTGATGTCCCTTATTTTCTTCAAGACATCTGTTGGAGTCTTCTCTTTTCTGAATCTTTGTAAAAATGCTACTCTCAGTGCAGCATATGTTGCAAAATGTGCAATACCATATTGGCTAAACCAACTCATGGCTTTTCCTTCCAATGTTGCTACAAATTGATGTAATTTAATAGGGTCAGGATACACAGCATGATACCCACTTGCTTGCCACTTGGTCTCAAACTGAGCCACATGACAATTAGCATCTTCTTTAGACCTTCCTCTGAATTTTGCTGCTTTGACCTTAGGGTTGGGAGGTTGTTGAGCCATTGGGATAGTCTGAGGTACTCTCCTAGGTCTTTGCCTGGTAGATACTTGTAGTGGGTCAAATAGGAGTCTTCTTCTACTTCTTGCAGGTCTTCCTATCAAGAGTAAAGCTCCCGCCAATTGCCTCACATGCCTTCCCTCTGTTGCTCCTGAAAGCTCTCCCCCTTGGCCTAATAGTTGCTCTTCAGGGATAGGTTGCTCAACCACCTCTTCATCTATGGCTTGTTCATAATTAAAAGGATCAATGTTGCGTGCTTGGGCTTGGGCTCTGGTGTAATACGCTCTGGATACTCTTCTTGGAAGCTCTGACATGCATCATCTCTCAACAGACACAACCAACACAGCCAACAGTGTTGACATAGCAAACTCAGTGGGGCAGCACAACAAGAACAACAGGCATAGCAGGATCGCCAAATGTGTTGGGGTTCGTCAACACATGATAGACTCACTCTGAAACACCATTACTCACAAAGAATCAACATAGAAAGCACTTCAGACATAGCAACACTTGCACAAAGACAACTTCAAATTGAACAGAATAATGCACAGAGGTAGATTCGACAGAGCAGAAAAATATGATTGAACTTGCTTCATTGAGTAAATACATCAGCATCAGAACACGACTACATCACCCTAACTCTGCCCCACAAGGTCCATTCTAACCTCTTGAAGTAACAAGACAAAAGCAGTTGTTGTAATTGCCTAAAATAATGTTCTTGGCATAAACATCCGACTCAGCCACATCAGACCTAGAAAAACCCGACTTAGCATAATCCGACTAAGCGTTACAATATCCAGTTCAACAGGTAGCTGAAGAGACATTTGGCTAATGAAAAGGAAATGTTAGCCAATGAAAGGTTAAGGGGCTGAAGTTGGAGGTCATACACCACTTACGCCAATATAACCATGAGTCCAGGGTCCATTTGGGATATGGTTGGGTGGAGAATCAAAGTACTAGTCTTACGAGTCCTCAAGCTTATAATGTAAGGAGCATTACATTGGTATCAGAGAAAAACAATTGGGATGCGTATCTTCCATTATTAGAATTTGCTTATAATAGTGCTAAACATTTTGCTATCGGTTTTAGTCCATTCATGCTAATGTATGGATTTCAACCTTATAATATAAAAAAAATCTTTTATGCATACTTCTATGCATGAAAATCAAATATGATAAAAGTAACACTTTTATAATAAAAATGATCTTTTATGCATACTTTTATGCATAAAAGTCAAATATGATAAAAGTAACACTTTTATAATAAAAATAAATTTTTTAAATACAAATAATCAAAATGCATCTTCTATGCATGAAAATGACACTTTAGAATATAGAAATCATAAAGATTACTCTTTTAGAATAATGAAAGATAATACTTATTTCCAATTTTTTGAAAAATTCTGCCATAACCTCCTTTGTATGGCTGACCATTTTTCAATTTTTAAGACTCTGAAATTAATTAGAAATGCACCAAGAGTATTTAAATCATTCTAAAGTAACATTTTTTTACTTATTTAAGAGAAACATTATGAATAAACTTGATTTTATTCATTAATCATTCACCTAGGATAAAGAATGGTTGGATTTACCAGAGAAGAGAGGGGAATGCCTTTTGCAATGAGGCATAACATCATTTGCAATGAAGAGAAGACAAAAATCATAAAAAACCATAAAATGAATGGTAAAGAGAAGAATCTCCAACTTACTAATGAATTTGAGAGCTTTCCTTTGGCTTGATGGTTTGAGGGTTCTACTCTTGTTTGAAACAAGAGTGGCCACCAATCTTTTGGAAGAGGGAAGGTCAAAAAACTAATGAATTATGAGTAAATTCACAGTTTTCTGGCACTTGGGAGAGGCAGGGTCCTCTCTACACCATGACCTACCATCTGCGTCAACGTCGACCGACTCCGATAAAGCCTCTAATCTTTCAACCCCATCCTCACCTACAAAGTTTGATGCCAAAAACTTGCAATCAGTAGCTATTCTTGAAGAAATTCCCAGAGCCCCCAACCATCTAACTCTAATAGGAAACTCAAAGGAAAGGCCCCGACTCCTATGCATCTTCATCAACAAACCTCATCAAAGGAGATAACAACATGCTCAAAGGCCTCGTATTGACAGCTACTCCACAAGAGACTCTAACTTCATCATCATCAACAATGCCAATAAGTCTCAAACCTGCAGCTTCAGTGCGAACCTCAGTCAAGGAGGGCCCTAAACCTTCCACATCAACCCTAAAGAAAACCCCACCAAGACTCTCACGATCACGATATCTTAATAGTATCTTCAATGTGGGTAGAAAAGTAGCTACTTGTAGCTCAAAGCTACTATGAAGGTGCCAATTAAATTTGGGTGCCTCGATAGTCATAACCTCTTCTTCAATGCAGCACTCAGAAGCTAAGGAAGAAGAAGAGTACTCCACAACACCGTCCACAAAAGCCTATGCGAGTTCCTCAAAAAAACTCCACCAATGCAACAAGTGTGGGCAAAAACACTACTGCAACACAAGGGTACTACCAAAGAAATACCAAAGCTTAGGTCCCCAAGCGCATCACAAAGTCCCCTAAGCTTGCACAAAGAAGGAAGCCTTAACACCAAGCACATCGGCAACCAAATTACAATGTTCGTCAAAGATGGGTGCCTGTGCATGTACTTCATCATATGGTCAACAAGGATACTATGATGGTAATTCCATCATATGGTTGCCAAAATCGAACAATGTGAAGAAAACCTCACCACCAACTTTCACCCCAACAACTTCACCTAAAGTTTAAAAAGAATGGAGGCCCAAGCAGCAACAACAAGCAAATCACTCTCGTGCATTCAGCACCAACACAAGAGCTTGTCTGTTAGCAAAAAGAATCAGCAGTCTTCCCTACTGCCTTGATATCATTTCAGCCAAATAAATTCAAGATCAAATACAAAGACTTAAGAGCACATCATCAAAAACAAAATAACAATGCTCTTGTCACCCCTCTGGAAATGATAAATGATCCATCCTAAGCATGTGCAAACACAGTTGGTCAGTCTCTGCAGATTCACGTCATGACTTTCACGTCTAGTCCTTTACGTCCTGGTCTTTCATGTCTGCAGTTTCACGTTTGCATAATCACGCATCAGTGTTTCATGTCTTAGCAGTTTACATGAAGAAGAAAAAAAATCAAGATCAAAATTTGAAAAATCAAGAAGTTCCATCTCACGGCTTAAGAACCTTCACTTTCACGATTTAAGTCTCATTTTATGGATTAAGCCATATCAAACAATAGCCACTAAATATTTGCTAAGCTTATTGCTTACTATTCTTTTGGCTAAATTAATGTAGCAACAGTTGCTCCATGAGTACATATCTATACTCATGCAGCACTGGAGAACATTTGCACCAATCGACAACTTCTAGGTACATCTGTGGATGGGGGGGCCATGGTGGGCGAAAGTCTAGTCAATGGTACAACTCTCGCCTAAAATTTTCCTTCAAATTACAAACCTCTCTAAACGACGCCACCATCTTCACAAATAAATAATCTTCAATCCATAGTAAAGATATCTATATTAGCCTCGCAAGTCGACGTAATTCTTTCAATCCTCACCAAACAACAAATGGCTACATCAACACCACAGAATAGTTCAATAAGAGTCTATATGACTCCATTCTTGTACTTCATGTAAATCAACTTCATAAGAGCACTTAAATATGCATAAAAACATAAAAAGCACATGGGTAGAAGAAGACAGGATCAGGTCCTACTCAAGAACATTTGACAAGAATCCTGCCACATAAAGGGACATCATCACAAGCCAAATACTTCAAATGATGAATGTCGCTTCAATGAATCAAATGGAACTGAGAATCACCATCTCATTTTGATGATAAAGTCTATGTTCCTCCGGATCGTTCTCTCTCCTCTCCCATTATTAACACCTCTTAGTGTCCCCACTAACAAAAACCACATGTAACCTTGCCAATGATTGCCAAAAACAAAGCGAGCCAAAAAAAAAGACGCTCACACAAATATAAAAAAGCAATCATTCATAAAAATCTCTCACCCGTTAGGAATTCCCAATACACCACTAACCTCTTCATTCATTAACTAGCTTTTCTTATTTCTTCCGAAGGAACAAAGACCATTGAACATCATTCAACATCAAAGCCATCGACAAAGCTTGTTCATTCTCTCCACACAAAGGTCTTTAACACGATCTCACGAGGATGCGATCGTCAATCCCATTCTAGGATTAACAAGAGCTACCGCCATTATCTTACATCAAGGAGTCACGGTAAATACACCAAAGGGTCATACATTCAAGATATAAAGCAATAGTGTCCAAAGCTACAACTTGGACAGGCGCCCGTAATGGTGTAACGAAGTATTTATGGCGATTTTCACTTCAAGAGCGTGTGGTAGCAAGTTATGATGAAGTCCTAAGTGATGTACTTCATGGATATATTATGAGAGTAGTCATTGTAATAGCATTAGGCCTCTTATGAGCCTAAAGTGCCTGGTCGGCCATAGTTTAAGTGAGTGTGAACACTTATGGCCATGTATATAAGTGAATTTCTCTCATAATACAAGAGACTCTCCCATTATGAAATTGAGTCTTGCTCTTTGCTAATCTCTCTCCCTAATGCATGCTAGTGAGTGTGTGTGAGTGAAGTGAGGTGAGAGGAGGGACGAGGACCCATAGTGCAACGCAGCGGTGTGACAACGCTCGCGGGAGACACGATGGAATTGCTTCTCAAGAGTTGTAGAGCTTGCAGACCTCGAGGGTTACGAGCTCGGCCATTGGAAAGATCCTCACGACAGTTGCGGTTCACTAGGTAATCTCTTTTTGAATGTGTTTCAAGGAGAGTTAGGGTGAGCCTTAACAATAAGATTTGAGTGGAAGTGAAAAATTCTAAGAAATTGGTTGTTTTTGTTGTGTAGTTGTGTGGTGGAGTGGCCTTGGAACAAGGCTCCACTATTTTTGCTAGTCAATTTCGATGTTTGTATCACCAGAATCGTTAACGTGAACGAGAAAGGTGATGCTCTGTTTTTCTTTCCTTGCAAAAAATTACAAGAATCGCAAAAATAAGGAGCCATTGATTGTGTCTTGAACTCGTATTACATTCTTTATGCCTGGCACAATCATTTTGGAAGCATCTGGATAGGTATTTTGCACCCAAATTCATCTCAGTTGACGTGGGAACTTTCCACGTAAAATTGCAGGAGACCATTTCACGACGTGAAACGTTTTCTGTAACTTCATGGCATGAAACGCTCCTAGCATCATTGCCACAATTAGTACCGCAATTCACGGGATCACCTTGGTAAAAATAGGTAGCCTTATCCTGACACCACATGTTTGACAAAATTAAGAACCGTGAATTAGCAAAAAATGTTCACAACGTGAATGATTTACACTTCACGGTGTGAATCGATTTAGAGCATTTCACGATGTGAACCATTTGCATTTCACGGTGTAAACCATTTTCATTTCATGATGTGACTTCATGGCGTGAACTATTTCTACAATTTCACATCTTAATCAAATCTAACTCACGAACTTGGTATTGTCAGAATAAGGTTAAGAAAGTTCTTGAGACCAGTAAAAATTATAACAAGGTAACGTGGATTTCTAAGTCTAAAGCAAAAATTTCGAACATGTGAAAGTGTAGAAAATCATTCACACAACATGAACAATTTTCTAACATTTCACGCCGTAAACTATTCTCTGCAATCTCACAGCCTTAGAAAATAAGTCAATAGTATCTTACCAAAATTTAATTGGGGTAGCAAAATAGCTTATCAAATCATATTCACCATTCACTTAAGGTCTGGAAAGCTCATCGGAGACGACCTCACTCCTGACGATAGTGCATCAAATCACCAAGGATCTTCCTATCAAAAGAGTGTGGGTTCAGGCCAGTAAAGCACTCAATTGAGTGTCTTAAGGAATCTAACCACCGTCGAGACTAGTAGTGAAGAATCCATGGAAGAAGGGTTGCAATACTCTAGGTTTGGGGAAGAGGAGATACCACCCTCCCCTACCAGATCTAGCGGTATCATTGATATAGCTTGGGGATTTTTTGGTCTCCAAACTAGTAATGATGAAGAGGCGCAATCTACGGGCACAGGTCTGTCAACCAGCACTGGACTTGGTCCAAGGCACGAAATACCTATCCAACCTTTAAATTTGAGGCTGTCAAATACTCGCACCCCCCGAATGAGAAGAGACATGGAAAGCACAGCTCGGACAGTTCAAGTATTCTTCCCCACCTCAAAGGAAGTAGAATTAGATCTGAAAAGGATTGAAGTAGAACGACAGCTACTACGAGAACTAAGCTTAAAGAAACAAGAGCTCAATACTCGAAGGGCTAGAGCTAAACAAAAGGAGATGGTAGGTGTGAACTTACTTCAATCACGTGGCAAAGAGCCGAAAATAGTCATGGGTAAGAGTGGGAGACTTAGAACCCATTAATGAAGAGCTAAGAGTGGAGGAAGGGTTTGTAACCCTAGATGAAGGGGATAATATACCAAGAGAAGCGGATGAAGTAGAAGACTGCCTATACACCAAGAAGGACATCGAGCAGATGATCAATCATCCGACGTTCTTATAAGACATGGAGCTCTTAATTCTACAAAGGCGCACGGAGGCAACTAATGATGAGCCATTCTAGAATGAAGTGGTTGGACAGTTCTATAGACCAGAAATGCCTAGAAGAGCCAACGTAGGAAGAGGAGAAGGTATAGGTAGGGGGGATGTCACGTAGGCTGTAATGCCTGTGACCGACGGCAGCAGACCGGATGGCCAGATCCGGGGTTCAGTGGGAGAGGACGCCCATGCGGAGTCATGGGCGGCCAGGCTAGTGTGGACGGCAGGCCACACACTATATAGCCTGGGGGATGGGGGGCAATCCTCATTCTTCCTCTATGGCTGGGTGGTGAGCCAGAGGCCGTCCCCTCTCGTGGTAACGCCCGTAGCGGCGTTACGGATATCTAACACTGGTATCAGAGCATGGTTCGAAGGGATCGTGAGAGTCTGCGCGCGAACGGGGGACCGGAGCCCACTCGGTGGTTTTCATCCACAATCTCCTCACCCTTATCTACACAAGGGAATGTGTGGAGGAAGGGGGGCCAAGACTCTTGAGGAAAGAACGCTTTCTCTCTCTCTCTCTCACTCTCTCTCCCCGACACACACACAGCATCGCAGGTAAGAAAATTTTGTTTTTTTTTTCTTTTGTTTTCTACGTTGATTCGATTCGAAACACTCTCCATTGAAGGTTTCAAAGGATTGAAACCTTTGTCGAGGTGGGGGGGGGGGCGCAGACCACCCCCCACGACCAGCCCCTGTGTGTGTGGGGGCGAAGCAGGGCCAATTCCGTGTGTGTGTGGGGGCGAAGCAGGGCCAATTTCGTGTGTGTGTGGGAGCGAAATTGAAATGCGTGGGGTGGGGGGGCGAAGACCAGCCAGCCCCTTGAAACACTAAGAAAACGCAGGAGCACCGCATTGAGCACCTGTGAAAGGGGGCGCAGACCACCCCCACGACCAGCCCTGTATGCGTGGAAGTGTGGGGGCGAAACAAGCTTACGCGCAGGAACCATTGGTGAGGCTGCAGGATTCGAAGCCCTGCTATACACCCAATGAGTGAGCTAGGAAACGCGTCAAAGGGAAGCCGGAAGCTCAAAATCGGTGTGTTTGGGCGTGCGCTTCAGTAGCCAGCCCAAACGCCTAGGAGCCAGGCCGGCGGCGGCCAGCCAGCCGGCGGCGGGCAGCCAGCCGGGCCAGCCATGGGCGGCCAGCGGGCGGCGGCGCACGCCAGCCAAAGGCGGCAGCGGCGGCCGGCCAGAAATGGCGCCAGCCAACCCACCAAACAGCCGGCGATAAACGCCCAGCACACGCCAGACGCCCACCAGCGGCCTGAAGAAAAAAAAAAGAGGGAATTAAAAAAAACAAAACATTTATTTTTTTAAAATAAAAATAATTTTCATTATTCATTTTTGTGAATTATATGAAAAAATTCAAAGAACCCTCTTTCTCGGCTGGGGAAGAAAATCATCCCCGCAAGAAATAATCACGGCAAGGGATAATAGTTTCCGGAGTTAATTTTTGTTATGAGTTGCAGGCATATTTTCTCGTGGATCGGAGCATCCCGGAAGCGTCCTTGTAGAGGCTCGCAACGCAACAAACCGACAGGCGACCGTAAAGGGGGGTGACTATTATTTTCTCTCCACCATTGCTCATTTTTATTAGCGTTTTTTTTTAGTAATTTCCGAGTTCTCGCATTATTTTTTTGCAAGAATTAAAATGTCTGCTAGGCGTAGTGTGTCCCCACCGCCTTCTACTTCTCTAGGTTTTTCCAGTCTCTTGTCCTCGGTCGCGGGTTTGACCCCGACCGAATTGTCAGGCCGTACACGCCCGACCGTTGTTCGGTCCGGAGCGCGCTTATCGATCACTCGTGATCCGCCAGCGCCCTCCTCGTCTATTGACCCTGCCTTAGGACCCAGCGAGCCCGCAGCGGCCGTATTGGCTGATGACCCTTTTCTGGCCGATGAGCCACAGGACATGAACACTGACGTCGCCGAGGGGACCGAGGAGGACCTCTTGGATTATGACGATGATGACTATGACCTACTAGACCCTGTTGATGTCCTGACAGAGACGGAGCTCTCTAGTGGACTGTTTAAATATCTTAATGCCAAATTGAATACTATGGGTAAAGTCCAGGCTGATTTAGTCACGATGCTACAGAGCATCTCCACACGGTTAGATGCACTGACAGCCGCCTCGGCTAGTACTCCGACTCCTCGTGGTAGCCGAGCTCCTACAGCACGGGTGAGCGTAGCCTCGCCAGTGGTTGCAGGAGTACAGGCCGATGCGCCTGCGGGGCCGTCCGTAGCGACAGCTTCGTCGTTGTTAAAAGACTTAAAGCCGCCTAGTTTTGGTGGCGAGGAAAAGGAGAGAAACAAGGACTCAGTCAATATGTTTCTAGCAAAGTGGTCAGATTTGCACGCGCTGCGACAGCAGCCTAGCCGTATACAGCCCGTTAGAGGCTAGCCTCTCTTTAACCGGCAAAGCGTACAAGTGGTGGATGAGTCTGACAACTCGCCCTGCCACTTGGACGGAATTTGAAACAATGTTTCGAAAAGAATTTTTGCCTGTTAATGAGGCAGAGAGAAGCTGGGAGTTATGGGACAAGTGCTCGATGGAGAACAAATCCCTAACTCAGTACATCTCAAACTACAGGGAGATAGTACTCAAGTTAAAAGGAATCGATGCATTCCAAACATTGCGGGGCTTTAAGAGAGGCCTCAAAGATGATTACCTTGAGTACGTCGAACCCCTACAGCCTAAGGACTTAGCAGAGGCAATTCAATATGCACAGATATTCGATGACATCAAGCGCCGTAGTGCGCGTGGTGGTTCTAGCAGGGCCGAGGGTAGTGAAAAGAGGAGGTCAGGCCTCAAAAGAAAAGGGTTCCGCAGTGAGAAACAAGGGGATAGGACGGACCAGGAAGGACAGGGTGGTCATTGGTCTAAAAAACCGCGACCATCCAGAAAAAAAAGAGACACCGAAAACCAAAAGAAAGAGCAATATATTAAAGCGCGAAAGGAAAATCGCTGCTTTAATTGCAATGAAGTAGG
This sequence comes from Cibotium barometz, assembly GCF_041138505.1. Classification (NCBI taxonomy): domain Eukaryota; kingdom Viridiplantae; phylum Streptophyta; class Polypodiopsida; order Cyatheales; family Cibotiaceae; genus Cibotium; species Cibotium barometz. The sequence continues at coordinate 50,601,629 of NC_141054.1, read as the reverse complement.
ACACACGAAGGCTGAGTGTCCAAAGCCTAAAGCCAGCACGAGTGGCAACGAGCCCAAGAAAGATGGTAAATCTTCTAGGCAGTTGCATACAGTGCAGAGACTCCCTCTCAGTTCCGCAGAGTTCAGAGAGGTGACAGTGTGTCATTGTGATGAGCATCACGCTTGTTCAGTGACACCAGCGATGTGGCAGCCTACTGTAGGTCCACATGACATGGTGCGCATGTATGGCACCATATGTGGCCGTAGAGTCACAGTTTTTATTGATGATGGAGCTAGTCACAACTTCTTGAACTACTCGTTAGTCAAGAAATTGGGATTGACTGAGACCCGGAGTGATCATGAGTATACTGTTGGCCTAGCCAACTGATATGACAAAACGGTATGGAATACCGTAGTATTGGGGGTCCCATTATCTATGCAGGACTACAAGGCTCCGCTTGACTTTCAGGTCATGCACTTAGCCAGAGCAGACGTATATCTAGGCAGGGAGTGGCTGTATGGCTTGGGCCCTAGTCTAGCTCGGAATTACTTACATAACACGCTATGTTTTGAGCATGGAGGTAGAGTCATCACCCTGCAGGGCGACCGTACTGTCCCTGCCACACCACTTATTTCCTCCATGGAGTTGTGTACAGCGGTCCGCAGAGACCAGATAGCAGAGGTATATGCTTGTTACCCTCTTTTGAATTCTGTTTCCGTAGATGAAACGATAAATGATGTTTGCGTAGACAAACAAGAAAAACAAAATACCCTTGGACGAGACCCACTGTTTGAAAACCCTGTTTGGCATGCATGTGATTCAAACAAGAAAAAATCCAAGGTGAATGAGACATTAAAGAAAAAGTACGTAGATACTTTAACGAATTTATTAGAGGAATTTCAGGATGTTTTTCCTGATGATTTACCAGATGGTTTACCACCATCTAGGGAAGTAGACCATGGCATCGAAGTTATGCCAGGATCAAAACCTATAAGCAAACCTGCTTATAGATTAAGCCACTCCGAGGCACAGGAGGTGGAAAAACAATTAACGGAATATTTGAACAAAGGCTTTATTCGGCCTAGTTCAAGTCCGTGGGCATCGCCTATTCTTCTGGTAAAGAAGAAAGACGGATCTATGCGGATGTGCATAGACTATAGGGCTCTTAATCAGATAACGATTAAGAACAAGTATCCGATGCCACGCATGGATGAGTTGTTTGATCAACTCTATGGATCGAGATACTTCACAAAAATAGACCTGAGATCTGGGTATCATCAGGTTAGAATAAAAGCAGAAGATGTTGCGAAGACAGTATTTAGGACCCGTTTCGGGCATTTTGAGTTTTTGGTTATGCCATTTCGGCTAACCAATGCTCCAGCGACGTTTATGACGCTGATGGACAGTATTTTACGTCCATATCTGGGAAAATTCGTAGTAGTTTTCCTAGATGATATTCTTGTGTACAGTAAGACACAGAAAGAACACATAGAGCATTTGCGTCTAGTGTTCAAGTTGTTGCGAGAGCACAAATTATTTGCAAAGAAAAGCAAATGTGAATTTTTTGAAACAGAAATTCACTACCTTGGTCATATTATATCCGCCGATGGTACGCGGATGGAGCCAGAAAAAGTAGAGGCTATTCTTAAATGGCCAGCGCCGAAGAATCTCGAGGAACTGCAGATTTTTCTTGGCATGTCGGGGTTCTACCGACAGTATGTGAAGGACTACGCGAAGATCGCAGTCCCGTTGATGGACCAGTTACGGTCAAAAACAAAGATCATTAGTTGGGGGGATGCCCAACAGAAAAGCTTTGATAAGCTCAAGGTGACCATAGCAGCTGCACCTGTTTTGACAATTGTCAATCCAAATGAGCCGTTTGTTTTGGAAACAGACGCTAGTAATGAGGCCATTGGGGCCGTACTTATGCAAAGGGGACGCCCAATTGCATTTGAAAGTAAAAAGTTAGATCGTGCGCAGCGTAACTACTCGGCTTACGAGCGAGAGTTACTAGCGATAGTTCATGCACTAAAAAAATGGAGACACTATTTATATGGTGCCACTTTTGAGGTCCGGACGGACCATGAAAGTCTGAAATGGCTTTCAAGTCAAAATGAACTGAAGGGTAGAAAAGCTCGGTGGGCGGAGATTCTACAGGAGTTTGACCTTCAGATACGTTACCAGAAAGGTAAGTATAACGTGGTGGCAGATGTACTTAGTCGCATGCCACAGATTAATGAACTTAGTTTCACAGTCTTCAAGAATGATTTCTTGGAGTCCCTACGTGGTTTATGTGAGCACGATTCATCTTTTACAGAGGTCTGGCGCGCTGTACGCGTACGCACTTCTTCACAGACGCAACCACCTCCCTCGTTGGCACGTATTGCTAGTCCGGAGAGACTGGCCGAAGGTGCAACGAGAAGGGAAGCGAGAGTTAGTCCGGAGAGACTAGCCGTGTCTTCTGGGTATAGTTTGGAACCGGAGAGTTCTGACGTAGGCCCTTCATCACCTTTGACTGCCACGGCTTCAAAGGGGAGTGATAAACTTCGTCGGGGGGAGAAATATGCTAATTACTCCATTGACGACGGGTACTTACTCTACAAGGGTAGAATATGTGTACCAACTATTGGTGACTTTCGGGCCCAAATTCTTAAAGAAAGTCATGATAGTCCAAGTGCGGGTCATCCCGGGATTCAGAAGACCTATGCACTAGTAAAAAGACAGTTTTGTTGGCCTAGTTTGTTTAAGGACGTCCAGACTTATGTGCTGAAATGCAATAAGTGCCAGGTCAATAAACATGAACGTCTTAAGGTTGGAGGACTACTCCATCCGCTGGAGATTCCTCAAGGGAAATGGGAAAGCATTTCCATGGATTTCATTACTGGTTTACCCAAGACGAGTCGAGGGAATGACTCGGTGTGGGTGGTAGTGGACAGGTTAACTAAAATGGCAAAGTTTATTGCCACGAAGAAAACTGTTAAAACGCCAGAGTTGGCAAAACTCTTTATTGAACATCTCTACAAGCTACATGGCCTGCCCGCAGATATAGTGTCGGATAGAGATAGAAAGTTCAACAGTCATTTTTGGAGGGAAGTCTTCAAAAAGCTGGATACTACTCTGAGTATGAGTACGGCAGATCATCCGGAGTCTGATGGTCAAACTGAAAGAGTTAACCAAATTCTAGAGGATATGTTGCGTTCTTATGTTAGTAAGAAGCAATCTAATTGGGAAGAGTACTTACCCTTACTGGAGTTTGCCTATAATAGCTCCAAACACTCAGCGACTGGATTTACACCATTCATGTTAATGTATGGATTCCAGCCGAGATCTCCAATGGCTGTAGGCCTAGAAAAGGAGAAGATTCAATCTGTCAAGGATTTCCTTGAAGATATGAATGATATGCTCAAAGCCGCACGTGAGAGCATTCGTAGCGCTCAGGATCGCGCTAAAACTTATGCGGATAAAGGACGAAGAAAGGTGACCTTTGCAGAAGGTGACTTTGTATTCCTCAAGGTTCCTGCGCAGTCAGAAACCATGAAAACGGGAAAGTGTGATAAACTTTCTCCGAGATATTGTGGTCCTTTTAAAATCCTTAAGAAGATTGGGGACGTAGCATATAAACTTGAGTTACCGGAGAGTTCTCAAGTCCATCCTGTCTTCCATGTCAGTAAACTGAAGAAATCAGTTCACGGGTTAGAGAACGCAGTTTCTCCAGAGATTTTGGTGGATTTGATAGAGCCACCAAAGATACCACATGAACCTGAAAAGATTCTACAGTATCGTGATAGACAGACCCGACATAAAGTGTACCAGGAGGTACTTGTTAAATGGACAGATAGGGATGAGGAGGTAGCTACCTGGGAACGCCGTAGTGCAATTTCCAAAAGGTTTCCCCAGTTTGTTTTCGAGGACGAAAACTCTTCTTAAGGGGGGGGTAATGTCACGTAGGCTGTAATGCCTGTGACCGACGGCAGACCGGATGGCCATATCCGGGGTTCAGTGGGAGAGGACGCCCATGCGGAGTCATGGGCGGCCAGGCTAGTGTGGACGGCAGGCCACACACTATATAGCCTGGGGGATGGGGGGCAATCCTCATTCTTCCTCTATGGCTGGGTGGTGAGCCAGAGGCCGTCCCCTCTCGTGGTAACGCCCGTAGCGGCGTTACGGATATCTAACAGGGGAGTAGCTCCTCAAAGACCAAGGGCAGATCCAACCATAGATCTTAATGCAGCCACAAGGACGGATCTATTGAATATGGTTGTGGAAATGGGCCGAGGAATGGTCAAGGAACTAGGCACTGCTCTAGAATCTAGACCCTCCCAAATGAAGCCACACATCATTTCAAAGCTCATTAAAAAATTCTCTTGGGAAGGGGATCCAATTCAACATGTAGAGATCTTTGAGTCCACATGCAAAACCTGCGGGCCAGTAAGTGATGTAACCATGATTCATGCTTTCTCACACTGACCCTAGAAGGAAAAGTGCATCAATGGTTCCGAACCCTCAAACCCAAAGATAAGGTTGATTTCACATGGCTCAAGAATGTGTTTGTGCCAAGCTTGCCAGAAGTGGCGAGACAGATAGAGTCCTGTAGCACATCTACACAACATCAAACAAAAAGAAATGGAGTTGATGCGAGATTATGTGTCTTGGCTAAAGCACTTGAATTCAAGGTGCAAACTACGTGAGGCTAACTGATGTGATTAGCTATTGCCTTGCTTCTAGAGAGGAGTCCGAGAACACAAGATGCATGATTATCTAGTATTAGTCCGATCGGCTACTCTAGATGCATGTTGTAAACTGGCAATTGAATATGAAGACAATATGCTAAAATTGCCACAACCAGAAGATGTCAAAATATCTTCGTCAGCAACAACGACTTCGCGAGTTTTGAGTCACCAAGAGATTAGAACTCGAAGCAAGCAAGTCGGGAACATGACTGTGGATGAACTTAGTAATGCAATACTAGAAAAATTAAAGGTAAAGGATGGAAGAGAAACATCTAGGCATGGGCATACCCATCTTTATCCTCGTAGAGAATTGATGTGGTGCTCTATGTGTAGATTGAATCACACTACCACTGAATGCCCACAGTTAAGAGTAAGGCCATTGCTCTATTGTGTGCACTGTGTAAAATTAGGGAATTATGACACCTCCACGTGCAGATATCCAAGGTTCTAAATAGTAGCATAGTTACTAGCACCTATAGCTCCATTGGCCTTACTAGCACCACCTATAGCTCCATTGGCCTTACCAGCACCACCTGTGCAAATCACTGCAGCTGTAGGACAACCACACCCTTCCTATTTACCTAGGGGGATGTTTCGGGTACATGACACTTCACCTCTGCCTGCCATCCATTTTTACACCACAACCACCAGTGTTGGTGAGTACTATGAGGAAGCTATCGAGATTGCACCAGAATTCTATGTGTTACAGAATAACATGCCAGTACCTATGTTTCAAACCACGGTACAGTGGAAGGGTAAGGACATAAACTTAAATATGAGGAGAGGACCGCTACAATGTTTTGGTTGCGGTGGACCGCATCGAATCGCTGAATGTCCAAACAAGAATGTCGTTCATATGCACCAACCTCAACAATTGACTGCACCCCCCAATGACATGCCAGTACTTGTACTAAATGTGGGTTTGATCATTTGATCAAATATTGTCCATACCGCGCAAGTGGTTCAACTTCCACTACTAACCAAGCCACCATCCGAACCATTACTGTGCAACCTAGAAACATCATGCCACTCAATGTCTTGACATGAGCCCAGGCCCAATTGGGGGACAAAGGGAAGAACCGTGCAGATGCAACCACTTCTAGAACTAGTAGTAGGAGGAGGGAGAAAAAAGTGGGTAAGGGTGACACCAGGGTCACAATTCAAGATGGATCTGAAGAAGATACGATTGACACCAAATCCACTCAATCTCAAGAGAAGAGAGGGATCAAGCGGTCAAACCAAATGAGCCTGACCAAGAGATGCAAGGGGAAAGACCATCAACTCCTAAAGGAGTCGGTGAGTACCCAAATGCTGAAGAGGAGATAAGGAAGCTCGAAGAAGCCAGGGCCCTAGTTGAAGAGAGTGTCAATGACTTCACGAAGCTAAGCTACAAGCTAATCGGGTTAGGGATACAATGTATCCAAGAAACAAACCAACAAGGGATGGATACGAGACGCACGCATGGAAGGAACTCTCAATTGCTAGAGAACCCACAGACATAGGCTGCCTCATAGCTCTACTATCTACTTCTATGCGCAGGATGAGTCCATTCATTCATTCCATGCATGCGTCTCGTATCCATTAGGGATGGATACGAGATGCACACATGGAAGGAACTCTCAATTGCTAGAGAACCCACAGACATAGGTTGCCTCGCAGCTCTACTATCTACTTCTATGCAAATGCCATTGGGACAACTGCTACGCAGTTCATTAACATTATGGGTAGACATAAAGGAATGGGTAGAGGGCGGGAGCCGACACTACAGAGGATGTTCTGTCCCTCTAGTAGAAAAAACCTTAAAACATACAAGGGAAAGAATAACCAAAGTCATCAAGATACTGGTTAATAAATTGGGGCATTATTACGAAAGCGACGACACTAATGCTACGATCCCAATTTATCATAACAGATACTAGGCACTGACTATCCTGGATGGTGGGGTGGGGGTTAGCATCATCACAAAACGATGTTGGGAAAACTGGGGAAAACCCGATCTAAAAAGAGCAGATCTTATTGTTAAAATGGCAGATAGAACATCTTCAAGGCCCATTGGGCTTTTAGAGAATGTGAGACTCAAACTCTTTACGTTTCACTACCATCATACAATTGTAGTAATGGACTTTCTGTGCCAACTAGACTCATATGACATATTATTGGGGAGACCCTTCATGAGGGAATTCAAATTGGTGCATGATTGGGCATTAGACCATGTGTATGTATGTTTACAAAGATTTGCAAATTCTAAAGATAGATATGAGAACATGGAGAGCACACCCCATGGAAGGGCAACTGTTTGGTAATGATTCGGTCACAACCAAGCGGACCACATCCATACAAATATGCTAGCCCATAATGGAAATTTCCAAAGAGGAAGAGGAAACAGAAATGTATGCATCACTTCCTCCTCCGGATTTCAGTGAAAACTGGATGCATGTGCTAGCTACCATAGATGTGATGCACCCCTAAGGAACCCAATATGTGGAATCTGGAACTGTTTCCACTACCTTTGTCTATACGGTCAATTGGAAAACCATTGATGATGAAGGAATCAGAAGAGGAGGTCTCTAGCATAGAAGGAACTAGATCACAAGTGTAAGATTCCTCCCCAGCCTCTCAAGATGTCCAACATCTTCCCCTGTAATCAAATCCCCCTTCAGAAATATATAAGATCTTGTTTCTACCAGTTTTGACCTAGAGAGAGAAAATCTTCTAGAGAGTGGTAATTCAATTTTTAAATATTTTTGGATAGAAAAAATTCTCATCTTATTAAAATAAGTTCCTTTGAAACAGAAGTTCAAAAAGATTTTCAGAAGGTGCATTAGAAATTAAGTATAATCTGTTCAAGAAGCATTATCCTGGGAGTGAAGATTTTTTTTAAAATTTTAAATTAAGATTCCTATGGACCAATAAGATTCATCCAAATGTAGGGAGGAGATAAATGAAGAAATAAAAGAAAAATCCCCCAAAAATGAGTAAATACTCACATAAGATGAAGAGTTGACTAAGGACAAGGTTAATAGTTAAAAAAGAGAGATATTTAGGTGAAATGATGCATTTTTGACACCTCTGCATGGGGGAATTCCCCTCATGAAGGAGGTGCCTATTTCACATGCTTGAATGAGTTTTAAACTCCCAAATAATGGGATATTTTTATCTCTCCTCTCTCATGTTTCAACTAGATCCAAAAAGTGAGCAAAGTTGACCTAAAAATGGTCAAAAATTGACCAAACTGATCTGGAAAATTCTAGAATTAGTTGGCTTGGTTAGAAGCTCACTGTTTCCTATAAATAGAAGCCCTCTCCTTTGTTGAAACTCAATAGTGTGTATGTTCAAAGTACCCCAGACATGGCATGTTCAAGTCTTGTGTAAAGGTAATCCTTTCAGAGTGTGCCGTGAGTGTTGGGGTTGACCTAACAAATCCCATAGCTCGAGAGTCATGAGATTGTGTTCTCGCATTGGATAAAGCTATGCTTGAGCTATGATGATTTTATTTGAAATTTCCAATCCAGCCAAAATCCTAGTAGGGATTTTTTCAGTAAGATATGTTGGAAGTTCCGCCTCCTGCAAGGTTTCTTCCTCTCCCATTTTAATAGCAATTGTACATTGCATGCAGGATTGTGAGGTGGCTGTTTGCATGGATTCATCTAGTGAATATACAACGATTCACTTATCCAAGGTCCGCCAATGATGACATCATACTCAAGGGAATCTAGGGTGACATGAAATGTAAATTCCATATCGCCGTGTATCTAAAGTAACATGGAACTTCCATATTTTGTTCATTGGCTCCTTTTGCAAGACTATTGCTTGTCGGGGTGAGTTTAGGTTCTATTGTCATGATGTTATGACTAGCTTGAGGGCTAATCAATGCGCGTTTGCGCTGAACATCATTTCTTGTAAGGAAATCCAACCATACCATGATAGAATCTTGCAAAGGAACCATGGATGTTTCGGTTATTATTTCAGCTTCAGATCCTGTGTCTGTTTTATATTCCCATTCACTTTCATCCTCTGTATGGGTCTTAGCTTTTTCAAGAGTACCCAATGCGTACAATGTCACACTTGGCCCTCTAACAATTCTTAATGAGAGCTGTTTGGAAACTTGCGAATCCTGACATTCCTGGTTTATGTAGTTCGTTATGTCCTTGTATAACTTAGGTTGAGCCATGAAAGGTGAGCTCGTTTGTTGCGTTCTGCATATGTCATGTGATCATTATTAGTATCCATTTGGGGTGGTTGGGTGGGTTCTAGTTTCTTGATTGGTCTATGTGGTGCACTAAGCGAAGAGTAAGCACTTGTCTCATCCTCACTTAGTGATGTACTAGAACTTGTTTCATTCTCTGACTTCCTTTGGTTTGTCAGTTTTTCACTATGTTTACCCATGCGACGAGATCGAATTGTCTTTTGGGTTTTTGTATCCTGTGTCGCACATATGGGTGTTGAAGTTTGTGTGGTGGCCTTTGATGTGGATGCTTCTGCATCATATATAGTTTTGGGCTCTGTTATGTTTATGTCCCCTTTTGGGTTTACTTCTATAAACTTCTTTTCCCTGTCTTTTACTTCGACCTTGGTTTTGATAGTTTATTGTCCTTTCTTTTCCTGGGTTTAGAAGGTTTTGTTTTCTCTTTTGGGTTTTGTTTTAAAGCATGTTCTTCTATCCATGTTGAAGTATTGTCTTTTACACTCTTGTTGTGCCTTGGCTTGTAAGCGTGTAAGAACATTAAAGGGCACTGTGGCCAATTGCCCATTTTGTACACTTAATATGTTAAGAGTTGTATTTTGTGAGACAAGTTGCATTGAAGCAACTCGTCTTGGGCAATCTTGGAACATGTGATCAATGCCACACTGTTCACACATTGGTCGTAAGGTGTTAGTGACTATGGGTATGGAAGTATTCCAAGTTGTGCAGTCTGCCACCTTGTGAGGTCCATGACAATAGAAACACTGAAGTGTCCGATTAACTATCTCCTGAGCAGTTTCTACCCTTTGGACTGTTTATGTTTTGTGCACGGGAGGTTTTGAGTCCATTGTGGATGAAGCAAGACACTTTGGTCAAAGGTTTTACAATAGATGCAATATAGAAAAATAGGTACCTTATATGCACAATGAGGATTAGGATGGTCATAGTGATTGCATTCAATACAAGGCATTTCGCTCGTCCCTTTTATAAGCATTAAGGATGTCTGGTTTTGAAGGTTTTCATCCTCTCTTCAAGATATTGACTGTAAGATTTTAAGCAAAGCTGCATAAAATTCTGGAAATGTCAATTCGGTGAGATTGATCTTTCTTTTGCCATTGCTTCACTTCACTTGGTTTAGATGAGGAACACCTCGTAGCATGATCATCTTCTAGCATGTTGTCATCTAAGCGTATTGCTTCTTTACAACATTGATAAAATGTTTCTGGATTTGTTACAATGATCAAGTTGTGTAAGTTGTTATTCTTTAAGCCCATCATGAAACATCTCCTCAATTGAACATCGTTTAATTTTTCCCATGACTCACAACGTGAGTCTAAGAGTTTTATCCAAAGGATAAAATCTCTAATGGATTCATTTGGTTGACGTTCAATTGAATAGAGTTCTATTGTTGCACTCCACCGATCACCTTGTCTAGAAAAGCCATGTATAAAGGCTAATTTTAAGGTTTTGAAGTTGGTCTTGATCGTAGGCATTAATGCGATGAACCATCGACTAGCTTTTCCTTCTAAGCATAAGTTCAACGCATGTACCTTAGTGGGGCAGTTGGGATTTCCAAAGGCTTCACATCTCTGTTCAGACGTTTGAATGAATTGAACAGGGTCGGTTGTTCCATCATATTTGCCCATAATTTTGGAAATTTGTACGGTCGTATTTTTGTAAAAGTCATTGAGGCCGTATGTGAGTGCTCTTGTTGGAAGAGACTCACTGAGTCCTTGGGTCACCACCCTTCCTAGACTATTCAATATGTCAAAGGTGTGGATATCCAGAGGAAAGAGTTGGTACTTATAGGATTTGCATGAATGTTAGGCAAAGAACAAAAGCCTGGTGGGATCGAAGTGATAGGGGGTGTAAAACCTGATTGCACGTTTGTTATAAGCATGGTTAATGGCATGGGGAGGTGAATTAGCGGCATGGATCTCAATGGCTCGAAGATGTCAGCCATTGGGTTGAGTCCTTGTGTGATCCCTGGCAATCCCTCTATCGTGGCCATATCGGAGTGCCTAAATGCTCCTTAATGAGCAATTCAGTTTTTTTTTTGTTTGCTTTTTATACTTTACCACAACCCGTTACAACCTCAAGAGGCTTGGCGTGCTCTTCGCTGGATCAAACAGGTGTCCGTTTGCCCTAATTAGCTTAGGCGCTATACGCACGTGAACCTTAGAAGAGATATTTTTTCTGAAAAAAGTGTATGCTAGGAACTTCTCAGATGGAAGAGGAGGTCCTAAAACCTATTTTCCATCTCTGTCTCAAAACGAAAAAAATTTCTAAGAATTTTTTCCCTGTTTCGCATCACATTTTTTAGGGTGATCCAAAAGGAATTTTGAAAAACTCTGTATGAGGGAGTTGTAGTATTTTTGGAGCACTACAACTTTGTTTCCCTGATTCATTTGTGATTTTACAACCGGAATCTTACTCTAGGATAGATTGTGGAAGAGTAGAGAATTCACAAGAATTGATTCAACCATAAAAACCAATGCTTTGCAAGCTTCAACTAAATCAAATTAATTGAAATTCAAACACTTAACAAAATTAAAATACTTAGCTCAATAGACCATGTTGGGTGCAATCTTCCCCCCCCCCCCGTGCATGGCCTTCCCCACACAAGAGTATTTCTTTATTAGCTTTCTTTCCACCAAAAATAGGCCATAGCCCCAAAATATGCAAAATGTGCTTTTTAGAGAGCACGGCACTCTTCTTTTACAAAAATAGAGTGTCAAATATTGGGATTAGGGTAAAGCCATAGGCTTTAATAAATTCCACATTATAAATGTATCTTTCCTAAAGTTCAAAATGGAAAAATCATTTGCTAAGGTTGCAAGCTACTATGCTTGCCAAAAATTAAATATGATGAACTAAGACATTTCTTCCAAAGTAAACTCTTCATTTTCCATAGTCTTCATCACCTGAAAATATAAGCCCAATTAAATTAATCCCACAAATATTAAACAGGCACAAATCATAACCAACTCATGACTACCAGGCATAAGTACCCCAGGAATCACCCTGCCATACGAACCTAACTGAAATAATCATAGATGGCCTCAAACATATGTCATATACCGCACGTATTAATATTTATAGTGGTGTCACCCACGATATTAACCTAGCCGGCATGACGCAAGAGTAACCTAGGCGTCCCCAAATTACTCAAGAGGGGATAAATAATATTTTTCTAGAGGACTTAAAATATATTCTCATGACAGATTTTGTCGTCTAGACCCTCAAAAAGTTGCCCAAATATGGCTTATCGCCATTTTTACGATTTTTTGTGGTTTTTGGGCTATTTTTTGCCTCGATTTTTGAGGTTACTAGTCGGGGCCAAAATGATTGATTTTAACTTCGCACGACTAAGTCCAAAGTCGAAGAGCTCGATGTCAGCTTTTCGATGAGCCCTAGAGCGCCTTCATCGGATATACGGCTTAGGAGATACGGGCCTCCAAACAAGGGTAGTTTCCAGAGTCGTGAACTGGTTTTTTTTTTCGCGTGAACTGGTTTTTCATGCTGTGAAAGATGTTTCACGTCATGAACCAAACTTCACGTGGGAATTAATTTCTATTTTTTTCCCCATGAACTGTTGTTTCACACCGTAAGATGTTTCACGCCGTGAACCGCAGACTTCATGTGGGAATTAATTTCGATTTTTTTATTTTTGCCACGTGAACTACTGTTTCACGCCGTGAACCAAACTTCATGTGGGAATTAATTTTGATTTTGATTTTTTTTTATTTTTATTTTTCTTATTTTTTGGAGTCTAGTGGAAAATATAATTTTTTCTTTTTGGGGGAAATATTTTTTGAATTTAGAATGAAAGGAATATGGGCATTTTTCCAAAAAAGGTAAGTGAAATCAAAAAAGTTAAAAAGTATTTTTGGGGGAAATATTTTTTGAATTTAGAATGAAAGGAATATGGGCATTTTTCCAAAAAAGGTAAGTGAAATCAAAAAAGTTAAACCTTTAATGACACACCTTACACCCTTCATAAATGACTCCTAAAATGGATAAATTTACAACTCATGAGCATCTTCTCATTGAATGCCCATTAACCTTAATGAGTTATGTAAAAAAGTGATTAAGAATTAATCCACTATTAATCCTTTCACTAATCTTTCTCTCTTTAACACTAATCAAAGACTCTAATTAACCATTAATCTCTAATTAATTCACACAATTGAGCACACCATTGGATAGAGCAAGAAAAAACTAATCTTTGTGCATCAATAATTGTGTAAATTAATCTAAATTAGGAGATTAATTAGACTCCTAATTATAGTCTCCTTTTTTAAGGCAAAATTAAGCAAAGAGAGTCAAATTTCTCCAATTGATCAAACAATTGATGTGATTAGGTGTTTTGATGCATCTAGATACTCTCAAAACACTTAAAAACTCTAATTTTGACTACTTATATGATCAATTTAGACCCCAATTAACACATTTTCTAAATTTTTAGCCTCTTTGAATAAGATTAATTACTCTTAATGATAAAAACCAGTCCATTAAGAGAAATTAGTCAAATTCAAGGATTTTTTATGGTTTTAAGAAATTTTTTTAAAGATTAAGCTACTCCTAATGCTTACTAACACTCTAATCCAAACAATTTCAACATAAAACACACAATTAAACTAAAGTTAATGATCTTAGATCTATGTTTAAACTAAAGAGAGCTAACATTCACTAAAAAATGCATTCTCTTGCATTATTTGATGCAATGGATGCAAACTAAGCCTAATACAAACTATGTGCAAGCCCTAAGAACATGAAAAACCATAAAAACAACAACAAAAATAGCAAATTAATCTAAAAATTAAGCAAAAAAAACATTCTTTTCAAAAACAAAAAGAGAGCTATTCTACACCAAATCTCACACAAATCACCATCAAATCCACATCTTTTTCATGGAAAATAATCACTTAGGACTTCATCCTAACTTGCTACCACATGCTCTTGAAGCGGAAATCGCCCCATAAATACTCCGTCACACCATTACAGCGGACGCCCGTCCAAGTTGTAGATTTGGACACTATTGCTTCATATCTTGAATGTATGACCCTTTGGTGTATCTACCGTGACTCCTTAATGTAAGATAATGGCGGTAGCTCTTGTTAATCCCAGAATGGGATTAACACTTATCCATTCATTCCATACACAATGCACTACCATAATGCAAAGGCAATGATGAATCTTATGTAATGAGAGCTGAAACTTAAAGCGGATGGAAGAAACAAAGGTGTTTCCCCGGCAACGGCGCCAAAATTTTTATGGGCTACCACACCTCAAAGAGGAAACTCAATGCATTCACCTTTGGAAAGAGCAATAGAACACAACTGTCGTAGGGCACTTACCAATGCTTCGAACTTGTGTCCCTTAAGGTCTCCAAGCTCACTTGAGAAACTCCACCTCCACGCTATCACCGTAGAGTCGCTCACACCACCACACAAGAGGCAATCACTCTCTCTCACTCCTCAAACAAGCATGCAACATAAAAGTATAGAGAAGGCACAAGTGCTAGAATGCTCTCTCTCAATATCTCTCTCAAGACAAAAGTAAGAACTTTCATAGCACAAAGGGGAATTGTATCCATTCATTATGAGAAAATACCTTATATACAATTGGCCCTTATTTACACTTGGGCGCCAAAAATTTACTTAACTAAGGCCTTGGGTGGCCGATATCTCATAATGTACAACTTTTATAGTGCCTTTGCATGACACTTATTAATGTCCTCAAATAGAGGAGCATATTTGTTAATCCAAAATGGAATTAACATGCATGTGCCAGATGAGTTGCATACTCAGCTAAGGTAGAAAAATATGTATTTATTGGGTATTCCCTTAAGAAAAAGGGATATCGATGCTATAATCCTGTTACACGTGAATTGAGGATAAGTAGGGATGTTGTATTTGATGAGATGAGTAGCTGGTATGCTACTAAAAAAGATGTTGTTAGGGCTGATGTAAGTGGAAATGTGGTTACACAGAATGCAAGTCAGCAATCACAGTCATTGAGTGGACCAGGAGAGTCCTCATCTAGCAGTTTTGTTGATAGACCTTGGAGTGGCAAGCTGTGTCATAATACTAGTCCTGGAAATGTAGTTGGTACATCAAATAAAGGCAAAGAGAAAGTGGTTGAGCCCCTTGGTATGCCTGATATTTCTGCAGGGCATTCTCTTTTTGATGGAGAGTCTAGTGGCTTGAAGATGAGCCTTGATGAGGAGCTTGGGATTCCAGCAATGAGGACACCTGGTGTAAAAAAGGCTATGGAAGCCATAAATGCAAAGTTACGAAGATTTGGAAGATTCAAAAACCCTGTGCAAAGGTTGACTTATGATGGTTATGTGGCACATCACTATACTTATATGGCAAAAGTTGTGCAAGTTGTAGAACCCACATGTTTTAATGAGGCTAATGGAAATGTGTGTTGGGAGAAAGCTATGGATGAGGAGATCGATGCATTGTATGGAAATGAGACTTGGGATTTGGTGCCATTGCCTAGAGGCAAGAAAGCTATTCGTTGTAAGTGGGTGTATAAGGTGAAACATAACAGTGATGGTAGCATAAGTAGGGACAAGGCTAGATTGGTAGCCAAAGGATATGCATAGACACATGGGATTGATTATGAGGACACATTTGCCCCAGTTGCAAAGATGGTAACTATGAGAGTTGTGATTGCAATGGCTGCAACTAAAGGCTGTTTTTTACATCAGCAGATGAATCCAAAAAATGCATTCTTGCATGGTGACTTACAAGAAGAAGTGTATATGGATCAGCTACCTGGTTTTGAGGATACAAGTCACCCGGAGTATGTATGTAAGCTTCGTAAGGCTTTGTATAGACTAAAGCAAAATCCACGAGCATGGCATGACAGGATTGTTCAATATCTTGTCTCACTATTGGTTTTCATATGGTAGATGTAGATCACTCTTTGTATAGGTGACAACTTGGATGAGATTGAGCATGTGCGCAAGAGTGATAAGGGTATTGTGATCATCACCATCTATGTTGTTGGGGGTGACAATGTTGGATGAGATTGAGCATGTGAAAAGTCTTTTCAAAAGGAAGTCTGAGATGAAAGATTTGGGAGATTTGCACTACTTTTTGGGTAGACTCCTTATGGTGGGTACTGCTCATATACAGGTAGACTGGGTTGATGTGAAGGGCTTGGGTAGACCCTTTCACTTTGGTGAGACGTTTTTGGTCCTTGGGATGATGGACCCGACCCTAGGTTTTATACAAGTCATTGGGCCCTATAAGGATTAGCCACACCTAAGACATACACGGCTCTCCAGACTAGTGGTTAAGTCTGGGTCTGTTGGCTTTCACTTTGCCCTACTTGCCCTCTTCTCTAGGACCTAAAGACGGAGTGGGCTTGCTTTCTTATGGCTGGTCGATACCTGTCACCCTGGGTTGTGGTTCTTTCGATTGGGTATTTCCGAGGATAAAATTGTGGAGCCTCGAAGCAAGGCTTCTCTACGAATGTGTGCGAGAGCTAGGAGCTTTCTCTTGGACAGATGGTCTATCCATGCACTAAAGTTCAAACTCTCCTGTCTCAAGGTCAGGAGTTCCTCATCCCGTGCTGGGGTGGTCTTCGCTTTCACTAGTACTGTCAAAGACAAGCACCGTTTGACTCCACGTGCTATTGACCGATGGGTCCGACCTTATAAGTAAGGGAGCTTCAAGAGAGTTTAATTCGTCAAAAAGAGGGTTATTTCATACAAATCTACCCGATCGTAGGTGCATGGAAATTTGGAACTGCTATGTAGAACCCCTCTGTGAAAAGACTGTGTGTTTTTTTTGGAAGACGGTACATACGTTCGCTTTCAGAAGGGGAAAGGAATGGGCATGCGCTTTCTAGGAAAAGATGGCACGGACGTTCACTTTTGAAATGAAGGAAGGAATGGGCGTTCGCTCAAGTATGGAAAGGCATGGGCATTCCGAGTTGGGTTAAGAATGGAACGGGCGTGGCAAAGATGGCATGGGTGTTTGCTCAAGGATGGGAAGGAACGGGCGTTCACTTCCAAAGGCTGAATGACACGAGCATTCTCTCTCAAAAGGAGAAAGGAACGGGCGTACGCTTCATTAATCGGGTGGCAAAGGGAATGGCATGACCGTGGCATGTTTGGAATGGGCGTGGCACTTTTGGAACGGATGTGACACTGTCAGATTTAGGAATTTTTAAGATTTGTCTAGGGATTTCTAGGAATTTAAGGTTGTAGGTCTGATAGCCCCCTAGTATATTCTCTGACAATTCAATACCCACTTGATTGAATGCAGTTAAATGCACGTAATGATTAATTTAATGCAAATATTCCAATTTTAATGCAATTGCCACATTCAGCCAAAAAATCTTACTAGATTTGGTTAGCTAAGGAAGGAACATGCATGGCAAAGATGCCACGGCCATGGCCTATAAAGCGACGGACGTTCGTTTCTCAGAATAGCTAGCAGAATGCAGTTTTTGCCCTATTTTTTCATCCAATCCTTGCTGATTCAGGTGTTTTCCTACTGATTTTTTGTGTTTTTGATTCAATAGAGAGCTAGAGCTAGTCTCTAGCTATCTATTGGTGCCTACAATGCATAATTAAAACTTACTAAATAAGATTAATTTGTAGATTAAACTAAGATGCAAAGTTAAAGAAAAAAATAAAAAATCAAGGTTTTACATGAATGTTAAGGGCAATGTGAGAGCACTTACTTGCTCCTCCCGTGCTCAATGAATATTTCAATGCTCCGATGCGATTAACCTTCAATGCTCTAGGTAATCACCATCAAAAACAGAAACAAACACAAAATCAAACAACCAACCAGTGGATTTGCACTCCAACTGGGCTAATCAAAGACACTAGCAAATTAATAGAGTGGAGGATCCTAAGCCAAATGCATTCCCGGCAACAATGCCAAAGATGTTAAGGACAACATGCTACCTTGCACACAAGAAGGACAGAGAAGAGAAGAGAGATACATGCAAGGATCGAGTCCGGAGAGTTGCACTTGGCCAACCCTAAGAGGGTTAACTCCTCGATGTGAAACCGCCTAGGGGCTCACTCCACCTCTTCTTGTGTCACCCAACAAGAGATCCAATGGCTAGGTAGAGAGCAAGAAGGAAGGAAGCTATGGAGAGCTCAACCTTCACCTCATGTAACTAGCATGCAAAAGGGACTTGGTAGATAGCAAAGAGAGGGTAGAGAAGAAGAGAAATAAGAGCATTACCATCCCTACTTACATACACCGACAATCAAACATGCAAGCAAGCAAAAACACAAGCCAACATGCATCCACAAGCTCAAATGAGAGAGAGAGAGAGAGAGAAGAGGCAAGTTCAAATGAGACAAATGGGATTGTCCCTTTTATATTTCATAAAATGACTTATATACAAGAGCTCATAGTTACCATGGTCGACCACCCATTTACAATTGGGAGCCCAAAACTATTCTTCCTAGTCTTTCTAGCTCTATGTACAACTATTCCTCATGACCGACATTACACAATCCGTAAGCTCGGTCATCCCATGTCTCTTATACAATCAGCACATTGTATAAGATAGATTACAAAGAGTGTAGCCACGCAAAAGGTAATGTTAACTAGAGTGGTTAACAATTGTTTGTATTAAAGAAGTAGTAAACCCTAGCAAACATTATTAAAGAAGTAGTAAACCCTAGCAAACATTATGATTTTATGTTCAGCTTGCGAGCTTTGAAATTAATTTGATGTATGCACAACCCAAACGCTGAGGCCCACTAGTTGTTTCTCTCTCCTAGCATGCAACTATAAACTTCATTGCCCACGCGCTTTAAAGTGCGCGTACAACCCTAATGCCAAGGCCGAGTCGTTTCTTAAGAGACACAATGTTTGATATTTTGTTTACATAAGGGTTTAATTTGAGACTTTCGAACTGATGTAATGAATTTCTATTTATTACAAACGTTTGGCCCCCATATATGTGCCTTTGCCCTCTAATGCCTCTGCTGTGTCTAAAAAACATAGCTTCTACTAGACTACAATGCTTAGAAATCTGCCTCCATAGGTACTTTTAAAAAAGTATAAGAAAAATTCCTATGATTTTTTTTTTTTTTGCACATGCCTTGCTGCGTGTCGGACCTTCTTCCATGCTATACATGCCCTTCATGTGGCATGCATGCATGTACTTTGACTCTCTCTCTCTCTCTCTCTCTCTCTCTCTCTCTCACACACACACACACACACACACACACACACACACACACACACAAAGGGCTCTCATGTAGGCACATGCAAGCAGAATGGAGGGGGTACGCATATCTCCTGATCTGTCTCTATGCGTAGATTAACCCTCTCTATGTGTGCAGATGTCCAACGTGTAACTATTTGTCTCTGTTTTTAGGCTTGTGAGATGAGGGTTGGAACAATCAATTGGAAAAATCTTGATTAACAAGGTTGAAAAACCTAACATCGTCTTTAGCCCTCTAAGGCTTTCGTATTGACGCTTATCAACTAACTAATTAATTGAAATTTAATTTTCACTGCTCTAATTAGGAAACTCTTAAATGAAGTCAAGCGTGAAAAATAGAGGACTGTAGTGATGAAATTTCAGATGTATATGACTTAAAACTGTACTTGACTTTTTCAGCACACATATTTAAATATCTACTATTAACTTAAAAAAAAGAAATTTAATTTTCACTGCTCTAATTAGGAAAAACCTTACTAGAACGCCTTATCATTTTGAGGGCAAGGGTTTTTATTTGTGTGCATTCTCTGTTCTGTGTGGTGTTTGCGGTATTGGCGATGGCGCTTCAAATCCTAATGCGGGCTCGTTCGACTCTGAAACCCTCATCTTGTCTGCACAGTGGTAGAGAGTTAGGTTTAGGGTTTTTCGCCCCAGCCAGCAAGCTTGAGCAGGCGAAACTATTGTCGTCCATGGCCGCCGCCGCCTCTGCCGCATCCTCCAACTACATTCCCGGACATGCGGACCCTGCCGGTACGGCGAACTACGCACGGAGGATCGGCTCCGCTGCAGCTCCTGGCCATTTTCGAACTCTCCGAGCCGGCGGCAAGGTAGGTGACCTTGTGGTTTCCTCGTTTGGTATTGGAACTTACTTAGGGCCAGACTCTGATTCCGTCGACCGTGAATACATGGAATCCATTACCCGCAGCTTGACCATGGGCATCAATGTCATCGACTGTGCAGCTAACTATCGTAACATGCGTAGTGAGCTTGTTGTTGGCCAGTGCCTTGCCATGGCCATCAAGCAGGGCATCATTAACCGAAACGAAGTAGTTGTCTGCTCCAAAGCGGGGTTCCTTGCCTTTGATTACAGAGAGTCCATTGACCCTTACACGTACATTGATGACACATACATCAAAACCAACCTTTTCAAACGCGATGAGTTTGTTGGTGGATGCCATTGCCTCTCACCTGCATATCTCAAGAACCAGGTGGAGCTCACCAGGAGGAACATGGGGCTTGAAACCATTGATATTTACTTCATACACAACCCTGAGACGCAGTTGAGCGTAGTGCCACGCTCTACGCTTCTGTCTAGAATCAAAGGTGCTATTGGTGCCATGGAGGAATGCTGTTCTGAGGGTAAGATTGCCATGTATGGCATAGCCACTTGGAATGGCTTTCGTGTTAATGCCAGTGGAAAACAGCATCTTCCCCTGGAAGAGCTACTATCTTATGCCAAGGATATTGCTGGAGATGATCATCATTTCAAAGTGGTGCAGGCGCCCTACAACTCCCACTTGCAGCAAGCAGCAAAGGAAGCCACACAACCGGTGAGAGGGCGGAGAATGCCTCTGCTTCATGCCGCACATCATCTTGGCCTCTCAGTCATGACATCGGCTACTTTGAATCAGGGAAATCTCTCCAAGAATTTGAACCCTGAGATTCGCAGCAAAAGTCCAGAGCTTGGAGAACAGCGGACAGATGCACAAGCTGCAGTGCAGTTTGTGAGGACTACTCCTGGCATTGTTACTGCTCTGGTTGGTATGCGCCAAGTGATGCATGTTGAAGAGAATGGTGTTCTCATCAGATTCCCTGCAAATCCCCGTACCTGAGAATGTAAGGCATTTGGGTCAAAGTTGTTGAATATGTGCTAGGTTTAGCCTTTCTTAGTAGTGCGAATAGTAGTAGTCTATGCCTAATGCGTAGTAGTCTTCCGTACTCCCTTTGTATGCATGACTTTATTTATGTTGTCCACTTGGTGTTTATACATTATCTCCCATGGATCAGAGAGCTATAGTCGTGGTCTTGAGCAGCAAGGTTGTGGGAATGATTTACTGGGCATGTGAAAGCCAGTTAGGCTGAAAAGTATGTATGTAGACAGTGAGTTAAATATGTATATCAACCTTTTTTTTCTCTCATTTTATTGTTTCTTTGATTTACAAGTAGTTCCTTTCTGCCAGCTGTTGAACTCAATGCATATAGAGCCATAAGTGTAGTGTAAAGGGCTCATGTTCTGTATGAATTTTGCACGCATGCTAAGTGTGGGTCTCATTTGATGCATTGCGGTAATTTCGATGCTAAGCCTGATGCATTGCTGTAAAATTGTGACTCTCTCATGTGTAGTGTGGCTTCCTGAGCATCTGTTCATCTACCTTTATGGGTTGTATCCAGAGTTTTTGAATGGGCTTGTATCAAGCCTTGGTATCCCTGGATGGTTTTTTTGGGGGAATAATGTGAGTGTCTACTCTGTTTATGACTATATATCAGGGATTTGTTTGAGGGCATCATTGTGGTATTTGTCTTGTAAGTGAGGTAAGTTCAGGACTGAACTTATATCGTGTCTACTTGAGTCTTCATTTTATGTGAGTGGCAAGCATGGAGGCTTGGAGTGCAACACTGTTTCTAGCTTAATACCACACACTTCGATGACTAGTTGTCACCAATTGGCCGACCATTTGGTCCATCTCCAGTTTTTGCGTCTCGTTCACTTGAGGCCAGGCCGGTGTCTCATGTGAAGAGGTCAGTATTTTGCTGACATGGACGGGAGCCAAACTGGTGCCACCCGTGTGTTAGCAGGATGGTGTCGTATGGACGGGAGCCAGACTGGTGCCACCCGTGTATGACCTGGACTGTGTTCGACCCATGGGATTGTCACGCCATGGAAGAGCCAATATTCGTGCCGTGTCTTACCTATGGGACTGTCACACCATAGGGAGGCTCGTGCGTGGAACTGTCTTACCTATGGAACTGTCACTCCATAGAAAGACCAGGTTTTTATATTTTACGTCGTGTCATTTTTGTGCCGACAGATATTTTGTACTTGTTCCATGAACGGGAGATATGTCCATGATACTATTTACACATGCACTCATGTTTTGCATGTTTGAAACTGTTTTCGCATGACATGTATTCTTGTGTTTGCTTGCTTGACGTGTTACTTACTGAGCGGGGACGCCTGCTAGTGAGTCGTGAAGTCTGCTCTGTCTTCTGACAAGTTTTGGTGCATGTGAACAGGTGGTAAGTATATGGCACATGTTATTTTAATATTTTATTTTCTAACCCTTTGTTTTATAAGGTTAAATGTTCACATTCACTGAAAAGTGGGCACCCACTTAGGGGCCAAGGTGGGGAGCCCCACTTAAGTGTGTGTGGGGGTTGGTGCATGGGCACCTACCCAACCCACCTTGGAACTGGCCACCCACATGCAAACGTGGGGAGCTAGTCCAAATCTAATGGTTTAACTTCACTTTATTTTTTATAAAAAAGCCTTCACCTCCATCGTAGTCTCATCCGGCGATTAGCTTCCATCATCTTTCGTAAAAGAAAAACAATTCGGCGACCACCTCCTGCGCTTGTTTTTCCAGGCGGCTGGCTACCCTATCCTCTGCACTACAGGGTGCAGCCAAAGCACCTCCCCATGCTCCCAGGCGGCTGCTGAACTATATACGCTTTTGCTCCAAAGTGGTTGTTGACAGGCTGCACTTCAATACCTTCTGCTGGCGACTGCAAATCCCTACTGTTGTGGGTTGCGCTGGTTGTCTAGTGGGCTGTCCACTACACAAGCAGGTAGCTGCGCAGGTTGCATTCTCTATAGGCGCTGCTTCCTCTGTCTATTGCGGGCGCCTCCATCTCAACAGAACGGCTGTGTGCTGTGAGTCCTCTCCAACTGCTATAGGCCGGTGGCTGCAAGTTGCTATCCCTTCTCCACTGTAGCCGGGTAACCATACAAGCTGTGTGTCACCTCCATACAGCAACTACTTCTCTCGACATGCTGTGTCTCGGTGTTTCCCTTAAGTAACTGCACACATGGGTATTGGATTTCCTTCTGCCATCCACAAGTAAGTGAATTTTCAGATTTAAATAGAGTACTTTGTGTTAAATCTGATTAGGGATTTATTCCCCACGGTAACACCTGTTCGGTGTCGGGTATTCTAAGCTCTATTGGAGAACCTCGGTCCAAATGTGCTGAGATCGGGAGAGCCAGGCGTTAGCACGAGAGCGCCTGTTTGTGCGTGGTCTCGGAACACCAGTGAGACGTTCTCCGCGGAGTCCAGTGAAAGCACAGGACCGTAGAGAGTGGACCACGCTAGTAGTCGTTCTGCTTCGAGCATCTACTTCGAACGTCGACTTTGAGCCTATTTGTTTGGTACTGTATTCATATATACATGGACATCATCTGGTTCTTGGAACCCATGGAGCATTGTATTTGTTAAATACTCCCAATAAATATATCATATATTGAGGGGGGGGGTTGGCCTGTTCCGGTCCCAATGTTGGTGTCCATTTTTTTCATTTCATTTCATTTCTTTTCAAGTTGAATTAAGTTGTCCATTTCAAATTATGGTTTTAAAGTTATGCTATTACACATGTGGGTGTCCAACGGAGTCTTCCCACTTGACGGGATCGGTTTCATTGGTATCAGAGCACAGTTGTTTTCCTCTTTCTAGTGGGGAAACGAACCTGTGTACTGGACACCTCGCTTTTAGCACACTTAAACACAATGGACAGCCAAGGCAACCCTTTGGAAGTGTCAAATTCGAGGGGTCCATCTAGTGTCTCTTGTGGTTCTGATGCCTTGCGAGGAAGACACAAGCTCCTTGAAAGGGTTAATGATAGTGAATCAAAGGGTCAACTGTCTCCAGGACAGACAGTCATGCTTGAACAAGAGCCTGATGCAATGAGGGTTGAAATGGAACATATGAGAAAACTTCTGCAGGCTCAAGAGCAAGAGTTAAAGTTTTTGCATGAAGATCCCCATGTGCAAAGTGCCATTGAAGCTAGGAAGGCTGATGCAATGGTAGATGTAACTTTTGAGTCTATGGCACGGGAAGTGGGCAAGAAGCCAAGGGAATTGGCACTTGCCTATCTCCTCCGCAAAGGTGATATCAAAGAGGGGGATGACGGAGAGTTGAAATTCAGAAATCCACCTCGTCTAAAGCATGGAGATCTCGCATCTCAAAGGCTGAAATCTTTTATGCATGTCGAGTCACCTCTCGACATGCATCTTCTCCACAAGGCACTAAGCCTGACAGATATATGTATGCCAGTGCTCATGGAGGGCATGAAAGTCACATGCATTCAAGACGTGTATCTCTTGGTAAGGGTGACAGGTCTGCTAGAAAAATTTTGTCTTTTGAGTTGTCTCATGGAGAGACACTGCCTTATGCAGGTAAGTCACATGTATATGAGTTTCAAGTTCGTGGAGCACATGCCACCGTGCCTCATGAAACTTCTGTGACGGCCCATGGAGCCCATGCAGATAGGGCTGCCCCGTTGGATAAGGGGAAAAGAAAAAGAGAAAACCATGAGCCTCATGCCAGAAAGCTCAAGGAATTCAAAGCAGGTGACAAATCTGTTAAATTTGATGTTTTTCATGGTGAACAGACTTTACTGAAAAGTCAAAAGTACGCCATGCTAGCATGTTTTTGAAAGGGACTATTGCTCATTGGTGGATCACTGAACAGATCACCAAGGATCTTATTAGCACCTGGAAGGAATTTAAAGACAGATTCTATGCTCAGTTCTTGCCAAGGTGGAAAGGTACGTAGTGTACGGCATGCTATCAGTATGTACGGAACGTACTTCTGTACGGAACAAATTTTAAGGTACGTAAACAGTACGTAGCATTTGTAAACAGTCCTAGAAACCTGAATATTTTGTAGACATAGCAACCAAAATACTTAAAATAAAGACTGAACCTCATTACTTAAAGTTAAAATCAATTATCAGTTACCAAGCCCATTACACAATACCTCATGTTAACAGTCATAGTGATATAAGCAAGAACCATGAAAGTCATAGATGATAAAAGAGAGTACAAATATCATGTCTACAGCACGTCTTGGTCCACAAGTGCAAAAAGCAAAACAATGAAACACTACAGTTGTCTAGACTCTAGAGTCTAGACGCAAGAGTCTCAAATCTCATCACCATCAGATGAAGATGATGAGTCTTCTGGAGAGAGCATGCCTCCATCATTGATACCATTGCCCTCTTCATCGAACTCTGGCTCAGCAAGCTCCAGTGCATCCTCGTCATGTGCCTCGGGAATCTGAGTGTGAATGAGTTCGACAGCCTCATTTGCACGCCTCTGCTGGGTGCGACGAATTGGAAGCTTTCCCCTGCGAATGCTCTCTCGTCTCGCAGAGCCTGGATCTTTAGCTGCCTGGCGTAGAGGAATGCTGAGAGATCGTGCACGTGAGCGGGTCACACAACGATCCACGCTCTCAAGCTCTCTATATAAAGCTCTCAAAATCTCATCTTGCTCATCTCTAATCTGTCGATCCATGAGCTCCGGGCTGGGTTCATCTACCAATTTAAGTAGTGTTGGATCAACCTGTTTAAACATGCCACAAATTGCATATTGGATATTCATTGAACTAGAAAAAAAATTTCTACTTCTAAGTTCTTCTTGAGTCCAAATTCCAATTTATACCTGCTTCGGTGACCCCAAAGCATGGTAGCTTCGCACGAGCCTCATGTTAGCTCTGCAATACACCAACTTCTCTAATTGAGAAGTACTAAGGCGATTCCAAATCTTAGTGTGTATAAGAGAGTATGAGCTCCAGTTCCGCTCACATGCTCCAGCTGAGCAATCCTGTGCAAAAATGAGTGCATTGCGAGCAAATTTGTAAATCTTTTAATGCTAAAACATCAAGCTTCACTTCCGAAGACTATACTTTAGAGATTAATTACAAGTTACCTGAGATAGAACACGAAGAGCAACTCGTGAAAGGTTTGGAAGACCAACCCTTCCATAAGAGTGCCACCATGTCAAAGGGAATTTCATGGCTTCCTTCCTCAATGACACAGGTCTCGCAAATGAAGCACCACAATACCACTCATGTAAGTGGTGAACTCTCTATCGATCTGAAGTTGCTCCTCCTCTGAGAACATCCTTCCAACATACTTTGACTGCTTCATGCTCAAAGCAGTATTATGAACTTGCTGCCAAAAATCATCATCCAGGATCCGCCTTTGCAAGTATTTTGTACGCTCATCCTCTGAATGATGCATCTGTCTCGCCACCTTGGATCCACAACTGTTGATGATAGTGAATCTCTTATCCTGTAGAGCCTATCCAAGACCAAGAATATGTAGGCAAACCTGGTCTTGGAGGGTCTCACCATATCCAAAGGGCTATTGCTCCGAAAGATGGCAAGAGCCTGATGCTTCTTGCGGAAGAATGTGGTGATCTTTACAGCATCTGTAACAATGGGCTGCACCCAAACAAGCTTCCCAATGTCTTCCATAAGTAAATCAAGACAATGGGCAGCACATGGAGTCCACACTATATGTGGAAACTCTGCCTCGACCATTTAACCCATTGCCTTGCAGTTAGAGGCGTTGTCGGTCACCACCTGCACAACATTGTCCTCCCCAACCTCAAGGATAGCCTGTCGAATGTGGCCATAAATGAACTCCCCTGTGATCCTGTCTCCTGTTCTCCCTGCATCCACGGCACACAAGAAATAGGTGCCCAAGCAAGATGACACAAGGATATTGATTATATTATGTGCCTCTTGCGAATGTCTGCCCACCCATTTGAAATAATAGTGCATCCAAACTCCTGCCAACTTGCTTTCACAGGAGTGAGCGCCTTGTCTATCAAGGCCTTCTGCTCATCCAACATGGATGTACGCATCTTCGTATACTCAAGACCTGTCCACGTCTCAGTAGGCTCTACCTGCGCAATTGCTTTCACCATTCTTTTCCATTGGTCTGTCCTTAACACATTGAAGGATATATTACACTCAATAAGAGTACGACAAATCTCCATTTCTGCCACCCTTTGCCGTTCCTTTACCCAAGCTTGTGATGAGATACAAGAACGCAGAGTGGATTGCTTTGATGCCTCCCCTGTACCTCTCGCATCTTGTGGCAGGAGGTCCTCATCATCGGCAATACGCGCCCTCTTCCTGCCTGTGGTGGATTGGGCTGAAGCCGAAAGACTTTCACCCTCATCTAGTGTACCTGAACCTGTAACATCTCCAATAAAAGCATCATGGAGAGCATCTTGCGTACTTTCACCACCTCTAACACTGCTTGCACCACCCATTGCAGGACAATTCTCCGCAATCAATTGGTCCCTCACAGCTTGTGGTATTTTATCACATGGACCACATTGATTGGTGCACCCGATACCTGTCATGTGCTTGATGACGCGAGTTATGGTGCTAGTGTACTGCTCCCCGCAATACTTGCATGCCCATAGCCGAGTACCTGACCCTTGCTGAGAAGGGGTGTTAACAACCCTCAGGACATTGGTGTGGATTGCCCAGTTCGCGTTAGTCTTGCGCGGCATGATGAAGTCTGCGCGGGAGAGAGAGCAAAGAAATTTGCTTTGCAAAGTTTTGCAGGTACACACAGGGGACACGATTTTGCAAGTACACACAAAATGCCCAAATTTTGGTCGCTTATCTACAATCGCATGATTGCCACACACGCGCCTCGCCACACGCCACACATTTTTTATTTTTTTTAATGTTTTCGTATGGATCCGAACAGTACGGTACGGTACAGTACCGTACCGTACGGTTGTACCGTACTGTACGGATCCGTACGTACGTACGGTAGCAACCTTGGTTCTTGCCACCAAATGCGGAGCAAACTCTCACTCAAAAGTGGGACAGGCTGGAACAAAGAGATAATGAAAGCGTGCAACAGTATGTTAACAAGTTCTGGAAAGTGTTGCTGGAAGTAACTCCCTTTATGCAAATCACTGAGGATGAAAGAAAGAGGAAGTTTCGTTCTGGACTACAACCAACATATCGTTTGGGCATTGAATTGCACCCGAAACATACTTTGCAACAGCTCATAGCTTCTGCTCTTACTACGGAGCAATTGGTGCTCAAGATTAAACAGGATCAAGGAGGTTCAAAGGGGAAAGACAAGGCTGTTCCAAATCTGCAAAAGGGTGGACAGCCACCTAAAAAGAACTTCCGGGAGACCTGCAAGGGTGGTAAAGCTGAAAATAACACATCTAAAGATCAGGGCCCAAGGAAGAACAAATTCGGCTTGACTCCGGAGCAAAGAGAGCAATATGCCAAGGATGGAAAATGCTTTTCTTGTGGTAGCAAAGACCACATGTTTCGACAATGCCCAGATCGCAAACCTAAGCACGAGGACAAGCAGACCAAGGCTAATGTTCATGCAGTTCCTGATGTGCAAGGAAATACAAGTCATGATGCAAAAGAGCGAATGGTTTGCAAGGCTTGGGGGCAAATCAAGGATTAGCCCGCCTTATTCATGTTTGATGACTGTGCAACTGATAACTTTATCTCTATGCAAATGGCAGCTGCATTGGGTATTGAGGTTGAGAACATGGGACCTCAGATTGAAGCCGAAGCTGCATTTATTGGTAAAGAGGTGGAGGTTACCCCATTGATAGGGAAGTTGCGCATCCATATACAGGGCTACCTTGATAATGAACATTTCCTAGTTGCTCCACTAAATGGATGTGATGTGTTGTTGGGCAAGCCATGGCACCATAGGCTTGAGCCCCGCAAAGACTACAAGTCTAATATGATTTCTTTTATGCATAAAGGCCGCATGCATTTTATCGATGCTGGCAAAGAAGGGAATTCCATCCCACTTGTATTACACATCCAAATTAATAAAGCAATGAAAAAGAGTCTTTCTGCGTACTTGGTTTTTGTGCGTGATAGCCTTGTGCCAAATCATCAAAATCTGGATGCTATGTCTAATGATAGGTTGAATTTTCTTTATGCATTCAATGACCGTTTTGCTGATACTTTGCTAGGAGAATTACCTCCCCAAAGGCTCGAAGATCATCGTATAGATCTTGTCCCAGGTAGTTCTCCACCCAACAAACTCGCATACCGAGTGAGTGCTGCACAACAAGAAGAGATCATGAAGCAGGTAAACGAGCTTTTAGAGAAAGGTTTGGTTCAGCCCAGTTCCTCACCTTATTGCTCTCCTATACTTCTTGTTCAAAAGAAGGACGGATCATTCCGTATGTGTGTGGACTATAGAGCTTTGAACAAGCTTACCACATCAAGAACAGATTCCCAATTCCGCGAATTGATGATATTTTGGATAAGCTTGATGGCTCAGCTTGTCTTAGCAGACTTGATTTGAAGAGTGGTTATCACCAAATACGTGTGGTACCACAAGATGTCCATAAGAATGCATTCAGGACAGCCTTTGGATTATATGAATTTTTGGTAATGCCTTTTGGTCTCACCAATGCTCCTGCTACGTTTAATCGTATGATGGATAGGATATTCCGACCCCATCACAAATTCACAGGAGTATTCTTTGATGATATCTTGGTTTTCTCCAAGAATGAGCAGGAACACAGAACTCATTTCGTCACAGTGTTCGAGGAGTTGCGGAAGCATAAACTTTTCATAAATGCCAAGAAAAGTGAGTTTTTCCTTTCAGAGATTCATTATCTGGGTCATATTGTATCCAAAGATGGAGTTACAATGGATCTTGCAAAGATAGAGACCATTCGGAATTGGCCCGAATTGCAAAACGTACATCAAGTACGTAGTTTTCTGGGTTTATGTTCGTATTACAGGCGTTTCATAAGGCATTTCGCTATGATTGCCACTCCTCTACATGATCTCACAAAGAAGAAAATCACTTTCAAATGGACTTCAAAAGAACAAGATGCTTTCTTGCAGCTCAAGCATGCTATTATATGTGGTCCAGTATTGATTGTTCCTGACTTGCACAAGTCATTCGTAGTTGAATGTGATGCTTGTGGTGATTGTATAGGAGCTGTCCTAAATCAAGAAGGGCATGCAGTTGCATACGAGAGCCGTCGTTTGCATGATGTTGAGCTTCATATGGATATTTATGAGAAAGAGCTCTTGGCTGTAATTCATGCCTTAAAGATATGGAAACATTATCTTCTTGGGGCTGAATTTGTAGTCAAGACAGATCATCAAAGCTTGAGATACTTTCTATCTCAAACAAAGCTTTCAGAGAAGCAGATGAGAATGGCAAACTTTCTTTCCATGTTTCATTTTCAGATTGTGCATACTCCAAGAAAGAAAAATGTGGTGGCCGATGCACTATCTAGGAGGCCTTATGTAGCTGCAGTCTCAGTGGCCTCTCATGGCTGCTATGTGAGATTTGTATCATCTGGATGCTGATTTTTGCCATATATGGACTGATTTGATGGCTGGTCATTCACATGCCTCTTATGTTATCAACGAGGGTTATCTTATGAAGGATAATTGCCTATGTGTCTCAGCTATATAAACCCCCGGAGTGCTCCACAGGCAGGACACATTTCTGTGCAGCGTATGCCCTATTGTACCGTCATTTGTACTGCCATCTGTCCCTGTGCAGTGTACTTGCTGTAGTACAGCCGCCCCTTGCAGCCACCTCTCTCACACCCCCTCATTTGCCTCTTTTCAGATAGGCCAATTTTCCTCCATTCCCCTCTTGCTAGGAGGCAGTGTCCTTAACTCCCCCCCGTGTGAATAGACTTACAGCAGCCCTCTCAGCCCTCCTCCACGTTTTTACCCTTAAGGACATCTCACAATTCCCCCCCCCGCCCATTTGCGTAGACTTTAATAAGGGTTTTTTGCCTTAAGAAAGAGTTCGTGCGTCATACTCTTTTGCTCATACGGTGAGCAAACGAACTCAGAATTCAGATCCGACTGAAGCGTTTCGATCGCAGCAGCAAGCTCTACAAGGTGACGCCTAAGATGGCCTCTTCTCGGAGACGTCAAAATATTGCCTCAAGAGGAGTGCACAATAACGAGATTAGGGAAGATGCTCCCAATGCGGCTCCAGCCCTCCCTTTTCAAGCTCCTCAAGGAAATGATGGCCAGGTTAGCTTGGTTAATTTTTCAAAGAAGAGATTTTTCTTAAATTAGTGTTAATGAATGGTATCTTTCTCTTTTAAAATGACGACATAAAAATTGTATGAAGTTACGAATTATATGATGCTGTATTCGATAAATTGCGTTGAAATTGTTATCTTCACGAATTGTGAATGGTATATTTAATAAATTGCATTGAAGTTGTTATCTTTAGAATTCAAGATTTTTTTTGGCTTCAACGCTAACTCCGTTCCGTGCTTGTGTAGCTGTGCGGCGTCGTTAGCAAAGCCCAGGAATGACCCAAGGTATCCCTCATACCATTAGGAGAATAAGGATCGCCGATTGAGGCGAGAGATTATGAGGCTGCCTAGTTCTGAGGGCCCAGGCTAGTGCGGTAAATAAGCCCACCCTAGTGTGCAAACATCCCTCTGAGGGACGGGAGGATCGAGCGATGGAGCTTGAGAGGGCGACAGGCCGGCTTGAGTCCTCGCCAGCGACCGACGATGAGGTGTATGGTCCCGTAGGGTTTTGCCCAGCATGTAGAGGCTGGAAGGCCGAATTCTAGATCATCGACAGAATAAAGGAAAAGAATAAGAGAGCCAGTTTGGCTTATATGGAATTGACTCATGTATAAACTTTTTATATAAATATATCTTGTCTTTGGCATGATTGCATTGTGTAAAAAGGCTGTTTTAACAAACCTTGTGAAAAGGGCCTTAATTAAGGAATATGTTTATTTATGTCAAACAGTGTGGTAGGATTAATTAGAAAACAAATTGATGCGTGAGTAGGGTGGAAAGTGGGAGGATGGAATGCCCCGACGGCACCATCCTACGGACGGGTGGACCCGATTAGTCGGGTAGCTTTCCAACAGATTAAGTAAAAGCCCTACGCTAGATAATTAGGTTCTTGGGCAACTCTATTCTAGAAGACTAGGCCAGCGCGCCTGTGCCTTGCATAAGATGAGAAAAAAAGCGTTGTCTCTAGAAATCAAGTCTAGTAGTTGCCCAATTTATGATCAATTGCCCTATGGGTGATTTGATGTTTAGAAAATCACGCTCCCCCTGCGGGATAGAGCTAGGTCATACCTATGAATCATATCCTTAAATCTCTACAGGGTCAAGGTGTCGATGAATAGGAAATTTTTTCCAAGATAAGACTTAGTGGACTATCTTAAGTGTTTCTCCCATTTTAGAAGGGAGGAACCTTACAGAAAGCATCTTCCTTCTTTGATGTGTTGCTCTAGCTCCTCCTTTGACAGCTTCTTGAAGATTGGTTTAGGCTTTTTGGTTTGATCTTTGGAATTGGATGATTTGGAGGTTACATAAGGCTTCTTTTCTAGCTTCTCTTGGTTCTTTGCCTTCTTTAAGTGTGGCCCCTCCGAAGAAGACCCCTTCCTCTTTATCATCCACTTCATGTCACGAGATTCTGCATTCAATGCAGACTCCATGCAATCCTTCAGAGTATCTGTGCGTGAAATATGTCAGTGATATTGAGCAGCTTTGAGGTAGACCTCCCAAAATCGATTAATGTACGTTTGCACATTATCTCCTTGCTGATCCAACTTATCCCATTCTATGCCCTTCTTCTTGAAGTCAGTGGGCAAAAACTGAGTTCTAGACATCTCCTTGAACTCCTCCCAAGTTTTTGGATTGAGATTCCTGGTAAGAAGTGTTAGATACCAATTACTAGGCAACTTCTTTAAGATGTATAACTACCTGATGGAGTTTAGATTCTTCTGAGAAGTTCCGGTTCTTGAAAGCCAAATCAAATTCTCGGATGAAGGCTAAGATCTTTGAGATGTCATGGTCCTTCCCATCAAAGTATGGCAGTTTCACACTTCGATCTCCCAGCTTGCAGGTCTCTTTCTTCTCTTTCTCCTTGGTATCTTGAACAGCTGCCTTTTTCACCATCATGGGTGACTCTGTTGGTGATATGTTAGAGGAAGCTATGATGTAGGGCTCCAAGAAAACAGCTTGCCCAGATGGATCGGGACCAATGATTCCCTTCTCATAGAGGTATTCCTTTTGCAACCAAGCAGCATAGGATCACCTAAATCTGATTTCTTCACATAATCTTCAAAATGAGATACCTTGGAATGGTTGATGGCCTTCTTTGACACCACCGCTTGCACATATGGATCGGTCAGCAGGTCCTCCATTTCTTTGACTCGGCGAAGGAGCGCCTCCTCACCATAGGCATGAGAATTACATCGTATTTCTTCATTTTGGCCAAAGGATCTTGAAGTTCGTGGAGAATTACCACTTTGCCTTGTTTCCCTGTCAGCACCACCACCTCTTCTTCTTGAAGAAGAGACTTCCATTGACTCACTAGGATGAGCCAGCGATCTTGATCTCTCTTCGTGGGTTGACATCTTCTTTAGCAGCAAAAGGCTTGTTCCCAAGGATTATCTTCAATCACCAACAAGGTAGGGAAGATAACACCGCTCTGATATACCAGTGAAACTCGCTGAGGTTGCGTAACAAGCTTATCACTGCTAAATCACATTAATCCACTTTTAACCATGGCTGAAAATTGAAGTAAAGCTTGTGAACTTTCAGCCAAAACAATACTTGAGCCAAATAGATGGAAGAATAAATGAGACAGACAGAGAGACGACACAGCATAGACCCGACGGCCGGGCCCCTTCACAGGAATATGAATTATTCCTCCACAATTTTACAAGTGTATGGGCTGATTTGAATCAGCATGGTACCGCCACCATCAAACAAGATAGAAAACAAAGCCTTTGGAATCTCCTAGTTTATATGTGGTTGAAAGATCCCTGACCACTCAGCGCAACGAATTCTGGGGTGCTAGCAGCGGAAGTAGCACTTCTTGCACGGGCAGGGTCCCTCACTCAGGGCCTCGCCCACGTATATCCAGACAAGAGACTAATCCCTTGGTTCTTCCAAAACCAAACCTCGAAAAACTTCCCTCGTTCGGAAATCACGGGCGACTCCTCCAGAATAAATTTACTCTAACGTAGTCAAGAGTCTTAATTAATTGAACTGATCTGACCAAACCCGTAAGTTCCATAGTCAGATAGGGGAAAAGACTTGCACTTGGATCATAGAGACCAACGCTTTTTTTCTCATTGAGAGGCACAGTCGTTGATTCTTTTCCATAGAACAATGAGAAGAAATCATGTTAAGATGAAGAGTATATGCAAGACATTCAGAAATAAAAGCATGTGTACTACGATTGTCCTCATGCAAGATTATGATTTCTTTATCTTAAATTTTTCCTTTCATTTTAAGTAAAGTGTGTGTACTACGATCGTCCTCATGCAAGATTATGATTTCTTTATCTTAAATTTTTCCTTTCATTTTAGGTAAAATGTGTGGTGAAAAAGAATGAGGATCAAGGTTAGGAGTACCTTCTTGTTCAGATTTACCCATTGAACTCGTTACCATCTCGTAGTAATCATCATTATAAGCATCATCATCATCTCTAGTGCCAGTGTCTTCATCACCATCCACAATGTTAAGACGAGAAACTGGCTTCTTGTTGGTGTTGCTTGGATACTTATAAGAATAGTGCCCCTTTTGATTGCAAGTGTAACATCGGATGTTCTTTGCCTTTTCATTTTAATTCACTTGAATCTGGAACATCTGTCTTCTTTGGTTCTCCACTTACTCCATTATTGTTGTTTTGCCAATCTTTGCTTAATTGTTGCTGAATTGCTAGTTTCTTTCATCTTAACCCTTGTGTAAAGGTTATTTGAATGAAGAACCCCTATCAAAACCACAGAAGATGTCAAAGCTTTGGAGAATTTAGAAGTACAATTCTCCTATGGGAACCTTGGCACACCATTTTTCTTTTCACAATTCAAAGCAAGAGATTTAGTATATGCAGGAGTATGATGATGAAACATGTCGATGTCCACTCTAATCTTTGGATCCAACCTGAACTAAACTTTCTTTTAAGCTTCCTTTCATTCACTTTTTCAATGGACTGCATTTGAATGAGGGCATTCCAAAAAATTTTAATTTCAGTTTAGACATCCTCCCCTTTCAACTATCTAAGAGTGTCCCAGTGCTGATGGGCTCTGGCTTTGTACTGAGGAGGTAGAAAGTCTCTTAATTTCATGTTGAAAAGCCTCCCAAGTATCCATCTCGGTGGCATTTCACCACAAAGCGGCATTCTGAATCAAATGATTTGCAGTGCACTTGACCTTGTCTGAATCAAATGATTTGCAGAGCACTTGACGTTGTCTTTCTCAAAAAAATTCTCTCCTGAAAAATAGTCATCAAATTGGCTAAGCCAAGCTAAAATAGTACGTGCATCCTTCTTTCCATCAAAATTTTGGAAAGAGAAAGCCTTACAACTAATGGGAGATTCTTTGTGAGTTGAGCATCAAGAGTTCCTTTGATAGCTCAACGAATAGAATCCTCGTCTCACTATCTCAAAATCATGTCTACGCCGTTTTCGACGTTTTAATTGGTCTTCTAATGCAAGTCTATGAGTGCGTTCATTGTCCAATTTTCCATGCAAAGTAATAAGTTGCTCTTGAATAGATGGGGGTGCAAGAAAACTAGCCATAAATGATGAAAAATAAAGAGAAATAGAAAAAGTTTAGAAATGCTTATAGTAAATCCAGCTCATGATAATGATTATGAAGTTCACGTGACCCACAAAAAATAGAAGAGTGATGTGGCTCTCCAACACAATCTCCAATTTATTTAAAAGTTGCCATAAGCATCGGAAGGTCGTTTGATGGAAAAATATTGAGTACCAGAAGAGAATTGGAGCTTCTGAAGAGCAAACGGTGACCAATTTTGAAAACTCTGATATGTTGTCATTTTGTGTTAAAAAATGTGGGATGTTGAAATTGTTCTATGGAAAAGAATCAACGGTTGTGCCTCTCAATGAGGAAAAAAGCGTTGGTCTCTATGATCCAAGTGCAAGTCTTTTCCTTGATCTAACTATGGGACTTACGGGTTTGGTCAGATCAGTTCAGTTAATTAAGACTCTTGACTACGTTAGAGTAAATTTATTCCGGAGGAATCGCCCGTGCTTTCCGGACGTGGAAAGCTTTTCTGGGTTCGATTTTGGAAGAACCAAGGGAAAAGTCTCTTGTCAGGATATACGTGGGCAAGGCCCCGATGATGAGTGAAGGATCCTGTCCCGCGCAAGAAGTGCTACTTCCGCTGCTAGCACCCCAAGATTCGTTGTGCGGAGGGACAAGGATCTTTCAGCTCTAGTATCAGAGCGAATTGGCTAAAGTGAATCAACCGAGAAGCCAAAAATGTCAAAAAAATTTATGAGAGTAACAGTAAAAAGTTGGAAATGTGTGATGAAATTCATACAAATTGATATTCAAACTGAAATTCATAATTTAGTAATTGGGTCTTCAGATGGAAGTATCGCAATTGCATGGAATCCCTGACTTGCTTGAGGCCTAGACATGATGGTATTTACCTTATAATTCCAAGGACCGTGACTACCCATATATGCTGAGGGTATAATTGCAGCTCTTTATTACTGGCAGTATATACGAGTAAATTTAAGACCTTGAAATTATAAGCAAAAATGTTATTTAGATGATGAATTCGAATGTGGTTGATATGATTTTAAAATTTTGGTTGAGAATTGATGAGTTGAATTGGATTCTGATTGAAAAAATATGATGATTCGTGAATTTTGGTTGAAAAGCGATAAACTGAGCAAAACCACAACAATGAGGATGAATGGGACGAGTCCCTGTGATGATGTTCGTAACTGGGCTGACGATAAAGACTTTAGCAAATAAATATGAGATTAGTGGATTGTACTGATAAACTGCTACTAATAACACTTAACCTAATGGATCAAATTAAGGGATGACAAATTAAAAACCTGTATAATTAAAATTCCCATGGAGGAATGTTCAGATGGAAATTTCGGTCTAATGGACCGTATTTGTGTTAACGATATGAATGATATGATTTGAAAGAATTATTATCTGGTGATGAGTTCTATATAAGGGATCTTTATCCCAGGATTTTGTTGGGTTCACCAGACTATAAGGAACCCTAGAATCAGTTGGATCTTAAGGGAAAGAGTTGTCCTCTAGTTTGCGAGATGAGGACATCTCGCGTTTTTTAAGTGGGGTAGGATGTAAGATTCCTCCCTCAGCTTTTGAGGTGTGCAGGTGTAAGAACCTCCCCTTCTAATCTTATAATTATTCCCCTCTCTAAAATCAAAGAACGATCCTGTTTTACCCTGTTTTGGCTTGGAGAGAGAAAATGTCTAGAGGGAGGTAATTCAAAATTGAGATATTTTTGGATATAAAAATCCTCCTAGTGTCTAAAATGATTTCCCCTAAAACATAAATTCAAAAAGAACTTTCCAATGTGCGATTGGAATTAATTGAAAACACGTAAGGACCTTAGCCTAAGGATCTAGATTTTTAGAAATTTTTGGATTATGGTCCAATTAAGGTTCCTATGGACCAATAAGATTAATCCAAATGTAGGGAGGAGATAAATTAAATAATAAAAGAAAACCCCCCCAAAAATGAGTAAATGCTCACGTAAGATGAAGAGTGGACTAAGGACCAAAGAAAACAATAAAAAAACATATTTTTGACACCTCAAAGTGTGGGGATCTCCCCTCATGAAGTAGGCAGCTTTTTCTCATCATTACTCCCAATTCTTAATCAATAAAATGAGATATTTTCATCTCTCCTATTTCAAAACTAGATCCAAAAAGTAAGCTGAACTGACTAAAAAATGGTCAAAAATTGACCAAACTGATCTGAAAAATGACATGCACTAGGTAATGTAGGAGGTAACTCATTGAGAAAACAATCAAAAATTTTAGAAAGTAAGGAATCATGTGAGGTATCCCTAGGAGGTGGTTCTTCAGTGCTAGCTAGTTAACTAAAACTAAGAAATTTTTCTCCCTCTTCCTCAATACCCTTTTTTGCCTGAATATAACTCAAACGTGGTTGATCCTTCCTTTCAAAATTTCCTTGTAAACAAACATTCTTAACACAATGCATAAAAGACTTTATGTGCTTTGCATAATCAATATTTGGTATATATTGATGTCAAAAAGGCATTCCTAAAATCATGTCAATACCATGCAAAGGTGCTACTAAGAAAGTACGTTCATAAAGAAATTATGCAATATACAAAGCAAGATTCTTCACTTTCTTAGTGCAATTATACTTTTGATTTTGAAAAGTAGCCTTTACTTTAAAATGAGAAGAAATCATGTTAAGATGAAGAGTATATGCAAGACATTCAGAAATAATAGCATGTGTACTACGATCGTCCTCATGCAAGATTATGATTTCTTTATCTTAAATTTTTCCATTCATTTTAAGTAAAGTGTGTGGTAAAAAAGAATGAGGATCAAGGTTAGGAGTACCTTCTTGTTCAGATTTAGCATTGAACTCATTACCATTAGACTCTGGCTTGTAGTAATCGTCATCATAAGCATCATCTCATCATCTTTAGTGCCAGTGTCTTCATCACCATCCACAATGTTAAGACAAGAAATTGGCTTCTTATTGGCAAGTGTAACATCGGATGTTCTTTGACTTTTCATTTTAATTCACTCAATCTGGAACATCTGTCTTCTTTGGTTCTCCACTTACTCCATTATTGTTGTTTTTCCAATCTTTGCTATATTGTTGCTGAATTGCTAGTTCCTTTAATCTTAACCCTTGTATAAAGGTTATTTGAATGAAGAACCCCTATCAAAACCACAGAAGATGTCAAAGCTTTAAAGAATTTAGAAGTACGATTCTCCTATGGGAACCTTGGCACACCATTTTTCTTTTCATAATTCAAAGCAAGAGATTTAGTTTATGTTGGAGTATGATTATGAAACATGTCGACGTCCACTCTAATCTTTGGATCCAACCTGAAATAAACTTTCTTTTAAGCTTCCTTTCATTCACTTTTTCAATGGACTGCATTTGAATGAGGGCATTCCAAAAAATTTCAATTTCAGTTTAGACATCCTCCCCTTTCAACTATCTAAGAGTGTCCCAGTGCTGATGGGCTTTGGCTTTGTACTGAGGAGGTAGAAAGTCTCTTAATTTCATGCTGAAAAGCCGCCCAAGTATAAGGTTTATGTCACTCATCTCGGTGGCATTCCACCACAAAGCGGCATTCTGAATCAAAAGATTTGCAGTGCACTTGACCTTGTCTGAATCAAATGATTTGCAGAGCACTTGACGTTGTCTTTCTCAAAAAAATTCTTTCCTGAAAAATAGTCATCAAACTAGCTAAGCCAAGCTAAAATAGTACGTGCATCCTTCTTTCCATCAAAATTTTGGAAAGAGAAAGCCTTACGACGACTAATGGGAGATTCTTTGTGAGCCGTTTGAGCATCAAGAGTTGCTTTGATAGCTCGACGAATAGAATCCTCGTCACTATCAAAATCATGCCTACGCCATTTTTGACGTTTCAATTGGTCTTCTAATGCAAGTATATGTGTGCGTTCATTGATCGATTGTCCATGCAAAGTAATAAGTTGCTCTTGAATAGATGAAGGTGCAAGAAAACTAGCCAAAAATGATGAAAATTAAAGAGAAATAGAAAAAGTTTAGAAATGCTTATAGTAAATCCCGCTCATGTGATGATGATTATGAAATTCACGTGACCCACAAAAAATAGAAGAGTGATGCGGCTCCCCAATACAATCTCCAATTTCTTTAAAAGTAGTCATAAGCGTCAGAAGGTCGTTTGATGGAAAAAACATGAGTACCAGAAGAGAATTTGAGCTTCTGAAGAGCAAACAGTGACCAATTTTGAAAACTCTGATTTGTTGTAATTTTGAAAACTCTGATTTGTTGTAATTTTGTGTTAAAAAATGTGGGATGCTGAAATTGTTCTATGGAAAAGAAATTTCTAACGTTTTATATTCACACGAATTGTAAAAAGAGAATTCAGGAAATCTATCGAGATCGAAATATTCAGATAAATGATTAATCTATTCTTCATTGGAATTCCTAACTAATTTAGAAATCAGTTAAGAGATTATTCAAAGAAAGAAATTCAATAAAATAGTAACTGAATTATCAAACCTTTTCAAGAAAGATAGATCATGAAAAATCTTATCCGACTAGAACCTGGAATCAGACTATGACTAAAACCAAACTCTTTCGTCAGTTTTGAGGAATGAAGGTGTGACTAGTTTAGAAAAATACACTCAAAACCTTCGAATTGATCTGTGGATCAAGGTTATAGAATTTGAGGAATTCTGGTATGAAATTCAGAACTCCGATCAAGAAGTTTTGGGGATACTAATTCAAGAAATACTCCTTGTATTCAAAAGAAAATCAAACTGAAAACTTGCATAGAAATGAGATGTGATGTGATGTGAATGAATGGATGGATATGGATGTGTATGTGAAGAATAAACGTGAATGTGTATGTAAAGAATGGATATGGATGTGTATGTGAAGAATGGATGTGAATGTGTATGTGAAGAATGGATATGGATGTGTATGTGAAAAATGGATGTGAATGTGTATGTGAAGAATGGATATGGATGTGTATGTGAAGAATGGATGTGGATGTGTATGTGAAGAATGGATGTGGATGTGTATGTGAAAGAATGTGATGTGACATGAATATATGTGGATGTGAAGTGATAGATATGAATGTATGGAATGATGTGAGTAGTCGTACATGTGAACGATTGGATGAATGAGATGAGATGTGTATGAATGAGATATGATGTGGATAGAAGTGATGTGATATAATGTGGATAGAATGCATGTGATGGGATGGTTATGAGAATGAATGTGGTGGATATGAATGAATGAATGTGATGGATATGAATGAATGTGATGTGATGTGATGGATGTAAATGGATGTGATGGACGTGAATAGATGTGATGTGATGTGAATCTGGATGTGAATGAAGGAGATGTGATGTCATGTGAATCGGGATGTGAGTGAATGAGATGTGATGTAAATTGGGATAGATGTGATATGCGATGTGAATGAATATGATGTGATGAGATGTGGATATTAGTAGATGCGAGTGGATGAGATCTGATGCGGATAAATGAGAAAAGATGTGATGAGATGGAAAATGATGTGATGAGAATGGGAATACTTATGAAATAAATGAGGATTGATGTGGAACAATGTAGAAAGACGAGAGTTCGTTATAGAAAGTATATTTATGACCTGTTTTTAAATGACTCTTTTATGTCAAGAATGTTGGGGAAGCATCTTGACCGTCTTGTGAACGAGGTCGTGGAGACCTAACTGATAAAGTTGCAAGAGCTGCTATGATGGAGAGTCAATGGAGGACGTCTCGCGTAGCAAGATCAGCCGAGGTCTTGACCAGCCTCCTCGGTTCGATTTAAATGGTGAGCTTCCGGTACGGTCGATGAGGGACCAAGGAAGCGGCCTATGAGTGAAGCGCTAGGTGACCTGCGAAGGATCCTAGAGGGTGCTGACCATACGGTGCTCGGGCTCTGGGTCATCGAAGATACCACAGGTACGTCATGGAAGATATTGGAACAAGGAGTAAGAGTTGTTTTCTGAATTCGGGCACAGATCTGGTTGATTGACCTTGCTGATCCTTAGTGGATGAGTCCATGGCTCCCTTATATGGATCTGTTGGTTGATCTTGTTGATCTTCAATGGAGATTCCATTTTGATTTTTATAAGTGAATATATTACCGGGTACTATGAGCTAGGAACTATCGAAAAGACCCCTGAGTGGACAGGTGGTGAGCATTTTGGTTTGCCAATGATGCCATAAGTATACCGATGAAGGAAAAAATTAGAAATTAGGATTCAACCGGATATTTTTGAAGATTATGATCAATGATACTATAGTTTCATTAAAAGATTGCTTTAAAGATAGCTGAATCTGTGGAAAAGGCAATTTCATATTGGGTGTGTAAGTGGTGTGACTAGTACCCAGGACAAAACCTAACCAAATTCTTAAATGGATCCCATCACTATAGTGGTTGGGCGGTTAGCTAACCCACGGGACTGGCTGGGCTGATGGATCCCTAATATGAGACTCAATTCTATTATGGTACGATAGATGAAGTAAATCCCGGATAAAAATTGTTCTATGGAAAAGAATCAACAGTTGTGCCTCTCAATGAGGAAAAAAGCGTTGGTCTCTATGATCCAAGTGCAACTCTTTTCCATGATTTGACTACCTATGGGAACTTACGGGTTCGGTCAGATCAGTTCAGCTAGTTAAGACTCTTGACTACGTTAGAGTAAAAATATCCTGGAAGAATCGCCCGTGCTTTCCGGACGAGGAAAGTTTTTCCGGGTTCAGAGAACCGAGGGAGTAGTCTCTTGTCCGGATATGCATGGGCAAGGCCCGAAGTGAAGGACCATGCCCCGCGTAAGAAGTGCTACTTCCGCTGCTAGCACCCGAGGATTCGTTGCGCGGAGGGGACATGGATCTTTCACTCAGGACATGCACTAGGTAATCCAGGAGGTAACTCATTGAGAAAACAATCAAAAATTTTAGAAAGTAAGGAATCATGTGAGGTATCCCTAGGAGGTGGTTCTTCAGTGCTAGCTAGTTAACTAAAACTAAGAAATTTTTCTCCCTGTTCCTCAATACCCTTTTTTGCCTGAATATGACTCAAAAGTGGTTGACCCTTCCTTTCAAAATTTCCTTGTAAACAAACATTCTTAACACAATGCATAAAAGACTTTATGTGCTTTGCATAATCAATATTTGGTATGTATTGATGTCAAAAAGTATTCCCAAAATCATGTCAATACCATGCAAAGGTGCTACTAAGAAAGTACGTTCATAAAAAAATTATGCAATAGACAAAGCAAGATTCTTTACTTTCTTAGTGCAATTATACTTTTGATTTTGAAAAGTAGCCTTTACTTTAAAATGAGAAGTAATCGTCATCATAAGCGTCATCATCATCTCTAGTGCTAGTGTCTTCATCACCATCCACGATGTTAAGACGAGAAATTGGCTTCTTATTGGTGTTGTTTGGATACTTATCAGAATAGTGCCCCTTTTGATGGCAAGTGTAACATCGGATGTTCTTTGCCTTTTCATTTTAATTCA
Organism: Cibotium barometz; assembly: GCF_041138505.1. Lineage (NCBI taxonomy): Eukaryota > Viridiplantae > Streptophyta > Polypodiopsida > Cyatheales > Cibotiaceae > Cibotium > Cibotium barometz. The sequence goes on along the minus strand of NC_141054.1, from coordinate 50,558,471 downwards.
TTGAATCTGGAACATCTGTCTTTTTTGGTTCTCCACTTACTCCATTATTGTTGTTTTGCCAATCTTTGCTTTATTGTTGCTGAATTGCTAGTTCCTTTAATCTTAACCCTTGTATAAAGGTTATTTGAATGAAGAACCCCTATCAAAACCACAGAAGATGTCAAAGCTTTGAAGAGTAACAGTTTAGAAGTACGATTCTCCTATGGGAACCTTGGCACACCATTTTTCTTTTCACAATTCAAAGCAAGAGATTTAGTATATGCAGGATTATGATGATGAAACATGTCGACGTCCACTCTAATCTTTGGGTCCAACCTGAACTAAACTTTCTTTTATGCTTCCTTTCATTCACTTTTTCAATGGACTGCATTTGAATGAGGACATTCCAAAAAAATTTAATTTCAGTTTAGACATCCTCCCCTTTCAACTATCTAAGAGTCTCCCAGTGCTGATGGGCTTTGGCTTTGTACTGAGGAGGTAGAAAGTCTCTTAATTTCATGCTGAAAAGCCTCCCAAGTATAAGGTTTATGTCACCCATCTCGGTGGCATTCCACCATAAAGCGGCATTCTGAATCAAATGATTTGTAGTGCACTTGACCTTGTCTGAATCAAATGATTTGCAGAGCACTTGACGTTGTCTTTCTCAAAAAAATTCTCTCCTAAAAAATAGTCATCAAACTGGCTAAGCCAAGCTAAAAATAGTCATCAAACTGGCTAAGCCAAGCTAAAATAGTACGTGCATCCTTCTTTCCATCAAAATTTTGGAAAGAGAAAGCCCGACGACTAATGGGAGATTCTTTGTGAGCCGTTTGAGCATCAAGAGTTGCTTTGATAGCTCGACGAATAGAATCCTCGTCACTATCAAAACATGCCTACAGCGTTTTCGATGTTTCAGTTGGTCTTCTAATGCAAGTCTATGAATGTGTTCATTGACCGATTGTCCATGCAAAGTAATAAGTTGCTCTTGAATAGATGGGGGTGCAAGAAAACTAGCCATAAATGATGAAAAATAAAGAGAAATAGAAAAAGTTTAGAAATGCTTATAGTAAATCCCGCTCATGATAATGGTTATGAAGTTCACGTGACCCACAAAAAATAGAAGAGTGATGCGGCTCTCCAACACAATCTCTAATTTATTTAAAAGTAGTCATAAGCGTCGAAAGGTCGTTTGATGGAAAAATATTGAGTACCAGAAGAGAATTTGACCAATTTTGAAAACTCTGATTTGTTGTAATTTTGTGTTAAAAAATGTGGGATGCTGAAATTGTTCTATGGAACAGAATCAACGGTTGTGCCTCTCAATGAGGAAAAAAGCATTGGTCTCTATGATCCAAGTGCAAGTCTTTTCCTTGATCTGACTATGGGACTTACGGGTTCGGTCAGATCAGTTCAGTTAATTAAGACTCTTGACTACGTTAGAGTAAATTTATTCCAGAGGAATCGCCCGTGCTTTCTGGACGAGGGAAACTTTTCGGGTTCCATTTTGGAAGAACCGAGGAATAAGTCTTTTGTCCGGATATGCATGGGCAAGGCCCCGACCAGTGAAGGACCCTGCCTCGCGCAAGAAGTGCTACTTCCACTGCTAGCACCCCAAGATTCGTTGTGTGGAGGGGCAAGGATCTTTCAGCTGGTATCAGAGCGAATGTGGTTGATATGATTTTAAAATTTTGGTTGAGAATTGATGAGTTGAATTGGATTCTGATTGAAAAAATATGATGATTCATTTTGGTTGAAAAGTGATAAACTGAGCAAAACCACAACAATGAGGGTGAATGGGACGAGTCCCTGTGATGATGTTCGTATAACTGAAATAACGATAAAGACTTCAGTAAATAAATATGAGATTAGTGGATTGTGCTGATAAATTGCTACTAATAACACTTAACCTAATGGATCAAGTTAAGGGATGACAAATTAAAAACCTGTATAATTGAAATTCCCATGGAGGAATGTTCAAATGGAAATTTCGGTCTAATGGACCGTATTTGTGTTAACGATATGAATGATATGATTTGAAAGAATTGTTATCTGGTGATGAGTTCTATATAAGGGATCTTTATCCCAGGATTTTGTTGGGTTCACCAGACTATAAGGAATCCCAGAATCAGTTGGATCTTAAGGGAAAGAGTTGTCCTCTAGTTTGTGAGATGAGGGCATCTCGCGTTTTTTAAGTGGGGTAGGATGTAAGATTCCTCCCTCCAGCTTTTGAGGTGTGCAGGTGTAAGAACCTCCCCTTCTGATCTTATAATTATTCCCCTCTCTAAAATCAAAGAAAGATCCTGTTTTACCCTGTTTTGTCCTGGAGAGAGAAAATGTCTAGAGGGAGGTAATTCAAAATTGAGATATTTTTGGATATAAAAATCCTCCTAGTGTCTAAAATGATTTTCCCTAAAACATAAATTCAAAAAGAACTTTCCAATGTGCGATAATTGAAAACACGTAAGGACCTTAGCCTAAAGGTCTAGATTTTTAGAAATTTTTGGATTATGGTCCAATTAAGGTTCCTATGGACCAATAAGATTAATCCAAATGTAGGGAGGAGATAAATTGAATAATAAAAGAAAAACCCCCCCAAAAATGAGTAAATGCTCACATAAGATGAAGAATGGACTAAGAACCAAAGAAAACAATAAAAAAAACATATTTTTGACACCTCAAAGTGTGGGGATCTCCCCTCATGAAGTAGGCGACTTTTTCTCATCATTACCCCCTATTCTTAATCAATAAAATGAAATATTTTCATCTCTCCTCTCTCCTATTTCAAAACTAGATCCAAAAAAGTAGGCTGAACTGACCCAAAAATGGTCAAAAATTGACCAAACTGATCTAGAAAAATCTAGAATTAGTTTACTTGGTTAGAGGCTCACGTTTTCCTATAAATAGAAGCATCCCCCTTTGTAAAAGCTTAATGGTGTTTATGCACTGCTACTCTCTCCTGTCCTGAGCCATCAACATTGAATTTTTTAATAATTCAATTATTTTTGGCCTAATCCTCTCCAAAGTGAATTGGTGGCCACTCTTGCTTCAAACAAGAGTAGAACCCTCAATCCCTCAAGCCAAAGGAGAGCTTACAAGCTCCATGTAAGCTAATTTTCTTACTTGTTTAATGAAGAATCTATGGTTTTCTTAATTTTTATGTTTTGCAAATGTTGAATTAAATTCAAATGCTATGCCTTTGATAAAAAGGCCACCCTCTTCTCCTCTTTACATTCCAACCTTTGTCAATCCTAGAAAGATTAACTAAAGGATTAATTAAACTCTTTTTATTGTTTACTCTCTTGAATTTAGAAAATTGTGTAGATTAAAGTTCTATAAATCTAATTTGGGTTAATTTAAGCTAAATAAAGAATGATAAAAATGAGAAATCGTCAGCCATACAAAGGAGGTTATGACAAAATTTTTCAGAATTTTATGGAAAAGAAAGTTTATTTTTATGTTATTCCAAAAGAGTAATTCCTAGCATTTTTGCATCTAAAAGAAATATTCTAATTACTCCATGTACATATTCACCTATGAATATGCATGGATATCATCGATATTAATTATTAAATTTGATTTTTATGCATAGAAAGATGCATAAAGGAAAGTTTTTTATTACAAAAGTGTTATTCTCATTAAATTTTATTTTTATGCATAGAAAGATGGATAAAGGAAATTTTTTTACTACAAAAGTGTTATTCTCATTAAATTTGATTTTTATGCATAGAAAGATGCATAAAGGAAATTTTTTTATTACAAAAGTGTTATTCTCATTAAAATTGATTTCTATGCATAGAAAGATGCATAAAGGAAAATTTTTTATTACAAAAGTGTTATTCTGATTCAAATTGATTTTTATGCATAGAAAGATGCATAAAGGAATTTGTTTTATTACAAAAGTGTTATTCTCATTAAAATTGATTTCTATGCATAGAAAGATGCATAAAGGAAATTTTTTAATTACAAAAGTATTGCTCTCATTAAATTTGATTTTTATGCAAAGAAAGATGCATAAAGAATTTTTTTTATTACAAAAGTGTTATTCTCATTAAATTTGATTTTTATGCATAGAAAGATGCATAAAGGAATTTTTTTATTACAAAAGTGTTATTCTCATTAAATTTGATTTTTATGCATTGAAAGATGTATAAAGGAATTTGTTTTTATTACAAAAGTGTTATTCTCATTAAATTTGATTTTTATGCATAGAAAGATGCATAAATGAATTTTTTTTCTTATAGAAGTGTTATTCTCATTAAATTTGATTTTTATGCATAGAAAGATGCATAAAGGAATTTTATTTTATTACAAAAGTGTTATTCTTATTAAATTTGATTTTTATGCATAGAGGAAAATTTTTATTATAAAAGCGTTATTTTTATAAAAATTAATTTTTATGCATAAATAGATGCATAAAGAAACTCTTTTTATTTTAAAAGTGTTATTCCTATTAATTTTGATTTTATGCATAAATAGATGCCTAAAAGGATTTTTTATAAGAGAGTTATTCCCACTGAAGTTGATTTTTTTGCATAAATTGATGCATAAAGAATTTTTACATCAAAATTAGAATTCTCTTAAACTCTATGTTTAAATTCTATGAGTATTTGATAAATGAATGATTAAATACTCTAAGAGAGGAATTTCTATCATTTTATATTCACACGGATTGTAAAAAGAGAATTCAAGAAATCTATCGAGATCGAAATATTCAGATAAATGATTAATCTATTCCTCATTAGAATTCGTAACTAATTTAGAAATCAGTTAACTAATTTAGAAATCAATTAAGTGAATATTCAAAGAAAGAAAAATGATTAATCTATTCCTCATTGGAATTCATAACTAATTTAGAAATCAGTTAAGTGAATATTCAAAGAAAGAAATTTAGTAAAATAGTAACTGAATTATCAAACCTTTTCGAGAAAGATAATCAGGAAAAATCTTATCCGACTGGAACGTTGAATCAGACTATGACTAAGACCAAACTCTTTCGTTAGTTTTGAGGAAAGGTGTGACTAGTTTAGAAAAATACACTCAAAACTCCCACCAAATTTGAAACTAAGTTTGAGAATCTTTGAATTGATATGTGGATCAAGGTTATAGATTTTGAGAAATTCTGGTATGAAATTCAGAACTCCGATCAAGAAGTTTTGGGGATACTGATTCAAGAAATACTCCTTGTATTCAAAAGAAAATCAAACTGAAAACTTGTATAGAAATGAGATGTGAATCAGATATAGATGTGAAGGAATGGATGGATATGGATGTGTATGTGAAGAATGGATGTGAATGTGTATGTGAAGAATGGATATGGATGTGTATGTGAAGAATGGATGTGGATGTGTATGTGGAGAATGGATATGGATGTGTATGTGAAGAATGGATGTGGATGTGTATGTGAAGAATTGATGTGGATGTGTATGTGAAGAATGGATGTGGATGTGTATATGAAAGAATGTGATGTGACATGAATATATGTGGATGTGAAGTGATAGATATGAATGTATGGAATGATGTGAGTAGTCGTACATGTGAACGATTGGATGCATGTGGATGAATGAGATGAGATGTGTATGAATGAGATATGATGTGGATAGAAGATATTGGAACAGGGAGTAAGAGTTGTTTTCTGAATTCGGGCATGGATCTGGTTGATTGACCTTGCTGCTCCTCAACGGATGAGTCCATGGCTTTTTTATATAGATCTGTTGGTTGATCTTGCTGATCTTCGACGGAGATTGCATTTTTGATTTTTATAAGTGAATATATTGCCGGGTACTATGACCTAGGAGCTATTAAAAAGGCCCCTGAGTGGACAGGTGGTGAGCGTTTTGGTTGCCAATGATGCCAAAAGTACACTCATGAAGGAAAAAATTAGAAATTAGGATTCAACCGGATATTTTGGAAGATTATGATCAATGATACTATAGTTTCATTAAAAGATTGCTTTGAAGACAGCTGAATCTGTGAAAAAGGCAATTTCATATTGGGTGTGTAAGTGGTGTGACTAGTTTTAAGTTTGCATGAATATCCAGTTAGGGGGCCTTGGAACTCTTTTCCCTAGTACCCGGGACAAAACCTAACCAAATTCTTAAATGGATCCCATCACTTTAGTGGTTGGCGGTTGGCTAACCCACGGGACTGGCTGGACTGATGGATCCCTAATATGAGACTCAATTCTGTTATGGTCCGATAGATGAAGTAAATCCCGAATAAAAATTGTTCTATGGAAAAGAATCAACGGCTGTGCCTCTCAATGAGGAAAAAAGCATTGGTCTCTATGATCCAAGTGCAACTCTTTTTCTTGATCTGACTATGGGAACTTACAGGTTCGATCAGATCACTTCAGCTAGTTAAGACTCTTGACTACATTAGAGTAAAAATATCCTGGAGGAATCGCCTGTACTTGTAGGGCGAGAAAAGTTTTTCCGGGTTCGGTTTGGAAGAACCGAGGGAGTAGTCTCCTGTCCGGATATGCGTGGGCGAGGCCCCGAGTGAAGGACCCTGCCCCACGCAAGAAGTGCTACTTCCGCTGCTAGCACCCTAGGATTCGTTGCGCGGAGGGGACAGGGATCTTTCACTCAGGACATGCACTAGGTAATCCAGGAGGTAACTCATTGAGAAAACAATCAAAAATTTTAGAAAGTAAGGAATCATGTGAGGTATCCCTAGGAGGTGGTTCTTCAGTGCTAGCTAGTTAACTAAAACTAAGAAATTTTTCTCCCTCTTCCTCAATACCCTTTCTTGCCTGAATATGACTCAAAAGTGGTTGACCCTTCCTTTCAAAATTTCCTTGTAAACAAACTTTCTTAACACAATGCATAAAAGACTTTATGTGCTTTTCATACTCAATATTTGGTATGTATTGATGTCAAAAAGGCATTCCCAAAATCATGTCAATACCATGCAAAGGTGCTACTAAGAAAGTACGTTCATTAAAAAATTATGCAATAGACAAAGCAAGATTCTTCACTTTCTTAGTGCAATTATACTTTTGATTTTGAAAAGTAGCCTTTACTTTAAAATGAGAAGAAATCATGTTAAGATGAAGAGTATATGCAAGACATTCAGAAATAAAAGTATTTGTACTACGATCGTCCTCATGCAAGATTATGATTTCTTTATCTTAAATTTTTCCTTTCATTTTAAGTAAAGTGTGTGGTGAAAAAGAATGAGGATCAAGGTTAGGAGTACCTTCTTGTTGAGATTTACCATCGAACTCGTTACCATCTGACTCTGGCTTGTAGTAATCGTCATCATAAGCATCATCATCATCTCTAGTGCCAGTGTCTTCATCATCATCCCCAAGATGAGAAATGGGCTTCTTATTGGTGTTGCTTGGATACTTATCAAAATAGTGCCCCTTTTGATGGCAAGTGTAACATCGGATGTTCTTTGCCTTTTCATTTTAATTCATTGAATCTGGAACATCTATCTTCTTTGGTTCTCCACTTACTCCATTATTGTTGTTTTGCCAATCTTTGCTTTATTGTTGCTGAATTGCTAGTTTCTTTAATCTTAACCCTTGTATAAAGGTTATTTGAATGAAGAACCCCTATCAAAACCACAGAAGATGTCAAAGCTTTGGAGAATTTAGAAGTATGATTCTTCTATGGGAACCTTGGCACACCATTTTTCTTTTCACAATTCAAAGCAAGAGATTTAGTATATGCAGGAGTATGATGATGAAACATGTCGACATCCACTCTAATCTTTGGATCCAACCTGAAATAAACTTTCTTTTAAGCTTCCTTTCATTCACTTTTTCAATGGACTGCATTTGAATGAGGGCATTCCAAAAAATTTCAATTTAAGTTTAGACATCCTCCCCTTTCAACTATCTAAGAGTGTCCCAGTGCTGATGGGCTTTGGCGTTGTACTGAGGAGTTAGAAAGTCTCTTAATTTCATGCTGAAAAGCCTCCCAAGTATAAGGTTTATGTCGCCCATCTCGGTGGCATTCCACCACAAAGCAGCATTCTAAATCAAATGATTTGCAGTGCACTTGACCTTTGTTGAAATTTGAGCAAAATGATGAGCTATGGTGGATCAAACACTAGAATCAACATCATTAACAAAGTGATTAGTAAATAATTAAGACGTAATTAGTGGGTAATTAGCAAATAGATTAATGTAGGCATGGATACTCAAAAACCAGCAAATTCTCATTAGGGCTATGCCTCAATTTATAGAGTTTACATCAAGCATCAAATCCCACTGATTTCTCCATGATTCACTCCACCTCTTTTCCCTGATTCTCTCCACCTCTTCTCTTTTCCCAGAATATCTCCCTGAATAACTCCACACTTCCCAGAATATCTCCACACTTCCTAAATCTTCTCATGCTACTCTTTATTCTCTCCCAGTAGATTCTCCTCACCTTTTCACAAGTTCTTTCACATTTACATCTTCTCTTTTACAGCCTCTAACCAAGGGCTTGTTCCCGCACACACCCTATTCACTTGTATTTTCAACACCTCCCCTCAAGTGAATAATCCTAGCACACCTAGACCCTATACCAAGTTTGCCTCCCCTTACTTGATAGTCCGCGACCAGTGTCTACTCCTCCCCTCAAGTTATCTTAGCACACCTGGACCCTGTATCAAGTTTCTCTCTTACTTGACAGTCCGCGACCAATGCCTCAAGTCCCTAAACTCCATAGTCCTTGACACTCTCTCTCTTTATGTGTCCAAGGCTACTATAAGTGCCCGCGACCTTGACTAAAGTGCTCACACATACATCTACCACGTGGCCTACATCATCGGTGGCTCAGAGGTGGTTTTACTTTGTTGGGGTAGGTTACATTGGGTTGTGGGGTCTCTCTCTCTCTCTCTCTCTCTGAGATTTTCACATGGCTCCTCACTCTTTGGAGCCTCACATCTTCTCTTTTCTTCAGTCTTCTTGTCGTGGCAACATCTCTCCACGCGTCAGTCTCTTCTTTCAGTCTTCTCGGGGCAGCTTCTCTTCTTGTGGCAGCTTCTCTTCTCGTGTCCATGTCTTCCTTCACATCTTCTTCTCGGTGTGGATCCTCTTCTTGGAAAGAGATATTCTTCTTCTTTCATGGCTGGGACCATGAGCTCGTCCGTCAGGTCATTTTGCTCCATGTGAGCAACATGTTTCAATGTTTTGCTGATAGTTCATTTGGGTTTTTGATGTTTATCTTGTTTCATTATGCAATGCAAACCCAAATTTATGCAGGAGGTCTTACCTCTTGCCTTATTCTGGACAAGGGCAGTGTCTGTTCCCATTTTTACACTGATGCAATGTGCCCAATACATAATGCGTATAGCATTCATTCTCATGCACATTCCAAATGCAACTCTGGCTGTGAATAATCCTGAATTTGAGTGAGATTTATAGGTATTAACCAAGGGTTAAATGCAAAATGATGATTATCACAAATTTATCAGCACAATTTTCCCAGATATTACATTAAATCAATTTGTACGGGATGGTTGGAGTATCAAACCAACTCCGAATTACAATCTGAAGTTATAGGGATCTGTATCAGATACCTAATGGTTAATTTGAACCCTCGATTACACCAAAATATAGTGATTAGCACTGATTAATCACTGATTAGTAAATTAATGCTCTGTTTTGTGTGCAAAAAACAGAGTATGCGGGGAGCCTAGATCTGGTGCCTTAGACTTCAAATGAGCTCAAATGCTTTCAAAGGCATCAATAGCAATGAGTCTAGTAGAGGATTAAGCCAAGAAACACAAGATTTGACCAAATATTGAAAGCTTAATCTCTGTTTTACCAAAGTCACCTGCAGATTTGATGAAGAGCTTGGATCTCACTGTAGACTTGATGAAACTGAATTCTATCTTCACCAGCTTGTAGAGCATGCTTGAAAACCCTCGAGGCTAAGAGGAATTAGACCCATTTGATTTGATGAAGTAGAAATCATTGATTTACTGTAGAAAAACGTAGCTTTTTAATCAGCAAAAATCGGGAGCTTGCATGGGCGGTTTGCGATTCTGATTTGATGGGCTGGAGCTCCTATGGGTTAGCTATCTTGGGCTAGAAGGGTTTGGGCAATGGTTGAGTGTGCAAGGAGAGGGAGCTCCTCCACTGGCTGGGGGTACAGAGGCTAATTGAAAAAAGAGGGAAATTTATAATTTTCTACTAATCCTAATTAGTAAAATAATTAGCAAGATAATTGGCTCACAAATTAGCATGGCTCTCATACCATGTTGAAATTTGAGCAAAATGATGAGCTATGGTGGATCAAACACTAGAATAAATTTTGGAAAGAGAAAGCCTTACAAGACGACTAATGGGAGATTCTTTATGAGCCGTTTGAGCATCAAGAGTTGCTTTGATAGCTCGACGAATAGAATCCTCGTCACTATCAAAATCATGCCTATGCCGTTTTCGACGTTTCAATTGGTCTTCTAATGCAAGTCTATGAGTGCGTTCATTGACCGATTGTCCATGCAATATTGTCCATGCAAAGTAATAAGTTGCTCTTGAATAGATGGGGGTGCAAGAAAACTAGCCATAAATGATGAAAAATAAAGAGAAATAGAAAAAGTTTAGAAATGCTTATAGTAAATCCCGCTCATGATAATTATCATGAAGTTCACGTGACCCACAAAAAATAGAAGAGTGATGCGGCTCTCCAACACAATCTCCAATTTATTTAAAAGTAGTCTCATAAGCATCGGTCGTTTGATGGAAAAATATTCAGTACCAGAAGAGAATTTGAGCTTCTAAAGAGCAAATGGTACCAATTTTGAAAACTTTGATTTGTTGTAATTTTGTGTTAAAAAATGTGGGATGCTGAAATTGTTCTATGGAAAAGAATCAACGGTTGTGCCTCTCAATGAGGAAAAAAGTGTTGGTCTCTATGATCCAAGTGCAAGTCTTTTCCTCGATCTAACTATGGAACTTACGGGTTCGGTCAGATCAGTTCAGTTAATTAAGACTCTTGACTACGTTAGAGTAAATTTATTCCGAAGGAATCGCCCATGCTTTTCGGACGAGGGAAGCTTTTTCGGGTTCCATTTTGGAAGAACCGAGGGATAAGTCTGCGTGGGCAACGCCCTGAGTGAAGGACCCTACCCCGTGCAAGAAGTGCTACTTCCGCTGCTAGCACCCCAAGATTCGTTGTGCGGAGGGGACAAGGATCTTTCAGCTAGTATCAAAGCGAATTGGCTAAGGTGAATCAACTGAGAAGCCAAAAATGTTAAAAAATTTATGAAGTAGCAACAAAAAAAGGTTGAAAATGTGTGATGAAATTCATACAAATTGATATTCAGACTAAAATTCATAATTTAGTAATTGGGTCTTCAGATGGAAGTACCGCAATTGCATGGAATCCCTGACTTGCTTGAGGCCTAGACATGATGGTATTTACCTTATAATTCCAAGGACTGTGACTACTCATATATACCGAGGGTATAACTACGGCAGTATATATACAGCAGTATATACGAGTAAATCTAAGACCTTGAAATTATAAGCAAAAATGTTATTCAGATGATGAATTCGAATGTGGTTGATATGATTTTAAAATTCTGGTTGAGAATTGATGAAGTGAATTGGATTCTGATTGAAAAAAAAAATTATGATTTCTGAATTTTGGTTGAAAAGCAATAAATTGAGCAAAACCACAATGAGGATGAATGTGATGATGTTCGTAACTGGGATGACGATAATGACTTCAGCAAATCAGTATGAGATTAGTGGATTGTGCTGACAGATTGCTATTGTTAACACTTGACCTAATGGATCAAGTTAAGGGATGACAAATTAAAAACCTCTATGATTGAAATTTCCATGGAGGAATGTTCAGATGGAAATTTTGGTCTAATAGACCATATTTGTGTTAAGAATATGAATGATATGATTTGAAAGAATTGTTATCTGGTGATGAGTTCTATATAAGGGATCTTTATCCCAGGATTCTGTTGGGTTTACCAGACTATAAGGAATCCCAGAATCAATTGGATCTTAAGGGAAAGAGTTGTCCTCTAGTTTGCGAGATGAGGACATCTCGCGTTTTTTAAGTGGGGTAGGATGTAAGATTCCTCCCTCCAGCTTTTGAGGTGTGCAGGTGTAAGAACCTCCCCTTCTGATCTTATAATTATTCCCCTCTCTAAAATACAAGAAAGATCTTGTTTTACCCTGTTTTGGCCTGGAGAGAGAAAATGTCTAGAGAGAGGTAATTCAAAATTGAGATATTTTTGGATATAAAAATCATCCTAGTGTCTAAAATGATTTCCTTTAAAACATAAATTCAAAAAGAACTTTCCAATGTGCAATTGGAATTAATTGAAAATAGGTATAAAGGACCTTAGCCTAAAGGTCGAGATTTTTAGAAATTTTTCGATTATGGTCCAATTAAGGTTCCTATGGACCAATAAGATTAATCCAAATGTAGGGAGGAGATTAATTGAATAATAAAAGAAAAACCCCCCAAAAATGAGTAAATGCTGACACAAGATGAAGAGTGGACTAAGGAGCAAAGAAAACAATAAAAAAGTAGATTTTTGACACCTCAGAGTGTGGGGATCTCCCCTCATGAAGTAGGCGCCTTTTTATCATCATTACTCCCAATTCTTAATCAATAAAATGAGATATTTTCATCTCTCCTCTCTCCTATTTCAAAACTAGATCCAAAAAGTAAGCTGAACTGACCCAAAAAATGGTCAAAAACTAGATCCAAAAAGTAAGCTGAACTGACCCAAAAATGGTCAAAAATTGACCAAACTGATATGGAAAATTCTAGACTTAGTTTGCTTGGTTAGAGGCTCACTTTTTCCTATAAATAGAAGCCTCCCCCTTTGTAAAAGCTTAATGGTGTTTATGCACTGTTACTCTGCTCATGTCCTGAGCCATCAACATTGAATTTTTTTAATAATTCAATTGTTTTTGGCCTAATCCTCTCCAAAGTGTATTGGTGGCCACGCTTGCTTCAAACAAGAGTAGAACCCTCAATCCCTCAAGCCAAAGGAGAGCTTACAAGCTCCATGTAAGCTAATTTTGTTACTTGTTTAATGAAGAATCTATGGTTTACTTAATTGTTATGTTTTGCAGATGTTGAATTAAATTCAAATGCTATGCCTTTGATAAAAAGGCCACCCCCTTCTCCTCTTTACATTCCAACCTTTGTCAATCCTAGAAAGATTAACTAAAGGATTAATTAAACTCTTTTTATTGTTAAAGTGTTATTCTCATTAAATCTAATTTTTATGCATAGAAAGATGCATAAAGGAATTTTTTTTCTTACAAAAGTGTTATTCTCATTAAATTTGATTTTTATGCATAGAAAGATGCATAAAGAAATTTTGTTTTATTACAAAAGTGTTATTCTTATTAAATCTGATTTTTATGCATAGAAAGATGCATAAAGAAAATTTTTTCTTATAAAAGCGTTATTTTTATAAAAATAATTTTTTATGCATTAATAGATGCATAAAGAAATTCTTTTTATTTTAAAAGTGTTATTCCTATAAAATTTGATTTTATGCATAAATAGATGCATAAAAGGATTTTTTTATAAAAGAGTTATTCCCACTGAAGTTGATTTTTATGCATAAATAGATGCATAAAGAATTTTTACATGAAAATTAGAATTCTCGTAAATTCTATGTTTAAATTCTATGAGTATTTGATAATGAATAATTAAATACTCTAAGAGAGAAATTTCTATCGTTTTATATTCACACGGATTGTCAAAAGAGAATTTAGGAAATCTATCGAGATCGAAATATTTAGATAAATGATTAATCTATTCCTCATTGGAATTCGTAACTAATTTAGAAATCGGTTAAGTGAATATTCAAAGAAAGAAATTCAGTAAAATAGTAACTGAATTATCAAACCTTTTCGAGAAAGATAGATCAGGAAAAATCTTATCCGACTGGAACCTTGAATCAGACTATGACTAAGACCAAACTCTTTCGTTAGTTTTGAGGAAAGAAGGTGTGACTAGTTTAGAAAAATACACTCAAAACTCTCGCCAAATCTGAAACTAAGTTTGAGACCCTTCGAATTGATATGTGGATCAAGGTTATAGAATTAGAGGAATTCTGGTATGAAATTCAGAACTCTGATCAAGAAGTTTTGGGGATACTGATTCAAGAAATACTCCTTGTATTCAAAAGAAAAATCAAACTAAAAACTTGCATAGAAATGAGATGTGATGTGATGTGAATCAGATGGATGTGAATGAAAGGATGGATATGGATGTGTATGTGAAGAATGGATGTGAATGTGTATGTAAAGAATAGATCTAGATGTGTATGTGAAGAATAGATGTGAATGTGTATGTGAAGAATGGATATGGATGTGTATGTGAAGAATGGATGTGGATGTGTATGTAAAGAATGGATATGGATGTGTATGTGAAGAATGGATGTGGGTGTGTATGTGAAGAATGGATGTGAATGTGTATGTGTATGTGAAAGAGTGTGATGTGACATGAATATGTGAGTAGTACATGTGAACGATTGGATGGATGTGGATGAATGAGATGAGATGTGTATGAATGAGATATGATGTGGATAGAAGTGATGTGATATAATGTGGATAGAATGCATGTGATGGGATGGTTATGAGAATGAATGTGGTGGATATGAATAAATGAATGCGATGGATATGAATGAATGTGATGTGATGGATGTAAATGGATGTGATGTAAATGAATGTGATGGACGTGAATAGATGTGATGTGATGTGAATCAGGATGTGAATGAATGAGATGTAATGTCATGTGAATCGGGATGTGAGTGAATGAGATGTGATGTAAATTGGAATAAATGTGATATGGGATATGAATGAATACGATGTGATGAGATGTGGATATGGGTAGATGCGAGTGAATGAGATCTGATGCGGATAAATGAGAAAAGATGTGATGAGATGGAAAATGATGTGATGAGAATGGAAATACTTATGAAATAAATGAGGATTGATGTGGAACAATGTGGAAAGACGAGAGTTCATTATAGAAACTATATTTATGACCTGTTTTTAAATGACTATTTATGTCAAGAATGCTTGGGAAGCATTTTGACCATCTTGTGAACGAGGTCGTGGAGACCTAACTGATAAAGTTACAATAGCTATGATGGAGACCTAACGGAGGACATCTCACGTAGCAGAAGATGTTGCTGAATTGTTGCTGAATTGTTAGTTCCTTTAATCTTAACCCTTATATAAAGGTTATTTGAATGAAGAACCCCTATCAAAACCACAGAAGATGTCAAAGCTTTGGAGAATTTAGAAGTACGATTCTCCTATGGGAACCTTGGCACACCATTTTTCTTTTCACAATTCAAAGCAAGAGATTTAGTATATGCAGGAGTATGATGATGAAACATGTCGACGTCCACTCTAATCTTTGGATCCAACCTGAAATAAACTTTCTTTTAAGCTTCCTTTCATTCACTTTTTCAATGGACTGCATTTGAATGAGGGCATTCCAAAAAAATTCAATTTCAGTTTAGACATCCTCCCCTTTCAACTATCTAAGAGTGGCTCAGTGTTGATGGGCTTTGGCTTTGTACTGAGGAGGTAGAAAGTCTCTTAATTTCATGCTGAAAAGCCTCCCAAGTATAAGGTTTATGTTGCCCATCTCGGTGGCATTCTACCACAAAGCGGCATTCTGAGTCAATCAAATGATTTGCAGAGCACTTGACGTTGTCTTTCTCAAAAAGTTTCTCTCCTGAAAAATAGTCATCAAACTGGCTAAGCCAAGCTAAAATAGACGTGCATCCTTCTTTCCATGAATATTTTGGAAAGAGAAAGCCTTAGGACGACTAATGGGAGATTCTTTGTGAGCCATTTGAGCATCAAGAGTTGCTTTGATAGCTCGACGAATAGAATCCTTGTCACTATCAAAATCATGCCTACGCCATTTTCGACGTTTCAATTGGTCTTCTAATGCAAGTCTATGAGTGCGTTCGTTGACCGATTGTCCATGCAAAGTAATAAGTTTCTCTTGAATAGATGGGGGTGCAAGAAAACTAGCCATAAATGATGAAAAATAAAGAGAAATAGAAAAAGTTTAGAAATGCTTATAGTAAATCCCGCTCATGATAATTATTATGAAGTTCACGTGACCCACAAAAAATAGAAGAGTGATGCGGCTCTCCAACACAATCTCCAATTTATTTAAAAGTAGTCTCATAAGCGTCGTTTGATGGAAAAATATTGAGTACCAGAAGAGAATTTGAGCTTCTGAAGAGCAAACGACCAATTTTGAAAACTTTAATTTGTTGTAATTTTGTGTTAAAAAATGTGGGATGCTGAAATTGTTCTATGGAAAAGAATCAACGGTTGTGCCTCTCAATGAGGAAAAACGCGTTGGTCTCTATGATCCAAGTGCAAGTCTTTTCCTTGATCTGTCTATGGAACTTACGGGTTCGGTCAGATTAGTTCAGTTAATTAAGACTCTTGACTACGTTAGAGTAAATTTATTTCGAAGGAATCGCCCATGCTTTCTGGACGAGGGAAGCTTTTTCGGGTTCCATTTTGGAAGAACCGAGGGATAAGTCTCTTGTGCGGATATGCGTGGGCAACGCCCCGCGAGTGAAGGACCCTACCCCGCGCAAGAAGTGCTACTTCCACTGCTAGCACCCCAGGATTCGTTGTGCAGAGGGACAAGGATCTTTCAGCTAGTATCAGAGCGAATTGGCTAAGGTGAATCAACTGAGAAGCCAAAAATGTCAAAAAATTTATGTAGCAACAGAAAAAGGTTGGAAATGTGTGATGAAATTTATACAAATTGATATTCAGACTGAAATTCATAATTTAGTAATTGGGTCTTCAGATGGAAGTACCGCAATTGCATGGAATCCCTAACTTGCTTGAGGCCTAGACATGATGGTATTTACCTTATAATTCCAAGGACCGTGACTACTCGTATATACCGAGGGTATAACTGTAGCTCTTTACTGGCAGTATATACGAGTAAATCTAAGACCTTGAAATTATAAGCAAAAATGTTATCCAGATGATGAATTCGAATGTGGTTGATATGATTTTAAAATTTTGGTTGAGAATTGATGAGTTGAATTGGATTCTGATTGAAAAAAAATGATGATTCCTAAATTTTGGTTGAAAAGCGATAAACTGAGCAAAACCACAATGAGGATGAATGGGATGAGTCCCTGTCATGATGTTCGTAACTGGAATGACGATAATGACTTCAGCAAATCACTATGAGATTAGTGGATTGTGCTGACAGATTGATACTATTAACATTTGACCTAATGGATCAAGTTAAGGGATGACAAATTAAAAACATGTATAATTGAAATTCCCATGGAGGAATGTTCATATGGAAATTTCGATCTAATGGACCATATTTGTGTAAAGAATATGAATGATATGATTTGAAAGAATTGTTATCTAGTGATGAGTTCTATATAAGGGATCTTTATCCTAGGATTCTGTTGGGTTCACCAGACTATAAGGAACCCCAGAATCAGTTGGATCTTAAGGAAAATAGTTGTCCTCTAGTTTGCGAGATGAGAACATCTCGCGTTTTTTAAGTGGGGTAGGATGTAAGATTCCTCCCTCCAGCTTTTGAGGTGTGCAGGTGTAAGAACCTCCCCTTTTGATCTTATAATTATTCTATTGGATCTTAAGGGAAAGAGTTGTCCTCTAGTTTGCGAGATGAGGATATCTCACGTTTTTTAAGTGGGGTAGGATGTAAGATTCCTCCCTCCAGCTTTTGAGGTGTGCAGGTGTAAGAACCTCCCCTTCTGATCTTATAATTATTCCCCTCTCTAAAATAAAAGAAAGATCTTGTTTTACCCTGTTTTGGCCTGGAGAGAGAAAATGTCTACAGGGAGGTAATTCAAAATTGAGATATTTTTGGATATAAAAATCATCCTAGTGTCTAAAATGATTTCCCTAAAACATAAATTCAAAAAGAACTTTTCAATGTGCAATTGGAATTAATTGAAAATAGGTATAAAGGACCTTAGCCTAAAGGTCGAGATTTTTAGAAATTTTTCGATTATGGTCCAATTAAGGTTCCTATGGACCAATAAGATTAATCCAAATTAGGGAGGAGATTAACTGAATAATAAAAGAAAAACCCCCCAAAAATGAGTAAATGCTGACATAAGATGAAGAGTGGACTAAGGACCAAAGAAAACAATAAAAAAATAGATTTTTGACACCTCAGAGTGTGGGGATCTCCCCTCATGAAGTAGGTGCCTTTTTCTCATCATTATCCCCAATTCTTAATCAATAAAATGAGATATTTTCATCTCTCCTCTCTCCTATTTCAAAACTAGATCCAAAAAGTAAGCTGAACTGACCCAAAAATGGTCAAAAATTGACCAAACTGATATGGAAAATTCTAGACTTAGTTTGCTTGGTTAGAGGCTCACTTTTTTCTATAAATAGAAGCCTCCCCCTTTTTAAAAGCTTAATGGTGTTTATGCACTGTTACTCTGCTCCTGTCCTGAGCCATCAACATTGAATTTTTTTAATAATTCAATTGTTTTTGGCCTAATCCTCTCCAAAGTGTATTGGTGGCCACGCTTGCTTCAAACAAGAGTAGAACCCTCAATCCCTCAAGCCAAAGGAGAGCTTACAAGCTCCATGTAAGCTAATTTTGTTACTTGTTTAATGAAGAATCTATGGTTTTCTTAATTTTTATGTTTTGTAGATGTTGAATTAAATTCAAATGCTATGCCTTTGATAAAAAGGCCACCCCCTTCTCCTCTTTACATTCCAACCTTTGTCAATCCTAGAAAGATTAACTAAAGGATTAATTAAACTTTTTTTATTGTTTACTCTCTTGAATTTAGAAAATTATGTAGATTAGAGTTCTATAAATCTAATTTGGGTTAATTTAAGCTAAATAAAGAATGATAAAAATGAGAAATGGTCAGCCATACAAAGGAGGTTATGGTAAAATTTTCTAGAATTTTGTGGAAAAGAAAGTTCATTTTTAAGTTATTCCAAAAGAGTAATTCCCATCATTTTTGCATCTCAAAGAAATATTCTGATTACTCCATGTACATATTCACCTATGAATATGCATGGATATCATTGATATTAATTATTAAATTTGATTTTTATGCATAGAAAGATGCATTAAGAAAAATTTTTTATTACAAAAGTGTTATTCTCATTAAATTTGATTTTTATGCATAGAAAGATTCATAAAGGAAATTTTTTTATTAGAAAAGTGCTATTCTCATTAAAATTGATTTCTATGCATAGAAAGATGTATAAAGGAAATTTTTTTATTACAAAAGTATTATTCTGATTCAAATTGATTTTTATGCATAGAAAGATGCATAAAGGAATTTTTTTATTACAAAAGTGTTATTCTCATTAAAATTGATTTCTATGCATAGAAAGATGCATAAAGGAATTTTTTTATTACAAAAGTGTTATTCTCATTAAATTTGATTTTTATGCAAAGAAAGATGCATAAAGGAAATGTTTTTATTACAAAAGTGTTATTCTCATTAAATTTGATTCTTATGCATAGAAAGATGCATAAGGGAAATTTTTTTATTACAAAAGTGTTATTCTCATTAAATTTGATTTTTATGCATTGAAAGATGTATAAAGGAAATTGTTTTTATTACAAAAGTGTTATTCTCATTAAATCAGATTTTTATGCATAGAAAGATGCATAAAGGAATTTTTTTTCTTAC
This sequence comes from Cibotium barometz, assembly GCF_041138505.1. Classification (NCBI taxonomy): domain Eukaryota; kingdom Viridiplantae; phylum Streptophyta; class Polypodiopsida; order Cyatheales; family Cibotiaceae; genus Cibotium; species Cibotium barometz. Next base: position 50,538,848 of record NC_141054.1, on the reverse strand, counting down.
AAAAGTGTTATTCTCATTAAATTTGATTTTTATGCATAGAAAGATGCATAAAGGAGTTTTGTTTTATTACAAAAGTGTTATTCTTATTAAATTTGATTTTTATGCATAGAAACATGCATAAAGAAATGTTTTTATTATAAAAGCGTTATTTTTATAAAATTTAATTTTTATGCATAAATAGATGCATAAAGATATTCTTTTTATTTTAAAAGTGTTATTCCTATTAAATTTGATTTTATGCATAAAAGGATTTTTTTTATAAAAGAGTTATTCCCACTAAAGTTGATTTTTATGCATAAATAGATGCATAAAGAATTTTTATATTAAAATTAGAATTCTCTTAAATTCTATGAGTATTTGATAAATTAATAATTAAATACTCTAATAGAGAAATTTCTGTGGTTTTATATTCACACGGATTATAAAAAGAGAATTCAGGAAATCTATCGATATCGAAATATTCAGATAAATGTTTAATCTATTCCTCATTGGAATTTGTAACTAATTTAGAAATCAGTTAAGTGAATATTCAAAGAAAGAAATTCAGTAAAATAGAACCTTTTCGAGAAAAATAGATCAGGAAAAATCTTATCCGACTAGAACCTTGAATCAGACTATGACTAAGACCTTTCGTCAGTTTTGAGGAAAGAAGGTGTGACTAGTTTAGAAAAATACACTCAACTCTCCCGCCAAATGTGAATTTAAGTTTGAGACCCTTCGAATTGATCTGTGGATCAAGGTTATAGAATTTGAGGAATTGTGGTATGAAATTCAGAACTCCGATCAAGAAGTTTTGGGGATAATGATTCAAGAAATACTCCTTGTATTCAAAAGAAAATCAAACTAAAAACATGCATAGAAATGAGATGTGATGTGATGTGAATCAGATAGATGTGAATGAATGGATGGATATGGATGTGTATGTGAAGAATGGATGTGAATGTGTATGTAAAGAATGGATATGGATGTGTATGTGAAGAATGGATGTGAATGTGTATGTGAAGAATCGATGTGGATGTCTATGTGAAAGAATGTGATGTGACATGAATATATGTGGATGTGTATGTGAAGAATGGATGTGGATGTGTATGTGAAGAATGGATGTGGATGTCTATGTGAAAGAATGTGATGTGACATGAATATATGTGGATGTGAAGTGATAGATATGAATGTATGGAATGATGTGAGTAGTCGTACATATGAACAATTGGATGGATGTGGATGAATGAGATGAGATGTGTATGAATGAGATATGATGTGGATAGAAGTGATGTGATATAATGTGGATAGAATGCATGTGATGGGATGGTTATGAGAATGAATGTGGTGGATATGAATGAATGAATAAATGTGATGGATATGAATGAATGAATGAATGTGATGGTGGATATGAATGAATGTGATATGATGGATGTAAATGAATGTGATGGACGTGGATGTAAATGGATGCGATGTAAATGAATGTGATATAAATGAATGTGATGGACGTGGATGTAAATGAATGCGATGTAAATGAATGCGATGTAAATGAAAGTGATATAAATGAATGTGATGGACTTGGATGTAAATGGATGCGATGGACTTGGATGTAAATGGATGCGATGTAAATGAATGTGATGTGATGGATGTAAATGGATGTCATGTAAATGAATGTGATGGACGTGAATAGATGTGATGTGATGTGAATCGGGATGTGAATGAATGAGATGTGATGTCATGTGAATCAGGATGTGAGTGAATGAGATGATGTAAATTGGGATAAATGTGATATGCGATGTGAATGAATATGATGTGATGAGATGTGGATATGGGTAGATGCAAGTTGATGAGATCTGATGTGGATATGGGTAGATGCGAGTGGATGAGATCTGATGCGAGTGGATGAGATCTGATGCGAGTGGATGAGATCTGATGCGAATGGTTGAGATCTGATGCGGATAAATGAGAAAAGATGTGATGAGATGAAAAATGATGTGATGAGAATGGGAATACTTATGAAATAAATGAGGATTGATGTGGAACAATGTGGAAAGACGAGAGTTCGTTATAGAAACTATATTTATGACCTGTTTTTAAATGCTTGTTTTATGTCAAGAATGCCGGGGAAGCATTTTGACCGTCTTGTGAACGAGGTCGTGGAGACCTAACTGATAAAGTTGCAATAGCTATGACGACGGAGAGTCAACGGAGAACGTCTCGCATAGCAAGATCAGCCGAGGTCTTGACCAGCCTCAGCTCGATTTAAATGGTGAGCTTCCGATACACGGTGGATGAGGGAACAGGGAAGCGGCCTATGAGTGAAGCGCTAGGTGACCTGCAAAGTATCCTAGAGGGTGCTGACCATACGGTGCTCGGGCTCTTGGCTGTCGAAGATACCCACACGTACATCGTGGAAGATATTGGAACAAGGAGTAAGAGTTGTTTTCTGAATTTGGGCATGGATCTGGTTGATTGACCTTGCTGCTCCTCAACGGATGAGTCCATGGCTCTTTTATATGGATCTATTGGTTGATCTTGCTGATCTTCGACGAAGATTCCATTTTGATTTTTATAAGTGAATATATTGCCGATTACTATGACCTAGGAACTATTGAAAAGGCCCCTGAGTGGACAGGTGGTGAGTGTTCTAGTTGCCAATGATGCCATAAGTACACCGATGAAGGAAAAAATTAGAAGTTAGGATTCAACCAGATATTTTGGAAGATTATGATCAATGATACTATAGTTTCATTAAAAGATTGCTTTAAAGATAGCTGAATCTGTGAAAAAGGCAATTTCATATTGGGTGTGTAAGTGGTGTGACTAGTTTTAAGTTTGCATCAATATCCAGCTAGGGGGCCTGGAAACTTTTTTCCCTGGTACCCGGGACAAAACCTAACCAAATTCTTAAATGGATCCCATCACTACAGTGGTTGGGCGGTTGGCTAACCCACGGGACTGGCTGGACTAATGGATCCCTAATATAAGACTCAATTCTGTTATGGTACGATAGATGAAGTAAATCCTAGATAAAAATTGTTCTATGGAAAAGAATCAACGGCTGTGCCTCTCAATGAGGAAAAAAGCGTTGGTCTCTATGATCCAAATGCAACTCTTTTCCTTGATCTGACTATGGAAACTTACGGGATTAGTTCAGCTAGTTAAGACTCTTGACTACGTTAGAGTAAAAATATCCTCGAGGAATCGCCCGTTGCTTTCCGGTGAGGAAAGTTTTTCCGAGTTCGGTTTTGGAAGAACCGAGGGAGTAGTCTCTTGTCCGGATATGCGTGGGCGAGGCCCCGAGTGAAGGACCCTATCCTGCGCAAGAAGTGCTACTTCTGTTGCTAGCACCCCAGGATTCGTTGCACAGAGGGGACATGGATCTTTCACTCAGGACATGCACTAGGTAATCCACGAGGTAACTCATTGAGAAAACAATCAAAAATTTTAGAAAGTAAGGAATCATGTGAGGTATCCCTAGGAGGTGGTTCTTTAGTGCTAGCTAGTTAACTAAAACTAAGAAATTTTTCTCCCTCTTCCTCAATACCCTTTTTTGCCTGAATATGACTCAAAAGTGGTTGACCCTTCCTTTCAAAATTTCCTTGTAAACAAACATTCTTAACACAATGCATAAAAGACTTTATGTGCTTTGCATAATCAATATTTGGTATGTATTGATGTCAAAAAGACATTCCCAATACTTTTTATTATAGAAGCGTTATTTTTATAAAAATTGATTTTTATGCATAAATAGATGCATAAAGAAATTCTTTTTATTTTAAAAGTGTTATTCCTATTAAATTTGGATTTATGCATAAATAGATGCATAAAGAATTTGTATATCAAAATTAGAATTCTCTTAAATTATATGTTTAAATTCTATGAGTATTTGATAAATGAATAATTAAATACTCTAAGAGAGAAATTTCTATCGTTTTATATTCACATGGATTGTAAAAAGAGAATTCAAGAAATCTATCGAGATCGAAATATTCAGATAAATGATTAATCTATTCCTCATTAGAATTTGTAACTAATTTAGAAATCAGCTAAGTGAATATTCAAAGAAAGAAATTCAGTAAAATAGTAACTGAATTATCAAACCTTTTCGAGAAAGATAGATCAGGAAAAATCTTATCCGACTGTAAAGTTGCAACAGCTGACGGAGAGTCAACGGAGGACGTCTCGCGTAGCAAGACCGACCGAGGTCTTGACCAGCCTCAGCTCGATTTAAATGGTGAGCTTCCGGTACGGTGGATGAGGGACCAAGGAAGCGGCCTATGAGTGAAGCGCTAGGTGACCTGCGAAGGATCCTAGAGGGTGCTGACCGTACGCTGCTCGGGCTCTAGGTCACCGAAGATACCCACACGTACGTCGGAAGATATTGGAACAAGGAGTAAGAGTTGTTTTCTGAATTTGGGCATGAATCTAGTTGATTGACCTTGCTGCTCAGTCCATGGCTCTTTTATATGGATCTATTGGTTGATCTTGCTGATCTTCGACGGAGATTCCATTTTGATTTTTATAAGTGAATATATTACTGGGTACTATGAGCTAGGAACTATTGAAAAGGCCCCTGAGTGGATAGGTGGTGAGTGTTCTGGTTGCCAATGATGCCATAAGTACACCGATGAAGGAAAAAATTAGAAATTAGGATTCAACTGTATATTTTGGAAGATTATGATCAATGATACTATAGTTTTGTTAAAAGATTGCTTTAAAGACAGCTAAGTCTGTGAAAAAGGCAATTTCATATTGGCTGTGTAAGTGGTGTGACTAGTTTTAAGTTTGCATGAATATCTAGCTAGGGGGCCTAGGAACGCTTTTCCCTGCTACTCGGGACAAAACGTAACCAAATTCTTAAATGGATCCCATCACTACAGTGGTTGGGCGGTTGGCTAACCCACGGGACTGGATGGGGTTAGGCTGGACTGATGGATTCCTAATATGAGACTCAATTCTGTTATGGTACGATAGATGAAGTAAATCCCGGATAAAAATTGTTCTATGGAAAAGAATCAACGGCGGCTGTGCCTCTCAATGATGAGGAAAAAAGCGTTGGTCTCTATGATCCAAGTGCAAGTCTTTTCCTTGATCTGACTATGGGAACTTACGGGTTTGGTCAGATCAGTTCAGCTAGTTAAGACTCTTGACTACGTTAGAGTAAAAATATCCTGGAGGAATCGCCCATGGTTTCCGAGAAAGGAAAGTTTTGCCGGGTTCGGTTTTGGAAGAACCGAGGGATTAGTCTCTTGTCCGGATATGCATGGGCGAGGCCCCGAGTGAAGGACCTTGCCCCGTGCAAGAAGTGCTACTGCTAGCACCCCAGGATTCGTTGCGCGGAGGGGACAAGGATCTTTCACTCAAGACATGCACTAGGTAATCGAGGAGGTAATTGAGAAAACAATCAAAAATTTTAGAAAGTAAGGAATCATGTGAGGTATCCCTAGGAGGTGGTTCTTCAGTGCTAGCTAGTTAACTAAAACTAAGAAATTTTTCTCCCTCTTTCTCAATACCCTTTTTTGCCTGAATATGACTCAAAAGTGGTTGACCCTTCCTTTCAAAATTTCCTTGTAAACAAACATTCTTAACACAATGCATAAAAGACTTTATATGCTTTGCATAATCAATATTTGGTATGTATTGATGTCAAAAAGGCATTCCCAAAATTACGTCAATACCATGCAAAGGTGCTATTAAGAAAGTACGTTCATAAAAAAAATTATGCAATAGACAAAGCAAGATTCTTCACTTTCTTTCTTTTTTTTGGAAAAACGATCCTTCTATTAGTTAATGAGAAAAACGATCCTTCTATTTTTTTTTGGAAAAACGATCCTTCTATTAGTTAATGAGAAGATGCCATAAGGCTACAAAGCTCACCTCACAAGGAGGGGTAATAAATACAGTGAACACCGGAGCTCCACCCCCGTGGCTAGCCGCTCTCTGGGGGGGGCTACCTAGTAGTACATGCGGGAGGTGAGAAGAGCCAAACTGGACCAAGTGACATCCTCGCCCCTCACGGTGAGGAAAGGGCCAGGCTGCCAAGTGCGAAGGAACGCCTTGCGGCGATCTCTCATGCGATCCGAGTCGCCCTGAAGTTTCCCCCTCTCAAGGTGTGAATGATGTCCACCCAGAGAGCCTATATGACCTCCGCCGGTGGAGTCGCCTGGCAGTCTATGGCCTCCCTGCATCGGGCTCTCCATATGTGCCAAGCCGTCATGCTGCTGATCATCTCCCATCTGTGCCCGTCCCCCTCCTGGGAGACTGCCGAAGAGAAGTCTGGCGTCGATTTAGACACGAGATCACAGTTCCTCTTGCTTCCCTTAATTCATATTTGGTTGCCCTCTTTTCTTCTTCTAACGACACACCACTCTCTTAATTTGCTTACATTATAGCTTTCAATCCCACCTTGGTCATTATCTAAATTAACGTTTTGACTCTTATCATCCATGTATTGTTTTATCGAGGTCTTCACTACCTTTACTCTTCATCGCCCCGTGAACATTGTTTCCTCTAGGCTTTCCTCTTGCTTCCCTTAATTCATCATTATCTAAATTAACATTTTGAATCTTATCATCCATGTATCGTTTACCGAGTCTCCACCACCTTTACTCTTGATCGTGAACGTTGTTTCCTCTAGGCTTTCCTCTTCCAATACTTCAGGATTCTCCCCACAACTGTCAAATGGACTCCTAACTTCATTCTCACGCACTCACTTCCTTCTTCTCCTCTCTCTCACACTCTCTTTTCTATCATTAAGCAGTCAATTATCCATTTTTCAGATGTAGATAACTAATCAGTAATGTAAGTGTCTGATTCATTCCCTGAGGAATATTACACTTCGTATTATCCTAACCCATTTTGTTTTGCATATTTTCATTGGTGCACGGTATTAACTACCATGTTACCTCCAAAATAAGAAACAGTACGCTTTAAGGCTCTAATCAATGATGAATAAGGCTGGTTGTTCACCTTCAGAGATAATATCCTCGCTCGCAATAGTTGCCTCTCCTTGGAGATATCCCCACCATAATCTGTGGTGTCTTCTTTAATGATTTCTTTTAGCCATTCCTTAGGCACTACTCTAATTTTTACTCAATCCTCTCGAGGACCAATTGTGATCAACCCCTTATGCCAACTTTGGTCACAACGAGCTTGTTCAAGCAATTGTCACCCCAATAAAATAGGATAATATGTGACATGCAAAGTCAGCTATACCACTAAGAAACTAATTTTAAACTCAAGTCCTGCAATAGTCGTATTTAGGGCTCATAAAACCCCTAAGTGTTTAACTCTTCGTTGATCTGCTAATCGTAAAACGAAATTAGTTGGCACTAAATTCTTTAATCCCAACTCATCCATAGTTTGCTCTGTTATTAAGTTAGCAGCTGCTCCACCATTCAATTGTGCTCCAGGAATATTACCTATGTTCACATCAATCATAGGAGCCCCTGGATCCAAGAAAAGATCAACTATTCGCACATCTTTTGCTTCCCTTAGCTTAGGGTTTAATCTATCAAACTGCCACTCTAACTCTACGTGCTCTTTGTCTTACCAATTTTTGGTAGAGTTGTTTCCTATAGCTAGAAGCAATTTCTTATAGTTTCCTTAAGTTTATGGACAAAGGAATATTCTTGAATTCCATTCATAGATTATAGGTATAGCAATGCACATCTCCTTTCTTAGCATTCATGTGGTGGTGCCTTAAATGCCTTGGAGTTGTGTGCTTTGAAATCTTTACATTGGGCTGTCCACTTGGAGAATTTGTAAAATTGTACCACTAACACTCTAGCACAACCACATGCAACACTGTAGCAGTGTAGCGCACACAATATGGGCACCCATGGTGGCTACAAGAACCCATGAAGAATGTGATCTTTTATGTCAAATCTACAAGGTATGAAGTGACTGGTGTGCAATATGGTGTGCACATGAAGAAGGAGGAGTGTTACTACACATGCCCAAATTTTCAAATGATAGTGATGGGGAATATGTTGTAAGCATATCTATTTCATTTTTTTGTGCATCTTGGGACTACATCAGAATGAAAACATGCATCAGCCAACCATTTCAGGCTTAGATATTTGTAAAACTCTAAGCAAAACTAGGACCTACCCTTGAGGCTATATATCCTATTCATCTTCTAAAAGATGAGAGACATACTCGCTTATGTCTTCAGACATGCTCGCTTATGTTATTGGGCACACCCAAGGCTTTTTTGGACATGCTCACTTATGTTTTTAGTGTTATGTGTTGTGGTACAAGAAACCACCTCGAGTTTTCATATGTAATTACTTTTTGGACCAATCTAAGAGGTGTCTCTAGTATATAAATGATTGGACCATGATGGCTAGAAAATTATGGGAGGTGTCCCTATTATTTTAAGCTAACATAAATATCTAAATTTTAATTAAATATTTGGTCGGTTAAATGTGACTCTTTTACATAAACATTTACCTAAATGTGCAAAAACATTTCGCTAAAAAATCGGCCATGTGGGCAAGGAATGTAGCTTAGATGCACTATGGTGTGCCATTTGCTAAACTTCTACGCACAACATGGATGCTTGCGGATACAATGGATGAAGATCACCTCAACCAATTGTGATACCAGCCCCAATGGTGGTGGTAGTTCATCTTGCCCCACAGATGGCTCCGTAGGAACCATACAGAAGGCCTCCTTTCCACCCAAATGGTTCCATAGGAACCATCTGTGGGGAAGTTCAACCTCCCCCAAAGATGGCTCCATAGGAACCATACAAAAGGCCTCCTTTTTGCCCAAGATGAGTTTCTCCCAGAGATGTCCCATATGCACAACGCCCTACTTTGAGTTTCACCTGTTTTTATTTCCATGCATTGGGTCATCGGAAGTCCTGCTGTGAAATTTGGAAGAAACATAGAACCGAGGTGGAAGGCGCTCACACATTGACCCCCAGCCCACCACGATGGTGAATGCCATGGAAATTACAGATCTGTCAATGACAAGGTCGATCATGGAGGAGCAGGGAGTAGACAAGCCGATCGTGGAGGAGGCCGAATCATTAGCCATGGCAGTGACAAGGTTAATGCAACCTGAGACTCTGGAGGCAAAGAAAGAACTGAACTCAGATAAGAAAGGGAAGCAAATGGTCATAACATGGCAGGATTATCACAAGGTTCAAACACAAGTGTCCGATTGGGTATACAGAAGTAGCAAGCTCAAGAAGAGCTTTGGAAGATGGAAAAGGAAAGGACACGACCAATAACTGAGCAACAAGAAAATGAGGTCACACTACAATCTAGTGGTCTGACCACCCAACAAATCATGGATCAGGGGGAGAAGTGTCAAAGACATGAGACACAGTAAACCCTCAGGCCCAACAAGGAAAGAAGAAACATTGCAAAGGGTAGTGGAGAAAGAAACTTTGCAATATGATCTATGGGAAGATCTGAAGAAACAACAGATCCATATGTCAGTGAAGTAGCTCCTAACCCTAGTGCCGAGCTTTAGAGAGTAGCTACTTTGCCAACCGATGCCCCAGGAGGAGAGGATAGGTCCATCCTTGATTCTGAAAGCCATGCACATTGACAAGACATAGTTTGAAAATCCGACTCCACTGAAGGAAGCTCCGATCTATGATGAAGCCATCCCGATGATTTGTCTAGAATGGACATAGAAGAGGTATTGCTAGATGGACGATTAGGAGTCAACATTATGTCATATACAACAAGCAAAAAACTAGGATTGAATAGCTGGTGGGCCCCATTTGCTTCAGTAAAAACAACAAATCACCATAGAGTACAGCCGCTCAGATTGATCCGCGGGCTGATAATGGAAGTCATTGGATTCACCTTCCAAATAGCAATGGTGGTGCTCCGCATGGAGGATATCAAAGGTGCCTACTCAATGTTACTAGGCAGACCATGGCTCTGATAGACCAATGAAGGATATCAAAGGTTCCTACCCGATGTTACTAGGTAGACCATGGCTCCAGCAAGCACGGATAAAGCATGATTGGGATGCATAAAATCACCATCCATAGAGATAAGAAGAAGGTCAAACCATGGCTCCGGCAGACACGAATAAAGAAAGAATGGGATGTGGATAAAATCACCATCCAGAGAGGTAAGAAGAAGGTCATAATTTCAATAGCCAGCCACAAGAAAGTAGAGGGCCCATTCTCGGCCAAAAGTAGTCAAAGGAGTCAACATGCTAGAAGGATTGGATATGGATGAAGAAGAGGAATACCTCAAACAAAATGCCAGCTTGTTTGAGGTTGATGTGGTCACCATCATGGAGAAGCAAGACCTAGCCCAGAATGACCAAAATGAGGAAGGCAAGAGTCAGCAGGATCCACTGAGAGGCAGGTGGAGTCTCTAGATGAGGCCTATGACTTTTATGAAGGATTGGCCAAAGATGACAGTGTGCCAGACCTCTAGCAAATCATTGTGGCGGATAAGGTTTCAATGAGGACTTGAAGCAGTCCAAACGGGTCAAAGAAGATGATCTGATGGAAATGAATTTAGGCATAGAGGCAGACCCGAAGATAGTCCGAGTCAGTGCAAAATTGGATGATGCATTTTGGGAGGAGATTTGGGGATTGCTCACTTCCTTAAAGGATATATTTGCATGGAGCTACACCAACATGAAAGGGATTGACCCTCGATTCTACCAACATCGGATCAATCTGAGTGAGGACACAGTTCCAATCCGACAACAAAGATATTGGATGAACCTGAACTATGCAAAAAGGGTGAAGGAGGAGATGGATAAGCTATTGCATGTCGAATTCATATATCCGATCAATCGGGAAACTTGGCTGTCTTCGATCTTGTGATTTTTCCCAAGAAAAGTCAAAAGCTTAGGGTCTGTGTGGACTTCAAGGATCCCAATGCCGCAACCATAACAGAGCCCTTCCCTCTACCGTTCACATATTCCCTGCTAGCCAGCCCATGAAATAGATTTAGCATTTGTCATCAAATGGGGTGCCTTTGCATCCAATGCGATGACATTCGGGCTGAAGAATGTGCCAGCAACGTTTCAGCACACAGATGTTTCAGGAAATTTTTGAAGAACATTTGACAAGCTTCATGCAGGTGTTCATCGATGACTTTAGTGTCTTCATGAAGTCATGTGAACACTTGATGTATCTGGCATTAAATGAGTCTTAACCCAATAAAATGTGCATTTGCAATCCAGAGCGATATGCTCCTTGGTCACATAGTATCTCAAGAAGGCATTACAGTAGACCCGACCAAGGTAGAGGTGATTCGGAAAGCTCTGATTCTAACAACCGTGAAGGAGCTGAGAAGATTTTTAGGGCAAGTCCGATGGCATAGCCGAATGCTCCGGTACCTAACACATGTAGCAGTGCCACTGAACTAGCACAACTGGCACATGTAAAGATGCCACTGAACCAGTAGCACAACTGAAGCACACGAATCTAGAGTGGTCAGAGGAATGCGACATGGCATTCAAATGCCTCAAGCTGATACTGACCAAAGACTCCATTGTGCAAGCACCCAGTTGGGAATTTCCATTCCATGTGTTCATGGATGCATCTGGCCCAAATGTGGCAATTAGGAGTGTCTTGATGTAAGAAATGGAGAAAAAGTGGTTCCGCCTAGTCTACTATGCCAGTCGAAGATCATTGAATGCAGAGTGGAACTACTCCACCACTCATAGGTTGGTCTTCAGAATGATTTACTCGGTCAGCAAGTTCTGCCTCTACCTGCACTGGCAACAAATTTACATTCCATGTGGATCACTCTGCATTGCTCTATCTAGTGGATAAGCAGAGTTTGGCATGAAAATGGCTCAATGGATGCTGATCCTACAGGAGTTTGAGTTCAGCATTGTGCACACACCGGGAACCAGCCATGTAGTTGGTCAGACTACTTGTCCTGAGAGACTAGTGCTCAAGAAGTCTCCCACCAGTTTCTTGCTATTGCCATCATAGTATATCTCTATTTATAATAGCCTAAGAACCTTGGTATTTCTACCATGGATACCTTTCACCTTAAGGAGGTATCTTCAAGTTGGGGTTTTCCCAATGCATTGAAGGAAATTAGATTGTGACTAGATCTCATATCAAGTAATGCATTATAAAGCACTTTACCATAAGGGCTAGGCAATTTAATGGATGTTCTTAGAGGTGCTATGTGCTCCTCTGCATCCCCTTCAACTTCTCCAACAAAGGCTTGTGCAATAGGTCTAAGGTTTCCTTCTCATCATTGTTACAGTTTGGCTCATCTTTTCCTTGCCTCCTCTTTGGCTTGGGTCTTCTTTTGAGCGGCCCTTTCCTTGGCGGTGTCTTTCTTGTCATGTGAAGCACATAAGGATTCTTCGGTAAGAGGTCCATATGATTTTTTAAACTTACTTCCATTAAGGAGACCAACAGTTTCAACTCCATCACAAGAGTCTCAAAATGTATAGTACCTTGTGGAGTAAAGTAACTTCACAAACCCTAAATGGTCCCTTTCTGGTATATTTAAACTTTTTCTTTTCACTGTGGACCCCATACATAAGTACAAGATCTCCTACCTCGATCTCCTTGTCCTTGAGATTTCTATCAAACCCCTTTTTTCTTTGGTCCTTTTCTGTTAGCATGTTTTGCACTGCAATTTGTCTCTCTTCATTGAGTTGTTCTAAAATAAATAGCCGGTCAGCCAATTTATTACCATCAAGCTTTTCACTTATGGCTACCCTTAAGCTATGGATCATGAACTCCTAAGGCATTACTGCCTCAAGTCCATACACCATCTTAAAAGGTGTGCTACCAATTGCAATTTTGTATGATGTGTAATAGGCCCATAAAGCTGTTGTGAGCTTAGACTCCCAGTCATTGTGTCGAGCCTCAATAGTCTTTCTCATTATTGAAATAAGAACCTTGTTGGTGATCTTTGCTTGGCCATTTGCCTGTGGGTAATATGGTGTTGACTTACAGTGAGTGATTATAAATGTGTTAGTGCGATTTTTGATTACATCATTGATAAAATGCTTACCTTGATCACTCACTAGCTCAAATGGACATCCAAAGCATGTATTGATGTTCTCATAGAGAAACTTAGTAGTCACCATGGCATCTGCTTTTCGTGAAACTCTTGCTTCAACCTATTTAGTTACATAATCTGTGGAAACAATGATGAAGCGTGCTTGTGTGCACGTGCAATAGGACTAATAGGACCAATGAAATCTAAGCCCCATTTTTCAAAAGGTTGGTTGACTACTATGACAGGATACAGTGGCATCATGTTCTTCTTCTATGGCTTTATACATTGTTGTTGGCACTCGTAACATCCCTTGAAAAATAGTGCATAATCTTTGAAGAGCATGGGATTACAATACCCCGATTGGAGTATTTTTCTTGTTGTATTGTCACCTGCGAAGTGTCCACCAGCTACCCCTTGGTGTGCTTGTTCGATGATGTATAAGTATTCATCCTCCCTACTCTATGGAAGCATCTTAGTATGTTATCCTTTACCTCTTCTATAAAGAGTTCCAGCAATAAGTTGGTAAGGTGCACTCTCTTTTAGCAACTTTCTTGCTAAATCTTTCCCTAGTTCCCTTCTTCTGGAAAACCATTAACTAAAAAGTTAATGATTTTCTCACTCCATTCTAGAATAGCCTCAACCTTGAATAGTGTAGCATCCGGTAACTCATCATTAGCCCTGATTGGTGCTTTGCCATTAGCTATGCGAGATAGATGATCTGCCATGACATGTTTCTTGCTAGGCCTCACAACTACTGTGAAATCAAACTTGAGAAGAATCAACAACCACCTTGTGATCCTTCCTGTGCAGAATGGTTTGTTTACTAGATACCAATAAGGCTTTATGGTCGACATAGAAAATAAATTTGTTAGCAAGAAGGTAATGCCAAAATTTCTTTACAGCATAAACCATTGCTAACCATTCACGCTTTTAGTGGTGGTGTAGTTGATTTCAGCCTCATCTAGTTGCTGACTTGCAAAACTAATAGGATGGTCCAACCTGTGTTCCCCTAGTTGTGCTAGGACACATCCAATTGCAAAATTAGAGGCATCAATATGAACATGAAAGATGAGATCCCAATTAGGTACTCGCAAGATTGGAGCACTGTGGTCAAGGCTTTCTTCAACATATCATAAGCTTGTTGACACTCCTGGGTCCATATAAATACAATTAATAGCTTGTACAAAGGATGAGCTATTTCTGCATATAAAAGAATAAATCGACGCTAGAGTCCCTTTGTAGTTTGTTGGTGGGGGTAATTCCAAGATAACCTTGATTTTTCTCTCATCAATGGAAATCCCATTCTTGGACACTATATGCCCAAGAATAACTCCATGTTTCACCCAAAACTGGAATTCGTAAGGGTTTAAGGATATGCAATAAAATCAACACCTTTCAAACACCTTTTTTAGGCATGCTAGGTGCTCTTTCCAAGACGAATGAATGCACAAATCATCCAAGAAAGATTTGAGAAATTTTCTTAAGAAGTCCTTAAAAGCAGTATTCATAAGTATTTAGAACGTGGCTGGTGCATTGGTGAGACCGAATGGCATAACTCTGTAAGTATATACACCATGCTTATAGTGACAAAGGCTATTTTAGCTTGGTCCTCAGGTGCAATTCAAATTTGATTATAGCCTAAGTATCCATCCAGAAAGCTATAAGCCTCCTTGCTTGCAACTAGTTCGAGTACATATTCTGAATATGGCAAGGGTTAGTGATCCCTAAACGTGGCAGCATTCACTTTCTTAAGATCAACACACACTCTAAGTTTTTCATTCTTCTTGGGCACAACCACCATGGGTGAGACCCATTCTGAGTGTTCATTCTCATAGATGAATCCACACTCAATGAGTTAAACGATCTCTTCCTTGACAATGCTTACATATTTGGGATTCATTGGATAGGGTCATTTTGCTGGACTAGTTTAATTTTGGTTACCATGGGGATGGTGTGTTGTACCACTTTTGTGGGAACACCTTTCATATCATGTATGTCCACGCAAAGCAATCCCTATACTCCTTGAGGAGAGCTACAATTTCAGCCTCCTTGGCCTTATTTAAGTCCTTGGCTATGTAGACAAGCTTAGGATCTTCCCCTACTTCAACCAAGTCTACTTCCTTGACCTCTGTAGGCCCATCATAGACTTCTCCACTTTCACTTGTGGGGTTATATTCAACATTATCAAACACTAACTTTTGTTCCCTATGGTGTAGGACTTGTAATGCTAAGGCATTAGGTGCAAATCAGGCTCATTTTCCTTTCCTTCATCCGCTGCTTTAGCTGCAGCTTTAGCCTCTCATTCCTTCTCTGTGCGAGTTCATGATTTTGTTTCCTTCTAGCAGAGCGGCTTGGTTTTGTTTCATCAGAGACTTCCACCTTAGCTATATCAATTGGGGGTGGTCTATAATATTGGACCTTTGTAACTCTTCTCCCTTATCGTCTATAAACTTTCAATGTAAGTCAAATGCACCCATGTATTGGAGCCATTGGGCGGTAGTGGTTCTTTCTTTGCAGCCTTTTATGATGATTCACTGCATAGCAGTTACATCCCCGCCATCTTTGGAGATGCTCCTTGGCATCTTGACAAAATTTATCCCTTCCTCTAGCTCCCCAACTATCGATTTTAGCCATCATATGTATCCAATTTAGATCATATTCACGCTCAATAGCTTTTTGTCTGCATCAAGTCCGCTGGATCCTTTCCTACTACCTCAGTTTCTTCTCTACAAGTATAGCAATATTGCAATGGGGATGAACGAGTGGTGGTGTCTAAATGGTTTTCAAAAAGTGCTCCACTACCCATAGGATATACGTGGCCAATCACAAGATTAACCCTGATGATGGAATCATCAAATTGGAGGTAGCCATGGTTCTTAGACTAGTCATATACCATCTTTGTTTCTTTACGAATGGGCATCCTAAGATCATTTCATACGATTCTTTTTGTTTAGAAAAGTCCATAACAATAAAAGTATGCTTAACCCTATGTTTAAGAATCTTGATCTATAAATCTCGTAGTATCCCAATAGGTTTGGCGAGAGTCCCGTCAGCCATCGTGACAATGATGTATGAGACTTCTAGATGTGGTTTGGCCATCTTCTCCTAGCATTTCTTGGTGATTATGCTCACTCACGCACCACAATCTACGACTCCCATTACTGTGATGTCCTTGGCTATAATTGGTAGTAGTGTGTTAGACTCATCACATTCAAAATATTGTCCCAGTTTGTTGAGTGGAATTTTAACCATAGATTTGATATTTTCTTCTTCCACTGGGACTATTGATTCCAGTATAACTCAAGGTGTCTCCATTGTATATTGGGGACGTGCTTTATGCATATCAGGACAAATGGTAGTAATCTGACATTGAATTCCCCATTAAGGAGAGCTCTCATTTCTTCAAACAATTCGAGATCTCCACTCAATTGGGATGTTATAGTTGTACTGGTTTGTGAGGCCATAAAGTCTAACAATTTGGGGATATTTAGAGGTGCATTCATGACCTCCTTTCCATAAGTAGGTGCCAGTACCCAGATCCCTCTCTTCCTAAAGATTCAGTGCCAGAGCAAGAGCCAAAGCAAGAGCCAGAGGCAACCACTTCAAAGCAACCATTAGAGAAGAAACAAGGAAAGGGCAGAACCAATTTATCCAAGGCAAGAACTTTCCTCCAGAGATAAAAGAAATTGTTTGCTGAGATTAGGCAAGCACAGGAGGCTACACATTTGCTCATCCCTAGGGCACCATTTCGTAGAATTGTAAGAATAGTTAGTGACAAAATCAAAGGGCAAAGACATTAGAGATGGCAGAGCAGTGCACTGGCATGTCTTCAAGAAGCTTGTGAGGATGAAGACTTTCTTATAGACTTCATGAATGATAGCTTCATATGTGCTGCCCATGCAAGAAGAGTCACTTTGATGGACAGAGACATGACACTTGTTAAAGCAGGGTGAGGTACAGGTTTGATAAATTTGAGGGATAGGAGAGCCTTTGAGATCCTTGCAATTCCCCCAGCATTCAAAAGGAAATCAAAGGTAGATGATATTAAAGTTGAAGAAGTTACTTCCTCTCCCAAGAAGAAAAAGAAAAGAAAGTTGGTTAAGAAATCTAAGCCAAATGATAAGAGTTCTGAGGAGGAGGAGGAGGAAGAGGAGGTGAAGGAAAAGGAGGAGGAGGTGATTGAAAAGGTCTCACATGTGTGTGATAGCTTAGAGACCCTTGTGCAATTGGAGAAGGCCAATACTCAGAGGCTTACCCAAGTACCAAGGTAGCTAATCTGCAATGTTGGGACAGTGGAGGAAGACTATCTCTATATTGCACCTGGAGACCTCTACATGCTTGTAGAGAAGGATAGGGAGATCAATGACAGTGTTGTTTTCTTGTGTATAAGGTATTACATTTCACATATGTATATTTTCTTATATGTTTATTTTCTCGTATGTTAATATTTTCTCATATTTTGTTCATTCCTTCATAAACTCTTGTAGAGCACTTATAAAGGAATTGCTTCCAAATCAAGTCAACGAAATATTTATTTGTGATCCCTTAGTGTTGCTTGCATTGATTGATATGAAGAAGAAGACTTCCGAGCTGGCATCCTATTTAAGGCCAATGAGAAATAAGAACATTTGTTTTATTATTTTGCCATATGTAGAGAGGTTCATCTCTAACTGATGATTCCTTTGTGTTTTGAAAATATTTGACATACGATATTTGCTTTCTTATATCTTTTTCTTTTTTCCATTGGGCATTGGAGTGAGTGTGTCATTGATCTTCAGAGAAAGACTGTTATTTTCATGAACAATCTAACTGGCATGCATGGGCAGATTAAATTGTAAGTTCTCCTTAATAACTTGAATATTGAGCTTTATTCTCTATTTTTCCTTATCTTCAAATTGTAAGTAGTTCTCCTTGATAACTTGAATATTGAGCTTCATTCTTTATTTTTCCTTATATTCAAATTCGGTTTTTAATAGGACATGTAAGAGAGCTATTGCAGCTATTAAAGATGAATATCCAAATTATAAAAAGAGAGCTATTGCAGCTATTGAAGATGAATATCCAAATTATAAAAAGGAGGCAGAGTATATAAGTTTTTGAATCAGCCCAGTGGCTTTACAAAAAGATTCTACCTCATGTGGATGGCATGTTATTGCCAATGTGTGGAAATATGTTTTATCTAAATATACCGAGATTGATAGCATTGTAGGTTAAATTAAAAACCCACTATTTTTGCAATAAATTTTTACTTAATTTTTGAACTTATTTTCTATAGTTTTTGGTTCTTAAATTTGAAAAGTTTTTTTAATTTGACAGACTCTTGGATCTCACGAGTTTTGGATGTGGAGTGTTCGTGTAAGAGCTATCAATATAGTTTTGAATAATTCAATTACTCCAAATGATCCAGATTCTCCACCACCCCCCCCAAGGCAAGCCTCTCCATCTAAGAAGAAGAAGAAAATGCCTTTACATTCACCTATAAAGCATTTTATGTTTAAGCAAGGAACTGTACAAAAAGAAACCAAGGGTGCTCCTCAACAAGGCACACATAAAGAAACCAAAGGTACTAAAACAGGAAATATCTCAAAGAAAAGTGGTCCTCAAGTAGGTGCCAAGAAGGGTGTTGGCAAGAAAGCTCAAGTTCAAGTTTACAAAGGAGGCCACAAAACCACAGAAGATAAAGGGGGACATGGAGACAAAACCAAAGAAGATGGAGATAAAATAGAAAGCTTCATTCCACTCTCTATTTATCATTGTAAATAGTTGTAAATTTTCTTATAATTTTATAATCTTGCATGTAAATTCTCTTCTCATGTTGTGATTTTTTTTACTCAAAACACATTTGTACTTGAGTTTGTAATGGTTTTGAGATATTGTGCCATAATTGTCATCTCGTGACTCGAGTACATCTCTAAAAGGAAAATATTAGAACTCTTAAAGGGATTCATAAAAAGAGGTATGAATATTGTAATTCTAAAATAACAACCTAAAAATTTACAAAGACACAACAATTACAAGAAAAAACTTTTCATTGATGAATCACATACGTAAATTTACAAAATCCAAAGAGTAAATAGACTCCATAAAAAATTCCAAAGCTTTCTTATTAAGTCATGCTTATACAATCATATTCCCAATCAGCATCTACCAAGGTCTTCGACTCCATTCGCATTCGAATCTTTCTATTCTTCACCTTGAACTGTGCCCCACTTATATCTTCACTTCCCATGATATTGAGGTGCTCACTAATATTTAGTAGGATCCAATGCCTGCTTGCACTTACAATTTTCACCACACTGTCAAAACCCTAAGATCTCTCTAGATAACTGTTATGCATAAACATGCATAAATCAGACATAAAAAGCATCTTTGATTTCATAACCATAACCATCCAAGCATTAGGAGTTGGCCATTCAATAGAAGAGAGGAGAGGAGATGTGATGATCTCTACCTTACCAAACCCATCGTCATGCATTGGCACCACATAGGAGTGCCGGTAAAAGATCTTTTTCTTAAGAAGATCTGCACTAGTTTTACAAAAAAACAATGCCTCGCCAATGTCTACATGGAGTGCTTGAAATGTTCCGATAAGGCTTCGTAATGGTTGTTCCTCTATCAAGTTGGAAGGAAAAATATCTACAACCCAAAAATAAGATCATTAAACATGAAAGATGTAGCTATCGTAATATCACAAGCCTCCTTCCTTCCCTATGATACTTACAGTTCCATGGGAATCGAGTTTGTTTACGAAGATGTATGTCTCGTGCCATGTACACATGTTGTACAATGGCCACCAAGTCTCCATTACTCGATTTTTTGAATCCCTCTAAATGAACCTTCCAATGAATCTCCATCACATCTCGTCGTCGAGGACCAATAGCAATAGGCTGCAGGACCAATAGCAATAGGCTGCAGGAAAACCCAAGCACCCTTGCGAAATGCCTCTCTCACCCAAGCACCATCATCATCCCTCTTATTGTACAATGAGATCTCCTCAATCTCATCTTTTGGTCTTCTTCATGGTTCAGCCATATCAATTGTGAAGCTATAGTAGTAAGATTAGGGTTGGGCAAATGAGATAGAGAAAGAAAACACGAAGATGCTATGCAGATTAGGGTTTCGGGCTTGATGGTTTTATTAGGGTTGGGCAAATGAGATAGAGATGGAAGAGGAAGGGAGGAAGAGTTTAATTTGGATGTTCAAGAGGGAAAGCGGACTTGAAAATTAAATTTTTGTCTACAATGAAATTTGATATAGGTTTTTGGGGGGGAAAGTGAGTTTTGGGGGAATCTCAAAAATTTCAAAATTTGAAGGATTTTTTGAGCCACGAAAATGGTGGGACCATACCTACCCTAAACCCCCTACTTTTTTAGAGGGACAAGTGTAATTATTAGTACTGAAAGCCTAGTCCCCCATCCTACATCCTAGTCTCCCTCCCTATATTCAAAGGAGACCAAATGTGCACAATCCTCTATTCCTATTGGTCCGTTGTGCTAATTACTTTCATTAGTAAAAGGCCCAAAATATGTTCAAATTTCCCCTAATGGTAAGAGATTTTATGCTACTACAAGTGAAAGGAAGAGGAGAAAATGCAACTTTGTGGATGACAAATGCTCGGAGGCATAAGCATTTGCACCATAAAGTAGAGATGTGGGCCTTAATTCTCATTATATCTTTTTTTATCTATAGTTAATCAAGTGCATTAATGGTTGGACATACACTTTTGGATTATGTAGATGTCATTTCTCACATTTTCTCCTCATCTTACTCCAGTTTTGTTTTATAGAGATTGTGGCTTTGTTTATGTGAGTCACAATCTTCACTGTGTGTCTTGTGAAATGTTGCTTTATGTGAAACCTATTTTTGAATCTCTAGCTAGTCATGTGAACATCTAGACATACACTTTTCAATTGAAAAATTGATTAGTTTTGTAAATGTGTGGGTGAGATTAGCCGAGTGTGTGAGTTAAATCAACATTGTATGGAAGACATTTCGTGTGCTACATACACTTAGTGTAAGGGAATAAATGAAGTAGTGTACGGGCTCTTGCTCGGTCTTCCTTGCTTGCTTTTTTGGCCTCACACCATTTTTACCACTCGCCTTCTAGACTGCCTTCTCTAAACACACATGCACACCCTCTCTCCATGCACACATAATTACACACACACGCACACGCACACACACACACACACACACACACGAGAATCCATAAAAATACCCCTCTTAAACTCCCTTAATTTTATTTATTATTATTATTTTAAAAATCTCCCAATTTTATTTTCTAATTTTTATTTTAAATAAAAGGTCACCTTACTTTATTTTCCCATATATATACACACACGCATACATATATACATACATACATATGTATGTATGTATGTATGTAGGTATGTATTTGTGTATGTGTGTGTGTGTATGTATGTGTGTATCCATATATACATACATACATACACACCCACACACACACCCACACAAACATGTGTGTGTGTGTGTGTGTGTGTGTGTGTGTTAATCTGTGTTTTTTTAAATCAGAGACTACATCAAAACAGTGTTACATGTTTTACATGTGTGTGTGTGTGTGTGTGTGTGTGTGTGTGTGTGTGTGTGTGTGTGTGTGTGTGTGTGTGTGTGTGTGTGTGTGTGTGTGTGTGTGTGTGATATGTATTTAATATGGTGTTAATTATAATTATGAGAAATAGTTGTGTGATATGTATTTAATATGGTGTTAATTATAATTATGAGAAATAGTTGTGTGATTCCACTTGCATTCAAGAGTAGATTAAGTTTTCTAATTGATCTAGTTAAAATTGATTAATGGAATGGAATTTGATTAATCTCTCTTCCATAGTAGTGGAAGGATTTGCTATCATGGTTAATTACATGGTTCATATGGCTATGCATGGATTGAATAAAATTAGTCTAAATTTTAGAGAAGCTTCATGTGTTAGGTAATTTGAATCCTTTAAATCTTGTGATGATAAGAAAATTGGTTATGTTTATCTTAAGAGTATAATTTCAAACAGGGTTGGCCTCCCCTATTTGAGGGATGGTTCAATGGCATGTATTCATTGTTTGACACATGCATTAATGAATTTTATAGATGGGGTTGGCCTCTCCTGTCTCAGGGATGGGCATAAATCTTTGTGTGGGATGATGACCCTATTTTTCCTCTCACATGTTTAGAGAAGGAAAGATGAGGAGCAGGGGGGCTTTGACCTCTAACCACCTCCTCTAACCACCTCCTCGTCCCCACTAAATGACCTAGACAAGGTCTTGAGATGTATGAATGCGTTTGGCACAATGCATTAGGGATGGATTATGATCAATGTCATGTATTCATTGATTGGTGGCACATGCATGACTGAATTTTGTAGATGTGGTTGGCCTCCCCTCTCTGAGGGATGGACATAAAACTTTGTGTGTGTGGGACGATGACCCACTTTTTTCTCTCACATGATCAAAGAAGGAAATATGAGGAGCAAGGGGGATTTGACCCAATCCCCTCCTCAGGTCCCCCACTAAATGACCAGGATAAGGTCTTAAGATGTAAACCATGAATCGGTTGTGACCCATGACTCTTAGAAAGAAGAGGAAGAGCAGAGGGGCTTTGACCCAGCCCGCTCCTCGGGTCCCCACTAAATGACTCGTGAGAGATGCAAACTACGAATTGGTTGCGACTCATGACTCCTAGAAAAGTCTAGAATTGGGGCTTTGACCCAACCCACTCCTCGGGTCCCCAATAAATGACCAGGACAAGGTCTTGAGAGATGCAAACTAGGAATTGGTTGTGACTCGTGACTCCTAGAAAAGTCTAGAATTGGAGTACTCAAAAATCCCAAGGATCATTCAAGTCCCATGGATGTATTACTAAGGTCACGAACCAAGGTATCCGGAGATGAACTTGGTGTTGGGAAACCGAAAAACTTACACAATGATGAGGACCAATCCTTAGTGAAGAAGAATCTGAATTGGAATAGATGCTTGGAATTCTATGCCCTTGTCTTATGTGAATGAAAATAAACTTAAAGAAAATGAATTAAATCCATCCCTTGGGACCAAGGGGTAAGGTGGTGGTTGGATCATTGGGTCCACAACCAAGTTTGGATCCAAGCTCAAGTTTCCTCTTGTTTCCCTGACAAAAATGATTAATAGATTAAACTATAATTATAATCCACACTAAACCTAAAAGCTTAAGCTTGAACCAAAATTTGAAAAAGCTTTGGAGACCCCCTTGAGTTTGGAGGGAAGGATTACACATATCTTCCAAGAGGGAAGCACCCAATTACCCATGAGGGTGGTCTCAAGAGGGAGGAACAACGCTAGGCCTTACAAAGTCGGTAAATAGATAGAAGGGTGTTATATTGATGAGGGTGAGGGTATCCACAACCAACTATTAGTTGGTAAGGTGTCAAGGTTGGTTGCCCGATGTTATCAGGTGACCGCTATCCGATAACCTACTGAGTGTTCTTTGGTTATGCGTGTAGCATACACCAATGTAGCGCCAAACAAATACATAGACACGTGCAAAAGACAAAGTATAAATTAAATCACAAGAGACAAGCTATCATTTACAAGAGATGAATTGGCACTTATGTATTACCAAATGAAAAGAAAAGAAAAGAGATTGATATACACAATAGACACTTGACTAATCAAGCTGGCTAACAACCAATAGCCATTATTCTGATTTCCATTCCAAGTTTATACTACTAAAGGTGCAGTTACAAGAAAGAGAAGTTCTTGTGCTCTAAGCAACGGCTATGTTACATCTATGATGGCTAAGATGACGAGTTTGTTACAAGTGCCAATTGGCCATGACGGTGGTGTTCCGACTTGTCCGCTTGTCCAGCCCCACCACTTGGCACACCCGGTGGGTCGAAATCCCAATTTGACAACTTGAACCCATATTCTGTCCTTGCGTTTGTCAGTAGTGTGAATCACCCAGAGATTGGGTCCATTGGGGATGCTCCTTGGCATCCTCCTCACAGCATTGTGCTTGTGGCGATGAGCAATTCGCACTTGGAAGCGGTTGGGCACTTTCCTGATCCCTCACAGCTTTTGGGGCCTTCTTCTTTGAAGGTGCCATCATGGAGGCTCTAGTCCTCCACTCCGCCTAGCTCATCGTCATCGTTTTTGTGGTTGGCAACAGCAGCAGGTCGGATTAAATTGTTCAGACCAGTCGGAGCCGAAGGGGACACAGCCGGAGGAGTGAGTTGAGGACATGCTCATCTATCCGCCACCAGCCACCACAAGGTTCAAGGAGATTGGCGCAACGAGAGAACTTGTGTGAGGATCTGGATGTAGGCACACCCTTGTCGAATCATCTGCGTGAGGTTGCCAACTTGCATGGTTGCCTCTTTTTATATGTTGGATATCTACACTCGGGCAACTGTCAAGTTGGCTCGGAGTGTTACATTCTTTGCCTCTTCAAGGGTTGTGATGGCCTCCTCAATATCCTCGTGCGTGTTTTGGCGCTTCCTCGCCAAGCTAGAGGCTTCTTTCGGACCAATTTTCTTCAGATCATCAATGTGAGCATGCATGTCATCCTTATCCTTCAGGGCCTGTTTGTGTTTGTCTTTGTAGGTCATCTTCATTTTAGCCATCTGATCTTGTAGCACATCATAATTCTTCTGGAGGGCCACTGCATCTTCTTTTAGTAATAATTCTGATGTTGATGACGTTGTTCCAGATTCAGACACCATGGCCAGTTTATAGGCTCTCCATGTCGACCCGCTCCTCTTGGATTTGGAGAGGCCTCTTCCCCAGGGCGGTCAGCTTGGCATTTTGCTTTTTATATGTGGTGAGAACATGCTTGAGCTGCTCCATCTTCAGTAGGAAATCATCCTATGGGGCTGAATAAGTTGATCCTTTAGGAGGGGCGAGCTGGGTTGGGGTTGTCCTCAGCATGATGCTCTACGTGTGGATTGGCATTTTGCTAGGGGCTCCCAACTGGGCATCCTCATCATCATCCAAGTCGGAATCATCCCTTGGGAGGATGGCAGGGGACTTGCACTGGCCTGTGGATAAGTAGACAAAGCTGGTCCATGAGACTTTCCATTGAGCGGCCAGATCTTCCTTTGCAATGTGTTGGTGGACAACTCGGACAGCATCTCCGTGTCTATCTAGATGGTGCTGGAGGAGGGGTCAGTGTGGGACTTAAGTTGGGCCTCAAGGAAGCTGACCCGAGTCTGCTCTTTAAGTTCTCTATCTTTGACAGAGTCCATGAATCTTGTAAAGATAGTAGTCACTTTCGAGCCCTCCTCCTTTGCATCTGCTACCTCGTGATGGGCATCCGCCACCTGTTGCCAGAGGGTTGTGTTCTCCTACTGGAGCCTTGCGACCGTTTATTCTAGTTGAAGTGCTCAAGCTTCCACCTGACTTGTATTGAATAGAACCTCCTCCTCAAAACAACGAACCAGGTACTCTGCATATCTTCTGGCTGCCGTTGGGAGGTCGATTTGCTGTGGTGGCTTGGAGGACCACCGAGTGGGTCTGTGCTATTTGACCCGGTTGATGAGGTGCTACCTTCTTCATAGCCGGAAGCTCTGTCAGCACCCTCTACTTCTTTTCCTTGGAGGAGTGAATTGTGAGGTCATGGGCGGTGGAGCCGGTTCTCCCCTTGTTAGAGGTCTGGCTGACCGTCGACTCCGAGTGGCTACCTGTGTAGGGTTTGGTGATGTTTGATGGTCCTACTGTTGTGCCAGGGTAGGTTGTTGCACCTCTACCTCGGGAGGTATGCCCTCGTCTCTAAATCACACGGTGCATTTAAGAGGGGGTTCAAGTGGGATCAACGGCTGAGGGGGCCCGATTTTGGGCGGGGCCGATCCGGGCCGTCGGATCCCCGAAAGTAAACTAGGGTCGAAAAAAAACTCGGCCTGCAAAGTAAACTAGGGATCCTAGTTTACTTCGCAGGCCGAGTTTTTTTTTTGTAGGATCCCTAGTTTACTTCGCAGGCCGAGTTTTTTTTGTCGGGGGCTTGCCAAATTGCCTAGTTTACTCCAGTTCCCGAGTTTGGACTTATAATTTTTTTGCCTAAGTCTCAAATTGCAAAAGAATGATTTGAACCCACGACGTGCCGCTAGAGAGGCCATAGTCTTACCATTAGGCTATAATTTCTGCTAGCTAGTGTGTTCGGCCTTTATTAATATATGTGCGCGGCAGCCCTAGTTTACTTTCGTCTCCACCTCGTGCAGTGTGATTGTGGTGCTCCCTCAAAGCACTCGTATGAGTTCTTTGGCTGCAGGGTGCACCTGTATTGTGTGCCATGGCATGTTCATTAAGTCTTCTAGCCTTGTGTTTGCCAGCCACCATGCCTTCACACATTCAGAATCTGTTGCAATGTGGGTGAAGGGGTCGAAAGTCACCATAGTGCCTGTGCCTGTAAGGTGTTAAAGAGTGTCGAGTGCTGTGCTAAGAGAATAAGATGCAGCAAGCAGAGTTGCAAGAGCAGTTGTGATGGCTGTGAAACCTAAGGCCAAAGTAAGACAGTAGGCAAGGTGTATGCAAGGAGATAGAAAAAAGTGAGAAAGTAACGGCATTCACTAAGAACCTAAAAAAGAAAAAAGTGAGAAAGTAACAGCATTCACTAAGAACCAAAAAATAATTTTTGTGTGCTATGCCGTGCATGATTGCCCCCGGGGGATTCACTCACAATAAATGGGGACATCACCTACGTGCATGAACCTCAAGAAAACCCCCTATACATGATGCTCATAAAATAAGATGATAACACCCCCCTATTTAAGCTAATAAGGATACCTTTAAAATGACTATGTCACCTCCTTCCTTATATCTATGTTTTCTCTCTAGCATTTACACACCCCCTCTCCTTAGATTAAAGTATGTTATATGTCACCTCCTTCCTTATATCTATGTTTTCTCTCTAGCATTTACACACCCCCTCTCCTTAGATTAAAGTACGTTCCTTTGAATCTTATTGAGCAAACATAAGTACTTCATGCATGCTACCAAGGAATAGATGTTTAGTACTAGGAAATTATCACTGTAAATCACCACAAACTACTTAAATCATTATTGAAGCATGTTATGATCATTTCTTGATATCATTAGATCATTACCATACATGCATGGATTCTATAAAAAACATTTCATATGATGATGTTTGTTTCAACACAGAGTTTTCTCAACTTCTAAGTGATAACAAGCTAACATAATTAATTAAACTATTTGGAATCCCCAATGTAGTACAAGTGAATGGTTTTTGGAATGCTTATGTTCTCAAAGAATTTTAATGTTAAAAGTATTGCTGGAATGCTACCAAAGCATTGCAAGAATTTTGTACAACTATGTTTATCAAAAGTACTTGACATATCTTAATGTTGCTATACCCCTCCCCATCCCCCCCCTGAGGCCCCCTCCCCCTAACTTAAATTTAATTTTTAGCATTCACCTAAATACATGGCCTTATCCCTACCTTGTAAGCTTATGCCTAATTTTAAAAAAAAACCTCTTGTGCATCACGTGATATCATAAGTTTTCTAAGAGTGAATCCCCCGAGTTAGCATGATTAAAGAGAATAAAAATAAAATTTTTAGACGAATGTGCCATGATGATTTCTTGAAGCACGCCCTCATTAATTTGATCGACCTCTAGGTAGTGGATGGTTGGTGCCACCTCATTAATGAAAGGATTCGTTGGCATCGGCCCATTGTACGGTCTGAGGCGGTAGCCATTCCGAGTAGGAAGATTCTATCATAGAACTTTTCTACTATCTAGAATGGTCCACTCCATCAGAGCTTTAATTTCCCTGGATGTGGAGCCATCTTTGATTGGAACAAGAGGATCAAGAGTTCTTCTTCAAATAGTCGAAACCTAGAATGTCAGTCCTGTTACCATATTATAGTAGTGATGTGTGTGAACACACTTAGGACCGCCGGGGCACTTTTTCCCTCACTAGGAGGTTTTTTCCCCCGTGCATTGTATATACGCCCATTATCTTCTAGGGCTAGTTATCTTTCATTTTTGGCACTCATAATACACTACTGTGTTGTGCTCAAGCTTCCTCATCTTCTTGAAGTTGTGTGTGCATTCCTGCAACCCTAATTCCAACAATTGGTATCAGAGCAGGCTTCCTCCTCCCGGGCAGCATCACCGGCACCTGCCGCTTCATCTCCTCCGATTGCAACGAGGTTTCACGAGCGTCTGCAGGTTAGTATATGCCGTGGGAGTGCCCGTAGGGCTCGGTCGTTTCAGAATTTTGATCTGAAGTCATTTCGCCCTCCGTTTTTGCATTCCAAGTACTGCGCAGGCAAAATCGTCCTACTGTGCAGATTTTCTGTCAAGATTAAAATCTGCAGGACAGGTGCCCATTCGTCTGTTTTGGGCTGTGCTATATAGCACAGGTCGATTTTATACAGGTTTACCTCTTGCAGACAGCATTTACATCTAGTAGTACAGTCATTGGCCATGGCTGACAACAATGATGTATTCCGCATGTTGGCTGCTGAGGATAAGTTGGATGGCACCAACTATCCATTGTGGGCATATATGATGCGACATGTATTGGTAGCAAAGGGGTTATGGAATATTGTGCAGGGTATTGATGCACGTCCTATTGTGGCTGGGAATGCTGCAAACACATCAGAAACAGGTACTGTCGATGATGGTGCAGGCACAAGTGCTGTAGCAGCTGTTCGGGAACCACCACTTTCAGCAGAGCAGATTCGTTGGGATGGTAGAGATGCGCAGGCTCATGCCTTGATTGCGCTGTCTGTCAAACGTACCATTATCCCACATATTCGCTCCTGCAGGACTTCTAAGGATGCTTGGGATGTACTTGCCACATTGTATCAGGCAAGAAATGAGGCTCGTGTTGCTTACCTCCGAAAACAGTTGGAGAATGAGCATATGAACGAAGGTGATTCTATGGATAGCTTTTTGACAAAGATCAAGGATTTCAAAGAGCAGCTCATTTCTGCAGATGAAATCCTGTCAGACAGTTCACTTGTGCAGACTGTTTTGAATGGTCTACCAGATTCTTATCAGGGTTTTGCTTCCACTCTTCGCTTGATGATGAAAGGCAATCCCAATGCCTTATCATTTGAGGAGTTAGTTTCTGTTTTGCTGCAAGAAGACCAGTCAAGGCAAAACAGGAATAATATGCGTGTCGCAGATCAAGCTTTCGGTGCTAGTCAGAGAAGCGGGAAAGGTAAAGCTGGCTTTTCTTCTAGTAAGCAGAAATCTGCAAATGCTGCGCAACCAAAGAAGGAAGACAAAGATGAGAAGAAGGGTGACAAACAGAAGACATTTTGCAAGTACTGTAAGGGAAATGATCATGTCATCAAAGCGTGTCCTAAGCTGGCTGCGAAAGAGGCTAAGAAGAAAGAGGCTGGTATGGCTGTTGCAGATGCCTCTCCTTCTAACAATGAATCTGCTAATGTTGTGCTAGATACAGAATGGGCATTCAATGCGCAGTGCAGTTATGACCCATCTTTACATGACACATGTATGTCTGCAGTAGATTCAGATGTATGGTACTTTGACAGTGGTGCCACTAAGCATATCACCTCGCAGCGCAGTTTATTCACTTTCCTTGAGTCTGCTCCCACAGGGAATACTGTCACTTGTGCCAATAACTCCTCTTATCCCGTTAAAGGAGTTGGACAGATTGTGCTGAATGTTGCAAATGGCAACACCTTTACACTTTTTGATGCATTGTATGTGCCAGGGATCAAAAAGAATCTGCTGTCAGTCTCCGCATTTGCCAAAACAGGTTTGGTTGTAAAATTTGTGGATGACAGATGTACTGTTCATGATCTCTCTTGTGGTGACATCATTGTAGCATCTGGTTCACTATGTCGAGGGCTGTATAAGCTCAATATGGATGGCAAATGTGTAGAGGATTCAGCATGTGCTATTATGGATACGCAGGCTATTTCAAATGCAAAACTGTGGCATGCACGTTTTGGTCATCTGAATTTTGCAAGTTTGCTGCGCCTGCAGAAATCTGAAATGGTGTCTTCTTTGCCTAAGCTTGAGGCACCTGTCAAGCATGTTTGTGAGGGCTGCATATTGGGTAAAATGCAGCGTGCTTCCTTTCCCAAAGATGGATCAGTGAGAGCTGAACGCAGATTGCAGCTTGTTCACAGTGATGTTTGTGGTCCCATGCAAACTCCATCATTTGGAAACTACCTTTACTTCGTGACTTTCATTGATGATTTTACCAGGCATGCATGGGTATATCCTTTGAAGGCAAAGTCCGAAGTGTTTTTGTGCTTCAAACAGTTTTTGGTTATGGCTGAAAATGTGTCAGAAAGTAAGATGGGCACCCTCCGTTCAGATCGAGGGGGGGAGTATATGTCTTCAGAATTTAATGCATTTCTGGCTGAGCGTGGGATAAAACACCAATGTACAGTGCCGTATACACCACAGCAAAATGGTGTGGCTGAGAGAAAAAACAGGTCTCTCATGGAAATGGCAAGATGTATGGTTAAGAGTCAAAGTCTACCACATGGTTTTTGGCTTGAGGCTGTCATGTGTGCCACTTATGTACTAAATAGGTGTCCCACCAAAGCATTACAGGTTGTCACTCCATATGAGGCATGGCATGGCCGCAAGCCATCTGTTGGCCATTTACGTGTTTTTGGTTGCCTGGCATATGCATTAGTGCCTGTGCAACATCGCAGAAAATTGGATGACAAAGCTGTCAAATGTATTTTTGTTGGATATAGTGCTGAGAGCAAAGGCTATCGTTTGTATCATCCACAGACAAAGCGCATTTTGGTTAGCCGTGATGTTGTATTTGTGGAAGATGCAGTTCAGCCCTTGGTTTCATGTACTAAGGAGACAGATATCAGCTCACGTGATGTCTATGATACATTGTTGCCTCTTTTCAGTGGTGCACAGTCAAGTGCTATACCTCATGAGGCAGTTTTTCAGCCTATGCAGGTTTTAAATGATGGCACAGATCAGCCTATATCTGATGCAGATGTGCATGATGCACTTGAGGATGAGAGACAAGAGATTGAGGGCTCTAGGAATATGCCTAGATGGCTGGTGCAGACTTTGCGTGACAGCAAGTTGGATGCCCCTTTGTCTAGTCGCACTCGTTCTGGCTCTCATGGTGCCTCTTATGCGTCAGATTGTTATGCATTGGCTGTTTCTAGTATGTGCGATGAAAGTGAGCCTGTTTCATTTGATGAGGCACAAAGTTCAGAAAATTGGATGGCTGCTATGCAAGCAGAATACGATGCTATTATGAAGAATGGTACATGGTCTTTATGTGACTTGCCTCCTGGCAAGAAGGCCATTGGCACTAAGTGGGTATACAAATTGAAGCGTAAGCCTGATGGCACAGTGGATCGCCATAAGGCTAGGCTTGTTGCAAAAGGTTATGCTCAAGAGAAGGGCATTGATTTTGATGAGACTTTTGCTCCCACATGTCGTATGACCACTGTTCGTAGCATCTGTGCATTAGCAGCTCATAATGGTTGGAATGTACATCAGCTGGACATAAAGACTGCGTTCTTAAATGGAGATTTGCATGAGGAGGTGTATGTATCGCAGCCTCGTGGTTTTGTTCAAAGAGGGCAGGAAAACAAAGTGTGCAGGTTAAAAAAGGCTTTATATGGTTTAAAGCAAGCTCCACGAGCTTGGTATGAAAAAATACATGCATATTTGACTGCACATGGGTTTCAGAATAGTCCAACAGAAAGCACTTTGTATGTTAAACGTGTGGATGGTGTACATCTAATCATTGCTCTCTATGTCGATGACATGCTGCTCACAGGACCAAATGAGAGTCATATTGCTGATTTTAAGGCTGATTTGAATGCCTCTTTTGAGATGTCAGATTTGGGGCATTTGCATCATTATTTGGGGATACAATTTAAGCAGTGTGATGGAGGTATTGCTTTGTGTCAGACAAAGTATATTGAAACATTGTTGCGGAGATTTGGCCTTGAAGACTGCAAGCCTATTGCTACTCCAATGGAGACAGGTTTGAAGTTGAGTCTTCATGATGCTGGAGATCACTTTGATGTCACACTCTATCAGACAGCTGTTGGTTGCCTCATTTATGTATGCATTACGAGGCCAGACATTCAGTTTGCAGTCTCACAGGTGAGCAGATTTATGCATAGCCCAGGCATTAAGCATTGGCAGGCAGTGAAGCGTATCTTTCGCTATTTGAGTGGTACTCGGCATCTTGGGTTGTTTTATCCCAAGGGGGGATCATTGCCGCCAGATTTACATGTTTTTTCAGATTCTGACTGGGCTGGTTGTTATGACACACGCGTGTCCACGAGTGGTTTTTGCTTCATGCTTGGAAGCTCATGCATATCATGGTTGAGCAAGAAGCAGCCTACTGTGGCCACTTCTAGTTGTGAAGCTGAGTACAGGGCAGCTTTCACAACTACGGTTGAGTGTGTGTGGCTCAGACGCCTTATGGCTGATTTGGGTGTTGGGCAGCCATCTGCCACCACCATCTTCACTGACAGTCAGAGCGCATTGGCAGTTGCGCGGAACCCAGTGTTCCATGCTCGTACGAAGCACATTGAGGTGCACTACCATTATGTCAGGGAGAGACTCTCTGCAGGAGAGATCAGTTTGGCTTATGTGCCAACACAGGATAACCTTGCAGACCTTTTCACAAAGGCTCTGCCTCGTGAGAAGTTCGAAGCTTTTCGCAAAGCTTTGGGCTTGCTCCCTTTTGTGGATTCGTCCACATAGCTAGACACTTCCCTATACATGAGTGCTAGCTCTTGTTCACCGCATCACTCCAGGGGGGATTTGTTACCATATTATAGTAGTGATGTGTGTGAACACACTTAGGACCGCCGGGGCACTTTTTCCCTCACTAGGAGGTTTTTTCCCCCGTGCATTGTATATACGCCCATTATCTTCTAGGGCTAGTTATCTTTCATTTTTGGCACTCATAATACACTACTGTGTTGTGCTCAAGCTTCCTCATCTTCTTGAAGTTGTGTGTGCATTCCTGCAACCCTAATTCCAACAAGT
This sequence comes from Cibotium barometz, assembly GCF_041138505.1. Lineage (NCBI taxonomy): Eukaryota > Viridiplantae > Streptophyta > Polypodiopsida > Cyatheales > Cibotiaceae > Cibotium > Cibotium barometz. The sequence goes on along the minus strand of NC_141054.1, from coordinate 50,505,921 downwards.
CCACCCACTTCTTCCTCCTCTTGTGGATCACTATGGTAAATGAAGAAACTAGTAAATTTGTCCTCATCCAACTGCATGAGCTAATCTAGGTGTTGCTATAGGGATTCCTCCAGACTCAGTTTTTCATATATGTGGCGATCCGGAGACTGGGCACCAAGAACTCCATTAGCACCACTGCTTCAGTGTGCGATATACTAGTTTGAATGGAGCCATCCCTATAGAGACCTTCTAGGCAGTTTGGATGTCCATAATGCCAAGTACGGCTTCGTGCAATTTTTATTGACCAGCTTCTTGAGAATCCATTTTGCAAGATTTTATTTGTGGACTCTACTTGACCATTGGCATGCGGATAATAGACAGTGGACTTGTTATGGGGATAACCAAATGCTGGGTGACTAATTGGCGGTGGATGACATCATTCACAAAATGTTTGCCTTGATCACTGACCAGCTCAATCATCGGACATCCAAACTTGATGATGATCGATCATAGAGGAACTTGGTGATGGACTTGGTTGTATTGTCCTTAAGAGCTCTGGCTTCCACCCACTTGTTGGTACAGTAGTCAATGGCCACTAGAATGTATTAGTTTACTCGTAAAGCAGGCTGGCAACTTGAATGGACCCAAAAAATCAAGTCCACATTTCTAGAATGGCTCCAGCGGGAAGGATCGGATTGTGAGCATCCGATCTTTGTCAGTCAAGTGGTTGAGCCTTGGCACACATCATATTGTTTGGCCAATCATTAGGCATCTCATAGTACCGTCAGCCCCCAATGACTAGCTTGGAGTACCTTCCTCCCAATCACTTCCCCTATGAAGTGGTCACCTACTGATCCCTTGATGGGCTTCCTAGAGGACAGTCTCCTGTTCATGAGGTGGGATGCACCAACAGAAAATCTAGTCAATGCTTAGCTTGTACAGCTACACAACTATCACTTGGGTATTAAAATGTTTTTAATGTCTTCCCATCTTATCGTTGCTAGTGGGGTCTTAATGATGTTGTGACACATGTCCTCCATGCAGTTGCTCATGCCAACATCGTGGCCCTTTGAGATATTGAGGTGGATCGGCGGGTTGGCGCCCCCTTGGTCACTTGCTTTTTTATTGTCTTGGGTTTGATTGGTTGTGGAGTTCTGAGGTTTTGCAACCTAGCCACCCTTGCGGACTGGCGTCATGTAGACCAAATCCAAAATTACAACATGCGGTGGTGCACGTACAACCTCGATATGGACGGGATTTTCCTCATTGCCCATGTGTATTCTAGCCCATCCTCACCTTTTGCAATTATCTCAATCTTTTTATAATTCTCCATTTACTATTTGTTTGTGTGCATGCTTGCATGGTTAGGTATCTGGTCTAACACTTTTCTAATGATTACTTGGTAACATTTAGGCTTTGGTCCTAGTTCAATCTTCCCTAAGATCGACCTTAGAGTATGCCAAGTACTCCACCTTCCTTAGTGTGCCCTCTTTAGTTAGAATAGAGCCTCCTAGGTGAATTGTGAAAGTGAAATTAGTTTATTTAAAAAACAAACAAAAGAAAAAAGAAAAAAAAACCACAAGAAGATAACCATCGCCATGTGCAATCTAGGTAGGACTTTTGGCTCTTTGTGATGGAGCCTTGGGACCGTAGATGTGATCTCCATGGGATGGTCATAACCATGTGCATTCAAGTGTCTCCACCATGCATGAGCATAACCTTCCAAATGTAAGGTGGCAAACAACACCTTGGCTCTATCACTATGAGGGATAAGCCCAAAGTAAAGCTCCATCTTGTCGATCCATTCCTCAAATTCATCATTCGATGAACCTTCCCCTTTGAACTTAGTGAAAGTAATCTTATCCTTGACACCCTTAAACTCGTCTCATCATTATCCCTATGACAATCATGTGGCCTAGGATGAATAGCATGCATGTCATTAAATTGATATGGCCTAATATGATGAGGTCCCAAACCATTAAAATGATGACCTGAATCATTGAGATGAAGCAGCCACCCAAGTCATTGGAATAATGACCATGAAATCTTGGAGAAGCATTCCAAATGCCATATAGAGGTGGTTCACCTAATGGAATACCTTTTCCCTTTTCCAAACTTATCCCTTGCATCAAAGATTAACCATGCACAGATGTACTTGGCATATTAGCACTCACTTGGTGCATAGGTATGTTTGCACATTTGTTCCATTTGATTGTATAGGCATCCCATAACCACCTTGTTGCACATCGACATTCCAAATGTGCTTGTTCCACCTTGGTGCATCCTAGGAGGAGGCAAATTCTCCTTTCCAAACATCAGTTCGTGACTTGGTTCAAATTGATGTGGACTAGCTTGAGGTAGATGTATAGCATTAGCATTTGAAGTGCCCATAGTAGATCCAAGAGGTTGGGGCCCCAATTCTTGATACACCATTAGTTCGTTGGCAACTTCCTTTTCCTTGCCCAAGTCTTGCCTTAAGCTAGTGAACCCTTCCTTAATCTCAACAATCCCATCATACAAAGTGACTAATTCTTGGGAATTTTTGATCCATGGTGACTATAAATATTTGATCCAAGCGGTCAAAGAATTGATCATTACTTGCATGAGCTTGGGGTCTTTAGCGTAGACTCTCTATAATCTTTCCAAACATTAGCAAATTGTTTTGGTCATCCCGATGCATCTTCTCAAGAAATTAGCTCATATTCCTTTGTTGATCAAGATACATCTTCTCGATCACTTGCAAAACCCCTTGAGTCTCAATGGAACCTTGTGGTCTATGTGACCCTTGATGCAAGCCAACATTAGTTTGCACAAGCTCTTGAGTTTCTTACCTTGCATCTTGCTTTGCTTCCGAAGCACCACCCTCATGCTCAACCACTTCCTTGAAAGTTCCCTTGGTCTTTAACTTTGATGCCATCATGGTGGGAAATGACCAATTTCTAGTTAGATTCATTCCCAAAGTCCAATTTGTGAGATCTTTAGACCTATAGAGAGGTAATGATATGTAGAATCCCCATGTATAATCACTTAAACCGTACAAGTACTCTCTCATTTGACTTTTTTTGAAAAGTCAACCGATGAGTAATTTGCAACTTTGACCAAGAAAACGTAGTCCAATTCTTGATGTCTTTAGCTTGCTGGAATGGGAAAAGAGTGTACTATCCAACTATGATGTCAAAATTGATTGAATCCACAAATCCTAATTTTTGTATAAATAGGATATCTAGTAGGAAAAAGGGCATAGCAGATAGCTTGGGTGTCCGATTGGTGAGGTTAAGGGCTTAATGTGAGGATTAGGGTATGGGGAACATAACCCTATGCTCACTTTGCCAATATATGGTGCTGTTTTGGACAACCACACTTTGACCTATTTGCAAAATCTTTCGGTTGGACAAGAAATTGTTGCCAGAATTGAGTGCTTGATAGCTTGAATAGTAGCCCTTGGTGGTACAAGCTTTCAAGCTATATATCCTCCTTCAAAGCAACCCCTTTGGTTATGGACTGAATTAAAGTTTTAGGTTACAACCATGTAGGGATTTTATGCAAATTTGGGTAGTATCTCCTTTGGAATTTGGACCAAATCAACCCCTTTGAATTAAAGTTTTAGGTTACAACCATGTAGGGATTTTATGCAAATTTGGGTAGTATCTCCTTTGGAATTTGGACCAAATCTCAAATATCCTATGCACAATGTATCAAATGCAACCTAATGGCTACACAATGTCAACTTCTTTGCACCCCAATTTGCAACCAAAACAATCCAACTCTTTGCCAATGCAATACAAATTGCCCTTGCCATTGTCAATTCTTTCACATGAGAATGCACCACTGTTGCTTGCAATCCCACCAGTGAAGAGTATGTCAATTCGATGTACCGCTCTCCCGACCAAGCTCTTCCAACCCCCTTACTCAAGTTTGAAACCCAAGAGCAATGGTTTGGGTCATGTCTTTCCCACCAAGTACCTACTCGATCCCCGTACCATTTTACCACGGCACTCACGGCACGGTGAGTTCAAGCCATGCTTCCCTTGGCCTCTCCTCCAATTGTCAAGGTACCCTCACACACATTCTAGCTAGCTTTTGAATTGAAAGGTGTTTACAAATGTGTGTGAGAACCAATGTATCAAAGCCAATGAGAAGAATCACTCACGTATAGATGCATGCCATACAACTCAACCAATACAAGAGTTTTATGTTGATGATGAGGTTATATGGTAGTGCAACAATCCTTCTTGGTTGTCTTCAATCCCCTTGCTTGTTGATTCTTAAATGGCTTCAAGGAAATAGCTCAATGCACAAATGCATGAAAGAAACCCTCAAGGTGAATAGTAATATGACCTCAATGAGTAAAACTTTGATGTATGCTATTCCAAAGGGTACAAACAATGCATGGCATGATCAAAGGAACCTAAGGGCATGTGTTAATGCATTTGAAATCAATAAAATCCCAAGATAAGCTCTAATTTTGAAGCATTTACCCTAAAACATTGTTTCATCAAGAAACCCTAGTTTTTCCATCTTTTTGATGCAATGATGGCATGGATGGCAAAAGGGAAGACTAATGATCATGCTTGATACCCTAAATCCCTAAAAAGATGGAAGGAAATCGTAATTTCCAAAGAAACCTCAAAATGTCAAGAAAGGGCAAGAAACAATGCATTCAAGACTTTTGCAAGCACAAATCACATGTAGGGATGTAGGAAAGCATAGAGAAATCCATTATTGAAGCAATTTCTCAAAAATATGGAAGAAGTCCTAACTTTCCCATGGAAACCCTAATCTCAAAAAGAGGCAAAAACTTGAAGCACTGCATTGAAGAAATTGATGCTTACACATTAGACAGGCACTATCAAGCATTTTTGGCAGCCAATTTGTGATTTATGAGCTCCAAATCTCCATGAAATTCATGTGCAACTCAAAACATCCTCACAATCGAAAATCGCAAGAGAAGAGTGCCACAGCCAAGCTTGGAATGGCTCTTGTGCTAGCCTTAGCCACTCCAAAGCTTATCCCAACTTCCATGTACTCCATAATCCCCAAAATATCATGAAAATAAATGCAACAATTCAACAGCCTACTTAATTCGAGGACATCTTGGAGCATGTCACCTTATTTTCTTTTAAATTTTGTAGCCCAACTCTCATCTATCATATGCCTAGGACCAAATTTTGACCTATGAGATATATCATCGAATATTTGAGCATATTTTATTGCCCCCTTGAAATCCTTAGGCGCCTTAAGCTGTACATAACTCTCGTAATCTAATTCAAGACCTCACATGAACCCGCAAAGAGTTTGGAATGCATTGATTTGTTTTAACTTCAGCACTATTTCTTGATAGTTCAAGATATATTGGGTGAGTAAAATGCCATGCATAGAGTATTTCTCCTACTCACGCCAAGACCTCTGAAGCTCATTAATTGGTAAAACTTCTTTGCAGAATGCTGTCTCGAACTCTATTCAAGTACAAGGGTGTCTCGCACTATCGGCCAAACACATCCACCATTTATATGCTTTTCCCATCCAGGACAAACTTGCCTCGATGGGCCTCACATCCTTTGGCGTATGCCTAAGGTTATGTAAGTTTGACCACTTCTATAAGAAAATGTTGACTTCATCTTTGTTGCGTTGCTTTTCCTTTCCCCCAAAGATCAGCACTTTGAGATCCTTAAAGATCCCAGTAGATGCTACGAACTACAACAACAGACTCTACGGACTGCCGCCCTATGGAAGTCCCAATACTCTTCTCTATATAGATGTAGGAGGCGCAACACTAACAATAGGAGTGGCCAGATGTGAGTCTAAACGGCGGTGCAAACTCCTAAGGATGGTCAAAATTTCATTTTGATTTTGTTCTAAGGTTTGGGTCTTGGCAAAACCTGCAAAATGGACTTGTGTGAAACCATTTATATGGCAGGATTGGTGGCTGTAGAGTCACAATTATAATCAATGATGGATCCACGTTGGAAACTTTCTTAACTACTCATTAGTCAAAAAGTTGAAGCTGACTGAGACCAAGAGTGACCATAAGTACACAGTTTCACTTGCTAATGGTTATGACAAAACCATTTGGGACATTGTAGTTTTGGGAGTGCCACTTGCTATGCACGGCTACGAGGCTACGCTTAATTTCCAAGTCATGCATTCAACTAGGGCAGATGTCTATCTAGGCAGGGAGCGGTTGTATAACCTCGGCCCTACCCTGCATCGTAGTTACTAGGATAACAACCTAGAATTCATCCATGAGGATAGCTGTATTACTTTGCATGGTGAACATGATGTGCCAGCTAGACCTTTGATATCATCCATGGAGTTGTGTCGTGCTTACAAGCTCGACAAGATTCAACAAGTATATAATTGTAAAGTTTTGCATAATTTTGTTTCCGTAGATGAAATAGAAGTACATAATGTTTCTATAGATGAAATAATAAATGTAAATGACCTTGGACGAGACTCCTGTTTTGTCTGCATGTGAGCAAAACTTGAAAAACTCCAAGGCTGAAAACGAGACAATAAAAAATGATAAGCACATAGATACTTTAAATTCTTTATTATGAGAGTATTGAGATGTTTTTCCCAAAGATTTGCCAGATGTCCATTTCATTGATGTAATTATGCAAGAAAAGGTTTGATAAAAGCTAATGGGCTTCGCCTATTCTTTTAGTAAAAAAGAGAAAGGTGGTTCTATGCGTATGTGCATAGATTATCGTGATCTTAATTGGACTAAGAACAAGTATCCAATGCCTCGCATTAACGAGTTGTTTGTCCAACTCAATGGTGCATGTTATTTTTCTAAAATTGAGCTTAGGTTGGGCTACCACCAGATCAGGATCAGGGAATAGGATGTTAGCAAGACCGCATTTAGAACACAATTTGGACATTATAAGTTTTTGGGCGCCAATGACATTTATGACACTCATGGTGGAAAATGTTATATATCCATACTTAGGAAAATTCATAGTGGTTTTCCCTCGGTTTTCCTAGATGACATACTTGTTTATAGTAAGTCAAGAAAGAAACACGTAGAGCATTTACACTTAGTGTTTGAATCACTTAGAAAGAATAGGTTATTTGCGAAGGAAAGCAAATGCAAATTCTTTGCTAAGGAAATTCATTATCTAGGCCATATTATATATGCTAAGGGAATGTGGATGGATCCTGAGAAAGTGGATCCTATTCTTAAATGGCCTAAGGCAAAAAACTTAGAAGAATAAAATTTTCTAGGTTTGTCAGGATTTTACCAATAGTATGTAAAGGACTATGCGAAGATCGCAATTCCATTGGCAGATCAGCTGAGAACTAAAGACAAAGCTATCCGTTAGGAGGATCCACAATGAAGTAGTTTTGAGAAACTCAAGGTTGCAATCACCGTTGCACCTGCTATCTTGAGTATAGTGGACCCTAATGAGCCATTTGTTGTTGTAGAAACAGACGCTATTGAGGAAGCCATTGGGACGGTTTTAATGCAAGGGGGATGCCTAGTAGCATTTGAAAGCAAAAAGCTTGATTGTGCTGAGCATAACTACTCGACCTATGAGAAAGAGTTACTTGCAGTAGTTCATGCTTTTAAAAAGTGGCTTTTTACCTTGAAAAAGAGTTACTTGTAGTAGTTCATCCTTTTTAGTAGTTCTAGCTCAAAAGTTTTTACTCCTTTTGAGGTGCGTACGGACCATAAAAGCTTGAAATGGCTTTCAAGTCAAAATGAGTTGAAAGGTAGAAAAGCAAGGTGGGTGGAGATCCTACAAGACTTTGACCTTCAACTTTGTTACCAAAGAGGTAAATTTAATGTATTAGTGGATGCGCTGAGTCACATGTCAATGGTGAATGAGTTGAGCTTCACCATATTCAAGAACAAGTTCTTATATTCACTACACGTGGTTTGTGTGAGCATGATCCATCTTATTCAGAGGTTTGGCTTGCTGTACATGCGCGCACTTGCCAGCACCCATTACCTCCCTTGCTAGAGAAGAGTGCTAATCTGGAGCACTCTTCTGCTAGTTGCTAATCTGCAGCAATTAGCAGAGGTTTTTACAAGCAAAAGAGGGAGTTCTAGTCCAGAGAGACTAGAGAGGTCTCTTCGGTTATGTACCGAAAAACGGAGAGCTTGGGGGTAGACCCTTCAATACCATTTGACATTGCTTCAAATGGGGGTGATAAAGTTTTTTGGGGGGGGAAAGGTTTAGGAACTTCTCTATCAACAATCGACGGGTACTTGCTTTACAAAGATAGAAATTGTGTATTATCTTGGTGACTTTTGGTGCCAAATTCTGATTGAAAGTTAGAATAGTCCAAGTGTTGGTCACCCTGGGGTACAAAAGACATGTGCACTAGTTAAAAGACATTTCTGTTAGCCTAGTTTGTTCAAGGATGTCCAAGACTTCGTGCTGAAATACAAGAAGTGCCAGATCAATAAGCACAAGCATCTCAAAGTAGGAGGCTTGCTCCATCCCCATTGGATATTCCCAAAGGAAAATGGGAGAGTATTTCCATGGATTTTATCATCGGGTTACCTAAAACGAGTCAAGGATATGATTAATTTTGGGTGGTGATAAGATGTGCGTCACCAAACTCGTCCTTGTTTAGAAGGCAAAGTGTATTGCCAGTCTCTATGGATTGGTCGACTATCAATGGGTTGTGTTCAATCTTTTCGAACGGAATCATAGGGTCCTCTGCAGACAAGGACGGGGTTACGGACGTCCCCCCTACACCACTCGGCTCGTGCATGCCAAGTCGTGAGGTGGACGGAGGATAAACAGCCTCCGTCTGGAGTGCAAGTACCGCATGCGAGCAAGTGTAAGGCCAAAATAGGTAAAAATACTCAAGAAATACTACCCCGAACTCCCTAAGCAGGTGTACCCTTGCTCGAAACCTTTTTTTATAAAAAATGTAAAAACTATGTAAAATTTAAAAGAAAAAAATTATAAATGTAAAAACACTTTACGGAGTGCATAAATTAAACCAACTACCCAATATGTCTCGGAGTGTGTCGGCCGATGGAAGCTCAAAGTCGATGACACACTGCATCATTGTCGATAGAAACTCAAAGCCAATGGCACTTCGAAATTCACCGGAATTACCTCGAGCTTGCTCGTATCCCCCAGATGATGTCCGTAGGCATGCACATGAGGGATAAGAGGGCAGAAAATGATGCAAGTGGATACAATGCCACTTCAGAGGTGGGAGAGAGAGAGAGAGAGCGCACTCCTTTCGTGTGGAAACGTCGTGCAACTCCTCCCAATTGTGTGGGGGTGTGAGTAGAAGGTGCCCAGTCAAGACGTACAAGAGACAACCCCAAAGTTGCGTGTTTACCTTGCACTCTCTGCTTTTTTTTTTTTAAAGCCGGGCGTTTACACTGGCGTATTCGTGTGGCTGGGCATTGATGCCGCCAGTCCGGCGGTAGTTGTGGCCGCTCTATGTGTTGGCACACGTTGGAGACTTTGTTTCCTTGGTGCTCCCTTAGTGAGAGGGAGACTGGTGGCCTTGTGGCTTAGCAGCTAATGATGCTCGTATCGGCTGTGCTTATTATCGGCGGCCCTAGCTTATGGTTGCACTGTTGGTGGTGGTGCCTGTTGATTGTGGCCTGACGTTTGAGATTTAGACTGGCTGGCGGCCCACTGTGTGCTTGTTGCTATCTATCAACCACCTTACCTTTGTTGGGAGCTACAAACAAGGTGGCTTCTTCGAAGGGCTCGACTTAATCATGCGCTTCAAGCCCAGTGATGTGGTTGCTGTCTCATGCGCTGCTGTGAGCGGCCATGATGCCTGTGGGCTTCTCCACAGAATTCGCCACCTGTTGTCCAGCAAGAGAGAGAGAGAGAGAGAGCGCTTTCTTGTGTTGGGATGTACCCTCTCGGGTGAGCACAACGGGGGGGATGTTGCCTTGGTTGCACCAGCCGGCTTGCCTTGGTTGCGCACACATTACTGCTGCAGGTTATGGCCGTTTAGCTGCCATGCTTGTGCTTCAACGAATGGCTGCAGGATTCTTTGTGTGTAGGCTATAAACAGTGTTCTTCGTGCGCTCCCACGAGAGAGAGAGAGAGAGAGAGAGAGAGAGAGAGAGAAGCCGCCTCTTGCTCCGGTGAGCTTTTTCGTGGGCGTACCTTAAGGTTTCCACAGAGAAACTCTTGCTTCCAATTCTAGAGAGAAAACTAAACACGCTCCCTTCTTTTTCTCTGTGTAAACCTTATCCACACAGCCAAGAAAAAGAAAAAAAGGATTAGATTTTAACCAAGGAAATCTTATCTTGTTTTTTTTTTAACGAAGTCACTCGAAAAGCCTGTTCGAACGCATCTGCCATAGTCAGAGAGGAGATAGAGCTCTTGTTCACCACCCACGGATATGGATAAGAATCCACGGTGCCGGGCTTATGTAGTGTCCTACCTAACCACACTTGCCCGGTTACCCACGGTCCTACCTAACCACACTTGCCCGGTTACCCACGGTCCTCTGACTCTCGTCGGATCGTTCTCCAACGATTGGGTTCCATGTCTGGTCAAGCCTTACGTAGCCGATTACAAGCTATGTGACAATACAAATTAAACTTTGAGTTAGTACCCTTAGTCTTTCTTCTTTCTTTCTTTCTTTTATTTGGATCAATAATTATATATATAATTATTGAGTTAGTACCCTTAGTCTTTCTTCTTTCTTTCTAATGTACATGATCTTCCCCTTGATTGCACTCTCACACATTACTATTTCGACACACCTTCTCAATGTGATGAGAATCTATTGATCACCTAACATGCTGCACTAGACCTATACTCCTAGTCATATGCTAGACTGTTATGTCTTAGCTTGTCCTATACTAGGCTACAATGTTGGCTTTTACTTGACACTTTACACATGAGAGGATGGGGTTACAACTAAGTGTGAGAAACAATGCCCTTTTGCTTGCTACTACATTTAATAACCTTTAATTGTTAGGTTTATTGGTGTTTTATTTGCTTCAGACTTAGAGGCTTTAAGCTTGGTCTTCTTATTTGCGAACGACTTAGTGGTTATGTTCCCAGATTTTCCTCTAGATCTTTCTTTACTCTCACATTCACACACTCCTTCATACGTGCTAATTTGGCCACATTACCTCACCTCAAAGGTTATATCTTTTTCGACATCGAGGCGCATACATGTGTGTATACGAACATGCATATCAAAGTAAAAGGGTAAAGTGATAGGATGTTTAAGCCATTGGCCAAATTTATAGACTTTCAATCCCTCTGGACTCAAAGCCACGATTAAGAAAACTAAACATTTAAAAATAGTTTTATTGATAAATATAAATATATATGCATCAACAAATATATTTATATTTATTGATGCACATATATATAAGCATATATATGCATCAGTAATAGATCAGTCTAATCTAATCTATATAGAGTTTTGTCTATATGATTTTTTGTATACCGATTACATATTAACCATGCACAACCAAGGCACAAGGTGAGGAGAGAAAAAAGAAATCCTCGATTTTTAAAAAATAAGAGGAAAATCTCTTCGATTGACCCTTTGTATTCCAATTGACCTTTTGTATTCCGATTGACCCTTTGTATTCCTGCTTCCATTCCTGCGTTTCACTTCTTAATGTCTTTTACATGCGTTTCGCTTCTTAATGTCTTTTACATACCGCAGCAACAACTGGGTTGAGTAGTAATACATGTTAAACACATACATCTATAGATATGAGTTAAGAGAAAGTAGAAGAGTCGTTTTGCTATGTAAAAAGAGTGACCCCTCCCCCTCTCTCTCACGCGCACACATTTTGTAGCTTGCGCTCACGCCCGAAACGCACAAGAACGTGAGTATACGCACAAGAACGTGAGTATATTTTGGCATTTTGACATAAATATAGAAAAGCGCCACCTTCAATGCCGTGGAGTGCTCTCCAAGTTCAACCTTCTCGTCGTGTACAAAAATAAACACACACAGACGGAGCTGGCAGGAAAACCTTTTCTTCTACTCCTGCAACCCGAATTCTTGACATTTCCGTCAACCACTTAGCCTTCGTTTTCTCACGGCGTGGGGGATGGCTACAGCCCTCCACTACGCTCAGAAACGCCTGCTCAAAGATCTTCAAGAGGTGTGTTTGCTGCTGCCTCTGCTATTTCTTGTATTGTGTCTAGGAATACGTTAGGGTTAGGTTCAGGGTCTTTGGACTATCTTCACAAGCTTCCAAGCGCTTTCTGCGAGTGCATTCGTATATTGAGGTAACATTTACGCTTTCAGAATGGTTTTAGGATGCAGGGGTGTTTGATTTGCCCCAAGTTTCTGGTACTGCAGTCTGAATAAGCTCATGCCGATCGTAGCTAAAGCTTAATCGTCAACCCAATCGTTCATATGTGATTAGCCCTAATTTCAGGTTAAAGTTATATTATTCTACGTTTGCTTTAATTATCTGCCTCTATTTATTGAAGCACATCATCTGGATTGTCCTTCATGTCACTGAGTATCTATTAGTGGCTTCATCTCAATCGTAACAATTATCTGTTAAGGATTGTCTGTTGCTAATTATGTTCACATTTCTCCAATAAGTGCTAATGGAGTGGGTAGCGAAGTTCTTATTTTCTCTAATTATCTCTCATATTAACCCTAAGGTCATGTGATTTGCCGTCAAGTTCTAACTTGCGTAAGTGTTGCCAAATGAATTATGATTTGCTAAATTTTGGTTTTTTCCCTTGCAGGTACTTCAAAACCCCCTTCCAAATGTTGTGGGGAAGCCGCTGGATGACAACATATTTGTGTGGCATGTCAATGTGAGGGCAGAAGATGATGATAATCAGCTTTCAGGAGGGACTTTCCATCTGAAGCTTGTCTTTCCGCACAGCTACCCCAACCTAGGGCCACAAATACATGTCAGCTCGCCCCTCCCTCATCCCAACATCTTTCAAACTGCACCCACAAAATGGAAACTATCGCTGTGGGATTGCATTCCTGGTTTTAAAGGCTGGAGCAGCGCTTACTCTGCACAGAGCATCCTCTTGCAGCTCCAGACATTCCTTTTACGAGAGGATTTACAGTACGACAACCGGACCGTGAGTGTCTGCCTCTATGCGCATGAATACACATAAGGATTTGCAATACTTATGTAGGGGTTTGGTTCAGTATATATATGGCTCATAAAAGGGGATATGGGGATATTTGTGTATGTTAAGCATCCACTATATATGTGAAATTTTGGCAGTATGTAGATAAAATGGATGTGTGGAATGCAATGAGTGACTGGGATGGGATGAATGGAATGATTGACTGCGTGGAATGGGATGGATGACCAGATGTCATAGATCACTGTGTGGGATGGATGACAATACAGGAAGTGGAATGCATGACTCATGGAATGGTGAGGATGACTGCATAGAATGAGATAGGAAATGGAATAAATGAATGTATGCATTTGAATGTAATTGGAAGGAGTGGGTGACTATCATTTATGGATGGAATGCAAATGTATGAAATGGATTGGAATGTAAAGTAATGCATAAATGGAGTTTATCTATGTAATGGAATGGAATGTGTATGTTTGAAATGGTGAATGGTGTATGCATGCAATGGGATGAATGTCTGCAAATGGATTGTCATATGGAAGAAGCGTATGGCTACAAAGTCCCATAATGCTCACATCATCTGTTTGTATTTCTAGGTTAGCCAAGACAGGGCTGTCAGCTTTGCAAATTCCTTCACTTGCTCAGAATGCCCACACAAGGGTATTGATCCTTTTCCTGCATTCCACACTCAAGACGAGCTCGAGGGAGCAGTGAAGAGGAGAACAAAGCTGCTGGTGTCCAGGCCAGTCATATCCCAGGTTCTCAGGTCTTTGAAACAGTCTGAGCGCACTCTACAGGATGATCATTCGGGGCGCTCTGCAGAAATGGACCCCAGACACAGCCAGGATAAGACTCCACAACACGGGGATATAAAGCAACAAAGCAGCGATGGGGATCAGCAACAGAGCGGCAATGGCCATCAAGTGAGTATCGAGGACGGATGGCAAACAGTAATGCACAGGAAACACAGTAACCAAGCCCAAATTCAAATCAATGGTCAAGATAAGTACCCTCTTGCATCTTCAAATGTGGCATCACAAGGGCCTTTGGAGGCTAACGCAGAAGAATCTGCTTCAGAAACTCTATCTTGTACAACATCAACATCTGATCATGATTTGAATGGTCTCCAAGGTGCATCTTCTTCCATGGCCAAACGTTCCAAAGCTGCAAGGAAAAATCGGGCTAGAACCATGCGACGGATGGCAGCTCGATCTGGGAGTGTACCACATGGAGCTGCTGTGAAGGTCAAGGAAGGCTTACAAGGAGTTAAAGCTGTGACAGTTACTGAAGGGTTAACAAGAGTTCAAGCTATGGGCCTTTTCGGTATGCTGCCCATAGAAGCTTTGACGGTGATAATTTCAAGACTTGCCACAAGTGATCTTGCTTCCCTTTCCATGACAGTAAGTATTTTGCAAGCATTTCTTTAACAGGTTCAACACTGTTTTGAGCACATGTGTACACACTATGCACACATGCGCAGGCATACATATGCACATGTGCACATCTGCACCATGTAGGCACACAAAGGTACACCTGTACACACCCACATGCACCACCACTGCATGTGCACAGGACAAATACATGTATTCGCGCACAAAGGACCAAGTTTGGAGGTGTTTGGGCAGCCTTGGACTAGTCTGAAGAAGCCCCAGCCAATGCAATGGCTTAAAAGAAGCTTGTGAATATGCACAATCATATGCACGGATGCACACACACACTCACTACTTTGTGGCATTGATGGCAGTGCCATGGCATAAAAGAAGCTTGTGAAGATGGCTTTGTTTGGAGAGAGATCTTATACCGTCAGTTCCCGGCCACATCTCTTGAAGCAGCCACAATGAATGACTGGTGAGTACGCTTGTATCTCTTTGTAGATCATGCAATGTACACTTGACTTAGATCCAACATGCTTATATGCTAGACTTAATATCAAGCTGCCTTTCTTATCTTCTTTGCATTACAGGAAACATGCCTATATGCTAGAAAGCAGCAACATCACAAGCAGTCTGCAATGCTTCCATTCAAAGGTCACATTCGAGAAAGATGTCCTTGGCTACCCGATCACATACACCATCAATCCACGCACCAAATGTGTTGACTACATTGAAGTGAGTTTTCAACAGTGTTATGTAGGTCCATAAATTCACATAGAGATGTGTGTCTCAAGGAAACTAATCGTGATTTCTTATGCTCTAGGTGAGTTTTGACCTCCTTTCTCAGACAGCCTATGATCAGCAGCAAGTCCGGACCACGGCCAATAATGAAAAATTCGATCTTCTTCTTCCTCTCTACATAAACCAAGAGCACTTCGAGCGTGGCTTGCCTTTGCTCATGCGGGCAGCACAAGCATTGTGTCCGGAGATGATGGCAAATACTTTCAAGCCTGAGATGGTGCTCAACTTCATGCCGAAGCTTTTGAATACAATGGTAGTGCTATTGTGTAGCAAGGGAATATCGACAAGTGAGCGTGCTACTGATGGTTTCTGCACACTTCACCGCCTATTCATTGCTCTGTGTGACCGATTCAACTTATGGAAGGTAAACATGAGGCTTTCTAAACCTTTGATTTTAGCATCTTGCTCTGAAGTTCTGCACATTGGCAGGATTAAAACAGCTCAGTAATCCATGCTTTTGTGCCTCACAGGAGGTGGAGAAGCGGGTGCTGAAGTTTCAGAGCTCGGAGAAAGCTCGGTGTAAAGCTGAGTGTCCAAGCTTAGGTGACTTTATTGCTCTGTTGACGGTATGTTCAAGCAAAAAAACGAGCTGGGAGATGGTTATACGGCCATGGATCAATGAACTATTCGACAGAGGTGTTATATGGGTTTGCAAGGCTCACCCTCATTCAGTGGAAAAGCACAAAGTAAGCTTTAGAAGCATTCCAAACTACTTCATGTTGATAGACTGAATCCCATCATCCATAGATATGTCATATGTATGTGCATTTGTATGTATGCATGCATAAACCGTTTGTATAGTAGTTTGTATGTATGCATAGACCGTTTGTACAGTAGTTTACATAGATCACTTGCATAGTACGCATATATGTATGCATAAATTTCTTGCAAAGTAAGCATGTATGTATGTTCTTTTGTACATACGTATGCATGTATGCATAGTTTGCTTGTGTAATATGCATGTATGTCTGCCTAGATCACCTGCTTAATATGCATTGTTTGCTAGCTTAGTATGCATGCATGTATATATGTGGGTCGATAGGTAGGTATTCATGAATGTGTATATGTATGTATGTATGCATGCATGCATGCATTGATGCATAGATTGCTTGCTTAGTATACATGTATGTATGTAGCTTGCTTGCTAAGTATGCATGCTTGTATGAATGTATTCATCTGCATATGCATAAATTGCCTGCGTAGTATGCATGCTTGTACGTTTGTGGGTCTGCCTTGATCGCTTGCTTAATGCAAAGCATGCTGAACTGCCGAGACTGTTTTGAGCAGGTACACCCGAAATCTGGGGGAGTGGATGAGGAACTTTTGGAAGCATGTTGGGATGGCCGCAAAGTGGGATTGCGCCTAGCCATTTTCTTTTATGGGTTTATACACATGGTTGCAAGACCACCCGGTGTCTCCCTCTACAAGGTGAGTTTTATGAAAGTAAGTAAAGAAGGCATATGAGATTGGAAGGTGTGCCTGCCATCAGCAGGAGGGACACATCCAGACCCATTGGTTTGTGTGACCAGCCTCTCTTAAGATACATGAATCTAAATGTTCACACTACTCGTTTTAGGTAGCAGCAGCATATGATGCTCTCTATGGCATGGCTTCATTGCCCATGAAGAAGCGTATTCAGGATTTCTGCAAGATAACTATGGCAGTTGATAGCTGGCCTGTATTCTTCAAGGTGGGAACTCAAACTCTCAACTTTGTTGACTAGTTGTGTTGTATTTGAGCACATGGGCTTAACGTGGGATTGTGCATGTGTAGGCCATTGGTCTTCAAACCCCATCTAAGGAGTACATGACCGGATGGCTGCGGCAATGCTGGTTCAGCTCCTTACGCAAAGGATACCACACAAATAATACTGACTTTTCTGCCATCCAAAAGTAATCATCTAATATTTTATAGCTAAATGAGACTTCTTAATCAGAAATGGCAAAAATCATCACCTTACCTCGTGTTGCAGGCATGGTGTGTCCAAAATATTGCTGAAGGGGGAGACCACTCGCCTGGGCGTGAACTCAAGAGTGTTCCTGCAGGAGAAGTGGCGATTTGAAAGTGTTAATGTCCAATTTTTAGATGCCTCCTGCTTGCTTTATGACTTCAACGGCAGGTGAGTGTGTGGACCAAAGTTTATGTAATGCTGTCCGTGTGTGTGTGTGTGTGTGGGGGGGGGGGGGGGGGGGGAGAGAGAGAGATGGGCGGGGGGGGAGAGAGAGAGAGAGAGAGAGGGGTAGCTGATTTGACCTTCTCCTACAGGTTCATAAACGTGGTGGATTACTGTCATAGGAGTGCTAGGGGCCTCAGGCACTCTGGAGATCATATTATCTACTCAAGAAAAGAAGGAACCCATACAATAAACATAAGTCTGGGGAGCCTTGGTACTAACGTAAAAGAGATGTATTTTACAATGAGCGGTTGGTCGGGAGTTAGACTGAAGGACATACGACTCCCATTTGTGCAGCTGGTGGAGGTGGAGAAGGTATACGCCTGTGTGTGCGCGAGTGCGTGTGACAGATTGATAGATGCAGTTTAATTGAATTTGTGAACGTGCATGGTAACTAAACTGTGCCATGTTCCCTTTGTTTTGAGTTTTGAAGCAATAACTGTGTGCATGTGTTCAGGGCAAGGAGTTGTGTGAATATCATTTAGAAGACAAGAATCTAGGTGAGCACCGGTCAGTCATTATGTGCCGCCTCTATCGGAACGAACCTAGCCGATCTGCAAGTTGGTATGTGGAAGCAATTGGGCAGCTCGGTGCCGGGGCAGCAGACGAGTATGGACCTATCAAGACTTGGATCGAGCAAAGAATACAATGCTAAGAGCCCTTTCCCACAGCCAAGACACCCTTTTCATATCTGCATCAAAATTGGCACAGTTACAAATTGCACTCAAAACTTGGCCTCCACACCATAAAAAAGAGTGTGGGAATGAAAAAACATATATACATGTTTATTTAATGCAAAAGTGAATGGTTATGCTTCCACTGCCTGGGAAGACCGCTCTAATGAAGAGAACTTTTACATTCTCCAATCCCCAAAGGTATGCCCACTTTACAGAGGATCCAAATCACAGTAGTCAAAAGGAGAGCGTCCCCCTCAGTGCTCCAAAAAAACTGCATTCTAGTGTATTTTTACCGACCAGAATGAAGAAAAACTTGCTGAGATTTTATGTAGCGCTTATTTCAAAGGCTTCCAAAATCAAATGCTACCCAAACCTCCTCTTCCCCTTCCCGAACCTCCGAATTCTTGCCACGTGGCAGCTTTGTGAAACTCTTCCTTAAGATAATATATAGAGATGTGCTTTAAAGGGGAATATAGAGAATATCATCTTCAAGGGTTGGTATTCAAGCTAATTAATTAATGGGGTGCTAAGGTGAAACCTTAGCCTATCTCCTTGTTGTGCATATCAGATTCTCTCTCTCACCCACACACACACTCGATCTCTATTCTCCTCCACCTAGTCACCTCCACTAGGCTCTTCCTATTCCAACCCTTGCCCCTCTTCCATGCCCCCCCAAGCATTGAGGCCAGCATCACGTATCTATGCATTAAATTTAGTCAACTAATCTTCTTCCACCACCTCGAATCTTCTTCTAGTGTCGCTTCAACGTCCCCGATTGCTAAGGTTCAATAACTCACATTAATGTGAAAAACATAGAGGGCCCATATTTAGAAGAAAAAAGCTCGCGGGCTAATCTCGTTAAAAAAAACCATCCATTCAAAGGGTGCCAATTTCACATGTAGACATATTTCCAACCATAGAGAGAAAGTGTCTAAAGCATGTAAAAGCATGTGACTTTGCTTTCAGTGGATACACCCCCAGGTCTTCTTGGAGTAATCAATTTAAAAGTCACAAATTAGAGATATCCCTTGATTGATGGTGTCCACATAGGACCACACATATCACTATGTATAAGCTATACTTTTTGAAAAGCCCTTATTGATCCATCTTTTATGAATGATGCCCATTCCATCTTACCCAAAATGCACCCCTCACATACATGTTTGACAAGGGTGGCAACTCTGACACCATCTCTTGCCTTTTAAGGCATAACAAACTGCCAAAATTCAAGTGACCAAAGTGGGCATGCCATAGCTCCATGTCACTCATAGCATGTATGACCTAAACTGAACAAGCATTATGTGTCAATATCTCATACATGTCCAACCTATAAAACCCATTGCTTAGAGTACCGAATACCATTGTGATGTCTCCACACTCCACTCATGAATTGTACACTTGTCACATCAACAAATCCGACCACTAGGCCTACCCCCATAATGGCAGAGAGATAGACGTAACAAGTTCTTTTTAGTACCTGGCATAAACAAGACTTCTAAGAGAGTGATTCTCCCACTATTTGTAACACTAGCAGTGAGAACAACCTTACCAACTCCTTCATTGGATATGAGAAGTTGTTTACACATGTGGCTATGCCTCCTTGAGGTGAAGACTTAATGAAGAAAAACAAATCATGTTGAGAAGTAATGTGCTTACTAATACCACTATCAAAATACTAGACATGCTAATATGTTACACATACAACATAGACGGAAAGGTCACAACTACATTACACAATCAATCATCCTATGCATAGTTTATTGACCCCTTCTTTTCAACATTTGGTGCTCGTGCATCAGCCATAGCAATGCCTAACTCTTTGTTTTTCTCCTTCTCCATCCTTTTTATACATTCATTGATATAACAACTTGGCTTACAAGTTGTATTTACCTTTCTTCTTAGGCTTTTCACCCCCCTTCTTAACATCCTTGCCAAAGATTGGGCCAATTCTGCCTTTCACTTATAGCCGCCCTGAGAAAAGGCTTTACCTTTACCTTTTTGATTGGCAGTTATTACCTGATCTCCCATACTAGTTCGGTTTTTCCTTAATATCACTACAATCAACTCATCAAACGTAAGGGCATCGGAATTACCCTTTATCATAAGCCAAAGTGTGAATGCAAAACCCTAGTATGAATCTAGTAAGCTGTGAGAACAATAGACATTAAAGAACTGTCTGGATAGGCCTTATCAATACATGCAAGCTACTCTCCTTGAGATCTTTAATCCTTGTGAGGAACTCATCCATTAATTCTCCCTCATTCAAATGCTCAAACTCTAAGTGCTTGTGCGAGTAGGCCACACATGCCTTGTTACACACCCGGTAAAGCGCAACAAACAAGCGCATCCCAAGCATGCTTGGCAATTTTACATAAGTGAATGGAGGAACTCTCTCTTTGTCCACTTCCGTGCTTTTTGTTGGTTCTTTCCTTTTTTCCCTTCTTTCTAGGTTGCTTTCTCTTTCCTTTGTTGCTTTTTCATATCTTGCATCTGTTGTTTTATTATCCTTCCTTTCTTCCTTGGTTGTTTCTTTTTTTTACTCATCTCATCTTTGTCCCCCTTCACTCTCTTATTTCTATTCCATGTCCTTGTTTTTCACATCTCTTGATGTTTCTTTCTTTTTTTTGCCACTCTTTCCCCCTTCGTCTTTGCTTTTCTTTTATGGTGTTTTATTTTTGCTCCTGGCTATGATCCACCCGAGTTCAAGTCCCACTATTGGTCGTATATGCCCTCATGTTGCATTCTATCAACTACCCCTCTCTCTCTCTATATATATATACATATACAAAATGTAGAAATAAGGTACAACTCTCTCTCTCTCTCTCTCTCTCTCTCTTGCGTTGATGGTGGTGGTAGAAAAAAATAGAGAAATCGAGGCTTCTCTCTCCCTTGCACTGGTGTGTAAAAAGACAAGCGCCCTCTCTTTCTCTCCTCTCTCTTCTCTCTACATTACGGATTATGCTCTGCCCCTAATCTATGGTTTCATGCCTTAATGATGCAAAAAGATAGGCAAGACAGGCGCACACACTCTCTCTCTTGTGCGCTGACCTTCCTGGGCACAAGACAGGAGTCTCGGGGCTGTATGATGGGCAGTCGACACATTGCACGAGATAAGAGACAAGGCCTGCGCCTTTCACTAGCATGGGAGGCCCCCCACGTGGCTGCCCTAGTGGACTAGCCCAGCTTGGCCACAAAGTTATAGCCATGTTTTTTTATTGAAAAAAGGGATTTTAAAATAAATAAATGGTAAAAATTAAAGTGGCGGATTTTTAATAAATAAAATAAAAAAAGAAAGGTTTTAATAAGTAGAATTAAAGTTAAAAAAGTTTTTTTTATAAATGAGAAAAAAGAAAGAAAGGATTGGGAGGTGGAGGGGAAGAGGAGGGGGGTTTCAATTTTCTTTTATATTAATGTGTGTATGTGTATGTAGATAGAGGGGGATGTGTACATGTGTGGGTATGTATATGTGTGTCTGTAGATGTGTGAGTGTATGCACATGTATGCAAGTGTGTTTTGCATGTGTGGTTGGTGTGTTTTTGTGTATGCGTACATGCACGTAACTATGTTTTTTGTCACGTGTGTAAGTATTATTGGAGTGGAGATCAAAGTAGCAACACACAAATATATGCATCAAGCAAGGAGAGATAGATGGAAGCACAACACTCAAAAGATTGATGAGAATAAGTGAAGTACAAGTGAAGTGACATAGTAAGGTCGCTTACACACACTCATAAGAGTGCATACATATGCTTGCAGAAAAAAACCTCCTAAAGAGGGAAAATTTGTCTCAACACATGGCAATGAGAGCATGATCCATAAAAGAATAAGATACATGATGAGAACTTGCACATATCCTGCTAGGTAAAGGAGTAGCCAATTTGTTATCTCGTAATGTCTACACTAGCCATTTTGGCATACCCTTGGATACCTATATATAGCTACCCTTTCCTCATCCACACTACATTATCCACAATTAACTCATCCATTACATCATCCGCAATTAACTCATTAATAGGCTGATTTATGGGCTGAAATTCAAGCTAATTTTTAGCTAGTACAGGCACCTTTTTAAGCATTCTTTTGCTCCACATATGGCTATGCTTGACATTGTACAAAGGTAGGAGTGTATCAAAGATGACCACGAGATCCTAGGTTGAGAGTGCTAGCTTTAGAATAGGTGTTTACACTAGTTAGAATGGCCAAATGAGCCCGAGAACCAGAATTTTAACTTCGATCACCCAAGAGTGTGAACCTTACAAAACCTAAATTGTAACTCTCACCACTCATTCTTTTATGCATAAGTGAATAGAGTGCTCTTCTTCTCTACTCTTTTATACTATTACTTGCTTGCCTTGTGCTTATTTGAGCTCTTATGTGTGCTTGCTTGCATGTGTGTGAGAGAGTGAGTGTGTAAGATAGAGTGGTGAGGAGGGTCAAGCTTCCATTGGAGTGCGGCGGTGGCGGCAGTGAAGTGGAGCATCTATGTGCAGCTGCATAGCAACATCATCTTCTACGAGAATCCCAGGAAACCATCTTTCACAATGTTATAGTTGTGCAGTAACATCATCTTCTACAAGAGTGCGGCAGTGAAGTGAAGCATCTGTGTGCAACTGCATAGCAACATCATCTTCTACGAGAATCCCAGGAAACCATCTTTCACAATGTTATAGTTGTGCAATAACATCATCTTCTACAAGAATCCCAGGTAACCAGCTTTCACGAGGTGAGTGACACACCCTAACTATGCATTTATGTGCTAGACCATGGTAAATTGGTTTCTCAGTTAAGTTGTTTGTGCTCCCAAGTGTGGTTGGAAAAAACTCCATGACATTGGGTGTTCCCTGCGTTCTTTCTATGGCACCAAGGCTTCCCATAAGTGGTGCCGTTGCCGGGGAATAGTCCCACCGCATAGCAACAATGCATTTTGAGAGCTAGTGAATGGTTAAATTGATCATATTTCTGATTTTTGCAAGAAAAGAGTAGATAGGAAATTTAAAAACAACTTTGATTTAACTACATATTCTTGTTTTCGTTGAATTCTTTTGTTATCTTAGAAATTCTATGTTCAGTTTTTCATGTTGTCCTGAAATTGTGTTCTTTCATTCCTACAAATCAAGTTTTTGGGTCAATTTTTGCACTTTCTATTTTTTGTTATTTTTAAATTTTGCACATAAAAATTGGGCTTTAAATTTAAGAAATTAGGTGAAATAGACCTTAAGATTAGTTTCAAGACATAGGGTTTACCCCAATTTGGACTCCTTACACAAAAAAATTGGGTTAGAAACAACAATTTGGGGTAGGATTCTCAAAGTAGAATTATTTGTGTTTTGCAAGTTTTCTATGTTTTTGCATTAGTGTAAATTATATAAATTAACCTAGCTTAATCCACCTATAATTTGGGCCACAAGCTATACGTGTAGGCCTTAGGCCCCAGGGAATCTTGGAAAACTCCAAAAACCATGACCATTCCTTTTCGGGTAGTTGTGGTGAAACCGAAAACCATAAACCACAAATTGAAAACCGTAAACTATAAAAGTAAGTAAAAAGATTTTTTTTTAAAGAGAAAAAAAAAAGAGAAGGTAAAAAGGAAAAAGGAAAAAGGTAGAAGGCTAGTGGGCCCAAAAAAATATAGAAATGTTCTAAAAAGTGTACACACAAACTTGCCTATTGTTGTAGGTTTTTGTTTACGATCATTTTGGCACACTTGATACAAGACCCCTTTGCTAAGAACCTCATGAACCTGATGTGCCACTTGATCAATCCCAGGAATCTGGCTAACTCCTTGGTATTCTTGGGCGGTTGTGGGTCCACTGCCAGACACTATATACTCCAATAGAGATCCGCTCATGACTGCAAAGGCACACTTAGCTGGATTGAGGCTCAGTCAAGTTGTTCTGCATTTTTCAAGACACAACGTCAGGTGCTTTATGTGGTCTTGTTTTCTTCTAAACACACTAAAATCTTCTACAAAAACCCTCTCATGAAGGTGAAATATTCATTGAATATTTCTTGCACCATTCTTTGGAATGTGGCTGGAGCATTCTTGAAGGTCATCTCATTGGAGTAGAAGCCCCCCATTCAGTCACAAAGGTTGTTTTCTCCTTATCCTCTGAAGCCATGCGCACTTGGTTATACGCACTGAATCCATCCAAAAATGATCATATCTCATGTCCTGCTAGCATCCAGTAGAGAATCTATGAATGGTAGAGGAAATGGATCCGATATGGTGGAGGCATTTAGTTTTCTATAGTCTATACAGACTGAGCTTCCCATTCTTCTTGGGGACGATGACATAGGTAGCCCACAAAGGCACATATGCTAAGACCCAAAGGTCCAAGGGCCTCTCAATAAAAATAATGTTGACCTCATGAGGATGACGGACCAAGTGATGATGAGTCTAAGTTTGCATTCACATTGCATCTTTCTAATGATGACCTTTTACAATAAGCTTTTCTCTTCATTTTGGTTATTTTCTTACATGTTTCATCAAAGTGTGCAATCAACTTTACAAGTTTGCTAGGGTAAGCATCAATGTAGCCTTCCACATCTCCATGTTCAATCATTTTACAAGTAAAAAACAGCAAGTCTCTTCTATTTGAAGAGGTGTATTCAAAACTTGCTCTTTATATGTAGATCTTTTATGGTTTTTTACTTTTATTTGTTCAATTGGGAATGTTGCATCTAGAATGGTTAGATTTTCTCTCAGTTGCTCTCTAGATGGATATTGATGATAGCATTTTTTCTAGAGAAGAGTCCAAGTCTTGCTATTCTACATCTTAAATAACATATGCCGAAGGAGGATGCCAAGTACTTCACTCTATCTTTATTGACCCCTCTTTAGCCATATTCTAACTCTTTAAGAAATTTGGAAAGGATAGTTGTTATACAAAACATAGATAAATTAATTAATTAATTAAGAAAAAAAGAAAAAAAGAAGAAAAGACCAAGAAGAGAGCCATCACCATGTAGAATCCTGGTAGGTCTTTGGGACACTAGCAATTGTACTTTAGACCAATACCTTGATTTTTCATGGGTGGAACCTTGCATTTTTACTCCCCTAGAAAAACCATCATCGTAGGAGATTCTTAGTGGTTCTTAGATACTCTTGGCGGAGGTCAAGCTTCCATTGGACTGCAATGGCGATGGCGCAGCAGAGTGGACCTCTTAGGTGTGTGGCTGTGTGGCAACATCGCTACCTACTACGAGAATCCCAGGCAACTAGCTTTCATGAGGTGAGTGACACACCCTGACTATGCATTTATGTGTTAGGACATGGTAAACTAGTTTCATGGTTGAGTTGTTTATGCTCCCAAGTGTGGTTGGGCAAAGCCCCATGACATTGGGTTGTTCCCTGCGTTCTTTCCATGGCAGCAGGGCTTCCCACCAATCAAAGTATGTATACAAAGGTTACTTATATAGTTTGGTCTTGAAGAATATAAGCCTATTGCTACACCAATAGAGACAAGTGCTAGGCTTAGTCTCCAGGATGTATGTGAACCATTTGATGTATCACTTTATCAGCTAGGCTGCTAGGTGCCTCATCTATCTATGTAATACGAGGCTAAACATTCACTTTGGGCTCTCCCAGTTGAGCAAGTTTTTACACAATCCCAAAAGTAAAAGCATTGGTAGGCTACCAAGCGAGTATTTATATATGTATAGGGCACTCAGTGTCTTGGCTTATTCTATGCTAAGGGGGGTGATGTTTAACTGCATACTTTTAGTGATTTTGATTGGGCTGGATGTTATGATACACAAGTGTCCACTGGTGGTTTTTGCTTTTACCTTGGTGATTCATGTGTATCATGGCTCAAATAAGAAGCAACTGACATTGGCTAGATTAAGTTGTGAAGCTGAGTATTACAGGGCAAGTTTTATAGTGATTGTGGTGTGTATGGCTCAAATGCCTTTTAGTAGCATATCTTGGTGTTAGTGGACATAGTAGTCCCCCACCTCCATCTTCACTAATAGCAGCCATAGTGCATTAGCTATTGCAAAGAACCCAGTGTTTCATGCTCGCATAAAGCACATTGAGGTGCATTTATCATTATTCAAGGAGAGGCTCATTGAAGGAGAGATTAGCCTAGCTTATGTCTCTACACACGATAATGTCGCAAATATGTTCACGAAAGCTCTTTCACGTGAGAAGTTTGAAGACTTTCTTAAAGCTTTTTCATTTGGGGATTGATCATCCAGCCGCCATTGTACATGTTCACAACATCACAAGGGGGATTTATAGCATTTATACAATAGTGGTGTGTGGACATAGGCTAATAATGGCCGGGGCACTCTTCCCTCTTTAGGAGGTTCCCCTCTCATGAGCATATATACACACTCTTATGAGTGTGTAAGTGACCTTATTATGTCACTTCACTTGTACTTCACTCATTCTCACCAATCTTTGAGTGTTGTGCTTCCATCTATCTCTCCTTGCTTGCTGCATGTATGTTTGTGTTGCTACATTGATCTCCACTCTAATAAATAGCATTCAATTAAATACTCCAATGTCATCAAATGGTCACAAAATATTATATGCACTCTTATGAGTGTGTAAGTGACCTTATCATGTTACTTCACTTATACGTATAAGTGTGTAAGTGACCTTATCATGTCACTTCACTTGCACTTCACTCATTCTCACTAAACTACTTTGAGTGTTGTGCTTCCATCTATCTCTCCTTGCTTTGCTACATCTATGTTTGTGTTGCTACATTAATCTCCACTCTCTAACCAATAGCATATTAATTAAATACTCCAATGTTATCAAATGGTCACAAAATATTGTATTCAATATTTAAATCTTAATCTTCACACCATCACCCAATCCACCATACATGCGACACCTCAATTGGTATCTTTATAGTGTGCAACACCTCTATCGGTACACCCTCACACATCTCATAACCTAAAACTCACAAACGTAACCCACGTCAGTTAAGCAATCAATTAAAGTCACATCAATCAATCCCAATGTGATCATGAGAAATAGGCACAACGTAATAAAAATACAATACCAAATAGCCAAATGTCAGCATAAACACATGGGAGTCCACCCACTCATGGAAATCAGTCCACCACTAATCATTTAGCCATTTTCAAAGTAAAATAGAAACAGTGTATATAGGTATCCAAACTAAAAATTTAATGTCCCCAATAAACACGTCAATGGATAATTCGAGCATTCCCTTTTACTTGGGTTACAACTTTCCTCAATTGCATATTTATATGAGCGGATAACTTCATGGTAAATATCAAAGATGTGATCTTGTATTTTCAAAAGATATATATCGTTAAAATACAATCAAGTAATCATATATAATACATCTAAGTGTCCCATACCACAAAGGCACATTCCTCATACAAACAGTTGTTGTTGGTAGTATAAGATAAGCGACATAATGTATTGTGTATTCACATCATGAAATCAATCAAGTGCCACATACCACTAGATCAACTCCATATATAAAACTTATTAAGAATAAAAGTTTAAGACAAAGGGCATGCTCCCCCTGAAACTTACATCTTGATACAAATTTTCCTTACCTTTAAACTACTGACAATTATAAAATTTTAAACTTTTTATGTGAAATTCTTCATTGAAAACTAATGCTGGAAATAAATATAATAAAAGTTTAATAAAATGGAGTATTATCAAATCATAGATTAGTAAATATTCTTATAAGAGTTGACATAGTTTTGTATTGAATTAGACTGGCTTGATTGACTTGTGTTGAATGTCAATACTTGAATTCACAAACTAAAATTTATGTCTTAGTATTTATAAATCTTGAATTTCTAATCTTTTGCTATACTTATAAAAATTAAATTCTAGATTCTTTGATTTTGAATTTGAACTTCAGAAATAATCAATACTTGTCAAAGGTAATATTCTTGTATACCTTTTTCTTAAAATCTAATAAACAAGTCTTGGATCTTCTATCATCTTGTCCATACTAAATCGTAGCCATCAAACTTTAATGTTTATAATACTTAGCAAATAAATTTGTGAGAATCTTGAACTTGGAATAAAAGTGTTTTGGGTCAATTTGTTGAAGTCTTGGTCAACTTAATAAAATTCAGTCTTGTCTAAAATTAATAATAGTTTAAATGAAATAATATCATTTCATTATCTCAAAATCTAGTATTATCAATGTTGGGATAGTAATAAAACTTATGAGAGAATCTGTATTCTTAAGTGACTATCTGTACTTCACCATTCATGTCATGAAGTTTGATTGATCTTGGAATTGAATATACTTATTAACTTGAAATAGTTCTATAACTTGAGCTTACAATTAAAAAAGTCTTAAACTTGAGAATACCCTTTACTTAATGAATTTTGGTTCCTAAGCTATATTGGAATCTATACTTGAGAAATAACTTACATAAAAGTTATCCCTATCACTTGGTTATCACACTTGGTGTATGAACTACCATTTTTCCTCTTCTTTGACTGGATATTATCAAGTTGAGTATTGCTAAATTGTTTTGTCTTGATCAATAAAAAGAGAGTCTTTACTTAAACTTTACCTAAGGCTTCCATAAATCTCGAGAATTCAATTTTGACTTAATGAATCTGCACTAGAATCTTAATATTAATACAATGAATATGAAGTTAATCTTAATCCTATGGTCTAAAAATACTTCTCTTTTATACTCTAACTCTAGGTCTTAGTCTCGAGTTAACTAAGGTTTTATCAATAATTATTAATCACCCAGGGTTACTAGCTAAATCTTGATTAAACTATTTAAGAATACAAGGTATGACAAACAAATACTGTAAACTAATCACAAAAATTATAAACAAAAATTTGTACTAACCTTCACCGTTAGATAGTGTGTTGTCAAGGTGACCTCTTTCTTGAGATGATTGTTATTACTTACACATTGATGTATCATTTATATGGTAGTGGTGTGAATGTAGGCTAATAATGGGTTGGGTCAAATTTTCCCTCTTTAGGAGGTTTTTTTTCCCCAAGTGTATATACGCACTTATGAGTGTGTAAGTGATCCGACCCATTATTAGCCTACATTGACACATCACTACCATATATGTACTCTTTTACTTCACTCATTCTCATCAATCTACTTTGAGTGTTGTGCTTTCATCTATCTCTTCTTACTTGCTGCATCTATGTGTGAGCTGCTATATTGATATCCACTCCAACAATTGGTATCAGAGCAAGTTCTCTTGGCGGCTCTCGCCTGCTTTTCATCTTCTCCTTAAGCTGCTCTTTTAATTCAAGGTTTAGACCATGACCATGTGAGAAAGGTGGGTCAGTAAGATGCCTACCCATCTCTTGAATCAAAATTTAAACCAAGTCTTGTGACCATTCCCATTTCTTCAGTACGAAGAATGGATAACCGGCTGCCTTAGAGAAGTTTTCCCTAAGACCCAAAATCATCGAGAAATAGGTTAGAAATTCGTTGGATCACCGAGATACGTGATTCGTGATTTTCATTGAGAAAGCCTGCGTTTAAAATAAGGGAGTCTCATGAAACCAAACTCAATGGGAAATTCTTACTTGCATAGAAACTTTGTTTTTTTTTAAGGAGTATCTTATGCCAAAATGCTGGAGGAAGCATTTGGCTTTTGGTTTAATCTAAGGAGAGTTATGTTACAACAGCTGGCGGGGAGCCATCGAAGGACGTCTCCCGCCGACAAAGCCTGCCAAGGTCTTGACCAATCTCAATATGGTTGAAAATGGTGCGCTTCCGGTACGATGGGCGAGGGCCGACGAAGCAGCCCTGCTGAGTGAAGTACTAGGACACCTAAGGAGGATCCTAAAGGGTTCTGACCAGGCGATGCACGGGCTCGCGAGCTGCTAGGACACCCATGCATATGTCGAGGAAGATATTGATGGATTGGCGAGAAATTGTCTAAGTGAATTGGAATTGAAATTGGATCTCGTTGGTTGACTAGCTGGTCTTCAACGGAGAGTCCAGATGACATTTTGATTGTAAAATAATGGAACTGGAACATTGAGAATTATGATGGAAACACTGTGGGTTCATTCCAATTCTGTTTTGAAGATAGTTGAATCTGAGAAAAGGCAATTTCATATTGGGTGTGTAAGTGGTGTGTCTATTTTGTATTTTGCATGAGTGCCGGCTAGGGGGCATGGGAACTCTTTTCCCTAGTACTCGGGACAAACCCAGCTTAATTTTTATAAAAAGGGATCCCACCAATACAGTGATTGGGCGGTTGGCTAACCCATGGGGGGCCAGTTGTAGGCTGGATCGGTGGATTCCTATAACAAAATTCAGTTAGGTTTAAGTTACGATAGTTAAAGTAAGTCCCAGGAAGATTCTTGTTCTATGGGAAAGAATCAACGGTGGTTGTGTCTCGCTTAAGAGGGAAAAAGTGATGATTTCTATAAACCAAGTGCAAGTTCCTCCTTGATTCGGCCATGTGGCCCACGGGTTCGATCGAAATACAAAGGATAGATAAGGCCCTTGACTACATTAGAAGATTTTCCTAGAGGAATCGCCTATGCTTTCTGGTCGAGGGAAGTTTTTTCCGAGTTCGGTTTTGGAAGAACCGCCGGATTAGTCTCTTGTCCGGACATTCATGGGGGTGAGGCCTCGAGTGGGAAGCTCTGCCCTGCGTGCAAGGTTGCTACTTCCACTGTTGCCAGCACTCCAGAGTTCGATGCGTAGAGGGGGCAAGGGTCTCACAGGTGGTATCAAAGCCTTATTGAAAGCTCAAGAATCAAAGATGAATTTTGTTTGAATTTCGTAATAAAATCCTAGAACGATCATTCACATGCTATATTTTCATTTCACTTAAGCTTCATTGATGAAGACTTTTAATTGATGAATTGGATTTTATAGATGGATGCCCCGTATTTATCTGGTATCCCCAATCTTACTCAAACTCAGGATATGACTGCTTTCGCTTTTGATCATATCCTCTCTTCCCTATGACTCGAACGAGCAGGGCAAGGCTCGCTAATCATTTCGAGGAGCTATATTTTCTAGACCCAGCTGAGAGACAACAGCATAAGTGGTTTACAGCACAATATATCCATGCCTCTTGCAACCAGCGCCAGATGCTAACACAGAACGTCTCATTAGCCATGGTCTTGTTAAGGTTAAAGGTGGTTCGTGGTGTTATCCTTTATCACCCCACACCTCGAGATTTTAGGGTTACTTGTCAACTTTTTAGAATTCTTAGCAATTTTATCCCGAGAAGTAAGCAGTAAGGGAACAATTGTATCACAGCATGTCCATAGCCCAGTATCGTCGTCTCATGCGTATACATTGAGGCATTGATTTTCTGGAGCCATGTTGCTCTATGTATATTGCAAACCTTATGTAAATAAAGAATGTTTTGTGAAAAATTTCCAGTTGTCTAAGTGATTTTGACTATCAGCTATCAAGTTTAAAGAAATAAGATTTGTTTTCTCAGACGTATGTCATAGATCTCTAGTAAAAATGATTACCTTGTTTAAAGTAATTATTTCTAAACTTATTAAGTCTTAGGATCTCGAGACAGTCAAATAGAAATTTAACGATGTATCATTTTGGCAAAATCATGAGACGTGTGAATCGTGGATAGCCAGATCCTCTCACGGATGAGGAAGAGCTTGACCCTGATGTTCGCAAAGCTCTTCACATATCTCAGCCAGGTCCCTTCAAAGGTGAAGGGGAACACTTAGGCGAGACTATGGAAAAGTGGATCGAAGCCATGGAAGAATACTTCGATGTCATTGGATACAATGAAAAAAGTACAGTGGCTCTTGCCAGGCACTGAAGATTGTAGAAACAGCCAAAGTATCATGGAGAAACCACTGTGAGACAAACCGTTTAGATCAAAACACCCAAACGCAGGACGATCTCAAACATACCTCAAGAAGAGATTCTATCCTCCTGGCTTCTTGGAAACAAAGATGAATGAGTTCCTGGAACTAACCCAGGAAAGTCGTACCACGGAGGAATATCACTAGGCATTCGCTCTTCTCCTCAAATACTCGCACCGATGGATGAAGAACAGCTGATGGCCAGGTTCATTCGGGGAATGAACGAACCTTTAGACACCCTGGTAAAGAATGCTAAACCAGTTTCAATGGCCAAAGCAGTGCGGATGGCGAAGGATTTCGCCAAGGCCTTTGTTGTCCCGCCAAAGGCAGCTCCCTCGTCCTTCAAAAGATTCCAAACTCTAGGGAGCACTTCCAACTTTCCACCTCCTAAGGTCCCAATCAGAACCAAGAGACGAGAAGTTTCAAAATAGAAGGAAGGCCTTTTCCTCATAGCACATTTTCTGGAACTCCGGCTCTTTCCAGGATGCAGAAGGATGATGAGCTTAGAAGTGAGAACACGTGTTTTGGGTGTCAAGGTTTTGGACACCAACTCAAGGATTGCCTAACTTCTTCTGTGACAATGGGCCAGGGAAGCCAAGGTCCTAGGATGCCGAGACCGACTCCTTCATATTATCAACCTAGTCAGGGTCCCTCTCGCCAAAATCACGGCAACCCTAGGAGACTGCCAACTCAGCCTACAACCTCATACACATCTTATCAAATCTTAATTCACCTTATCACCTCATAACTTATTTCATAAGCATCTTATCACCTCTTGTCACATCTTATACACCTCTTATCACATCCTATCAGGTCTCATATCTATTTATAGAATACAAGAGAATTCCTATATTTGATATAAAGTTTACCATGAATCACCCAAGTAAGGCTATCTACAATGTCACCATAAAGAAGGGGGGCCAAGGAGGCACCCCTACCTTATGAATTAGCCAAGTAAGGCTCTCTATAATGTCACCATAAAGAATGGGGGCCAAAGAGGCACCCTATCTTATGGACTTGTTAAGAGGGAATGAATATGAGAGAACCCCTTATAATATTATGGTTGAAGTATGCCTAAATAGGATTCTTGTGTGAGGCTCCAAGTTACTCTAGAAAAGATATTGCAGACGCGTGAAGAGAAGCTGCCACAACAAGAAGAGAAGCTGCCATAACAAGAAGACTGAAAGAAGAGAAGCTGCTATGAAAGAAGAAGAACATCTCTTTTTAAGAGGAGGATCAACATCGAGAAGAAGAGCTAGACGAAGCATTGAAGGAAGACATGGACGTGTGAAGAGAAGCTGCCACAACAAGAAGATTGAAAGAAGAGCTAGACGAAGCATTGAAGGAGGAAGACATGGACGCGTGAAGAGAAGCTGCCACCACAACAAGAAGACTGAAGACAAGAGAAGATGTGAGGCTCCAAGAAGTGAGAAGCCATGTGAAAATTTGTAAGGAAGAGAGAGAGAGAAACCCCACAACCCGATGTAACCTGCCCCAACAGAGTAAAACCACCTCTAAGCCACCGATGATGTAGGCCATGTGGTAGATGCATGTGTGAGCACTTTAGTCAAGGTCACGGGCACTTATAGTAAGCCTTGGACACATAGAGAGAGAGAGTGTCAAGGACTATGAGCTAGGGACTTGAGGCACTGGTCGCGGGCTACCAAGTAAGAGGGAAACTTGGTATAGTGTCTAGGTGTGCTAGGATTATTCACTTGAGGGGAGGTGTTGAAATATATACGTGAATGGGTGTGTGCGGGAACAAGCCCTTAGTAGCAAGAGGCTGTAAAAGAGGGTCTGTAAATGAGTGAGAAGTAGCGAAAAGGTGAGAGGTATCTACTAGGGTAAAAGAGGTGGAGTGAATCAAGGAGAGATCATTGGGATTAGATGCTTGGCATCTTGTGGATGTAAACACTATAATTTGAGGCATTGGCCTAATGAGTATTTGCTGGTTTTTGAGTATCCATGGTTACATTAAGCTATCAATTAATTGCTCATTAATTTTGTCTTAATTATCATCTAATCACTTTGCTAATGATGTTGATTCTTGGATTTGATCCACCATAGCTCATCACTTTACTTGAATTTTAACAATACTCACTTAGCCATTCTGGTTCCTTAGCCTTGCATTTTTTGTCTACTGGATTCATTTTAATGATATCGATAGCTTGCTTCTTTCTGAGTCCCTTTAGTAATTTAGAAGATTTGACCAACTGTAGAACTGGGGATCCAAAAATTCCTGTTCCTTGAACTTGATTCCTGTGAAGGTCGAGGAACGAGATGGTTCCATTGTGACAGTGAATGTTAGCCTGATTCTTATGGAGCCAATCCATTCCAAGAATTCCGTCATAGATTCCCAAGGGTAAGACTCTATAGATTCCCAAGGGTAAGACTCTGAACTGGCAGTTTGTCACATTCCCATCTAGATTAAACTGAATGCGGTCTGTCTCATGGTGCGTGAAAAGAATCTTCCCACTGGCCAATTCTACTTGCATAGGTTTC
This sequence comes from Cibotium barometz, assembly GCF_041138505.1. Taxonomy (NCBI): domain Eukaryota; kingdom Viridiplantae; phylum Streptophyta; class Polypodiopsida; order Cyatheales; family Cibotiaceae; genus Cibotium; species Cibotium barometz. The sequence continues at coordinate 50,471,577 of NC_141054.1, read as the reverse complement.
CATGTTTTCTGATCTAGGACTAACTTACGCAAGCATCCAAGGGAAATAAAAGAATGTGTACTGCCTGAATTAATCAAAAGCTTAAAGTGCTTACCCTTGTACTCCGCTGGAGTTTGAAGGACTGAGAACTGACGATTCTGCCCTTGATGTTCAATGGCGGCATAAATCTGTTCTCTTTCTTCCTTCACTGTTGCACACCAGCTATAGTGACAGCTCTGGTTGCTGCTATCTGGAGTGGAACTCTCTCTCTCTGGCTTCCCCAATTCTGGGAGTTATTCCCCTGGAGATACAGGCCAATTATACTGCTCAGCTTCACCCATGCCAAGGGTATCTCACCTGCTATTTCATTCTGGCTCAGATCTAGATGTTGGAGTGCTGCCAGGTTCCCTAGCTCACTGGGTAGGGAGCCCGATAGCCTGTTGCGAGTGAGGTTCATGCTGACCAAGCTGTGTAGTTCACTGAATAGTGGAGGGATCTTACCTGTGAGATGATTGAAGGCTATATTTAGCCCTTGAAGCTTCTGCAGGCCTCCCAACTGCTCTGGTAGACCTCCAGTAAGAAGATTACTGGACAGATCAACATTTGTTAAGTTGGTCAGATGTGCAATGTATAGTGGTATGGTCCCGGAAAGCTGATTTTGATTCAAGTACAGTTCCACCACCACAATGCAATCCCCAATGGATGCAGGTATGCTCCCTGTCAGAGAGTTCCAAGAGAGATCAAAGTAGCCATGGTGTTGCACGTAGCTTGAGGTTGGGATTGAGGTTTGCTGGAACCCCGAGCAAATCTCTGGTGGGATAGGTCCAGAGAAGCTGTTATGTGAGAGAACTAAGCATTCCAGATTGATTAGTTTTCCAATCTGTCTTGGGATTGGCCCTGATAGCTGATTAGATCCAAGATCAAGAGTTGTGAGCTGCACACAGTTAAACAGCTCTGCTGGGATGGAGCCTAGGAGGCGGTTTCCATTCAGAAAAAGCACTTGCAAGTTCACAGCTTACCAATCTCCTTTGGGATGGTACCCTCTAATTGGTTAGAGTTCAAGCCCAGATGCATCAAAGGCACAAGGTTACCCATGAGAGGGGACAATTCACCCACAAGATAGTTGTTGCTGGCCTCAAACCCAAGCAGGGTAGTGGAGCTCCACAGCTCATCTGGTATGGACCCTGTGAGATTATTGGATGCAAGCTCAATGGTGACAAGAGGGAGCTTTGCCAAGTAAGCAGGAATACTGCCAGCAAGCTGGTTGTTGTCCAAGTGTATCTCAGTCATATTAGTGCAGTCCTTGAATGTGGACGTGATGGTGCCTGTGAAGCTGTTACCTTGCAAATACAGAGAGTCAAGGGCTCTGGCATTGCAGAGCTCTGATGGAATAGGGCCAGTGAGCTGATTATCCTCAACAGATAGTGATGTGAGTGAAGAGCAGTTCCCAAGCTCAGGGATAAGCCTTCCCGTCAAGCTGTTGGAGCCAAGCAGAATGTTGTTCACAAGTTTCCAGCTCCCCAGCCATCGTGGCAGAGGGCCAGTGAGCTTGTTTCTCTCAGCTGAGAAGGCAATCAGGGATCGAAGGTTTCTCAATGAGTCTGGTATTGGACCAGAGAGAGCATTGAATGACAGCATGAGGGTGGCCAAGTTGGTGCAGTTGCCCAAGCCAGAGGGAATGGACCCATTCAAAAGGTTATTGGCCATGGAGAGTATCCTCAGGTTCCTTAAGTTTCCAACACTCTCTGGCAATGGTGCCGCAATGTTGTTGATGGCAAGGTCTATCTTCTCCACATTGTAGAGTTGGCCAAGCTCATCAGGCAGCGGCCCTGCCAGCAGATTCTCTGAAGCAGTCAAGCTCACTAGATTTCGCCCAGATCGGGAGGAATCCTAGTGAAGCTGTTGGTGCTCAAGTCAAGATATGTGAGCTTCTTAAGGTGACCAGTTTCAGGAGGGATGGGGCCTGTAAAGGAGTTTGAGCCCACATCTAGGCTTTGCAAGAGTGCCAGGGAGCCTATTTGGGGAGGCAGATTACCACCAAAAGAGTTAAAGCCTAAGGCTAACTCCTTCAAGTTTATGAGATTACCTATTTGGGAAGGGAGTTTACCTGAGAGGAGATTTTGGCTCAGATCAAGGTACTCTAGATTGATCAAATTGAAGATGGCAATGGGGACCTCTCCTGTGATGTTGTTTAGGCTAATGTTTAAGGAGTGTAATCTGGCTAAGTTTCCCAGCTGTGGGGAGATAGTGCCCTTGAGCTGCATTCCATAGAGCTGGAGAGATGTTACAGTTGGGCCTATGCACACCACCCCAGTCCACAAACATGGAGTAGTTGAGCTTTGCACCCAATTTGCCAAAGCCTCAGCTTGCTGCAGGTTTGTTTTGAAGGCGAGGAGAGCCTCCTTCTCTAAGTTTCCTCCTTGAACCAGGAGGTCTGGAAGCATGAATACAAGAAAAGCAAGGAGTGTAAGACGATTCGCCATGGTTGTAGGAGACAATGGGTGGCCTTTGTACACCTGCAAACAGTGAAAAGAGGCAATGGTAAGACACTTGGGAACATTTGAACCGAGCAGCTGCTGGCTTACTTGGGCTCAAACATGCTACTTTGTGCTAACAAATATTCTCATCTCATTTACAAACACGAGCTTTCCATGGATTTAAATGTTCAACTTTAAAGCACATCAATATAAGCATGCGAAAAGTGAGAAAGCATCATTTCAAGGGTGGCATAATTACCAGAGACAGAGAGGGTTTAATTGGCAGATGGGTTGCTAGAATCAAAGCAAAGGCAAGCTGGTAGGATTAAAGTCCATTGGGTGAAAGGGCAGGAGTTGATGATTTTAAGCCATGTGTGGAAATCATCAAGGAAGATTTGGGTTGCAATCTGCAGGAGGTGTGTTGCATTTAAAGCAGCTTGGAAAATGGGTGCAAAGCTTGGGGACAAGTAGAGCAGCAAGGAGTGTTGAGGTGGGCGTCTTTATAGGAGGAGAGATTAAGCATTTATGCTGTAGGGGTATACAGGAAACTTGATCCACCTAGATTGTTGATGTGATCTTGGGAGTAGTACAGCAAGATGGTTCATGGATCACACCCCACTAGTTCCACACTAATAGAGCCATGCATAGATTGTATCTAGAGCCCTGCGTAGATTGTATCCTCACCCCCACTACTGCACAGTGTACACCAGTAGCCATGCATAGATTGCGTCCTCACACCCGCTTGATCATCACATGGAATGGGAGAGGTCAATTGCCACTGAAGCAAACAGCACAACGAGAAATCTGTGAGGAAATCCAATTATATGCGTGAGGCTTAGCTAGTAGTACTAGCTAGCTATCCAACAGTATAAAGGGAAAGCTAAGGTGAGGAGCTATACAAAGAAGAGGGAGGGAATCTCTTCCTTATGAAGGAAACAAACAGTAAGATCTAGAGATGGATGGAGTACTACTGATATCTAGCGCGGGGGGGAGGGGGGGGGGGGGGGGGGGGTGTTGAAGAAGGCATTTTGCAAGGGCTGTAGACAAGCTTCGTCACAAGGTTGAGGCGGGTGGTGCTATTCAAAGAGAGCTCAGCTTGAACGAGATTAGCTTGCAGCTGCTATAAGGCCACTGTGATCAACTACGGCTAGAATGCAAGGGAATTGAAGGGATAGGAAATATAGCTAGACAGCTTGTCTGACAAAAGGGGTCAATAGCCTTTCACGGTTAGCCGCACGCAACTTTTTTAAAATTTCATTCAACACCCAAAAGGCCATATTTGGTGCAAAGAATCATTCAAGTCCTTAGAGATCAAATGTAACTCCTTCAAAGATATGATTTGACATCCTTGCCATAAGACAAAGCATAGGAGGTGTTTCTCATGGTTCTTCATACTTGTTTTTTACTGTTTTTAATGGATGAGCCACAAGATTAAGAGAATATGTACATGTAATCCCAAAATTTCATAATAGACTAATTCACACAGCAAGGAGAACTTTGTCTTCCTTCAATGCTTTGTCTAGCTCTTCTTCTCGGTGTTGATCCTCCTCTTAAAAAGAGATGTTCTTCTTCTTTCATGGGTGGGGCCACGAGCTTGACCTTTAGCTCTTGCTCCATGTGAGCAACATGTTTTAATATATTGTTGACAGTTCTTTTGTGCTTTTGATGTTTATCTTGTGTCGTTTTTTTAATTATGTAATGCAAACCCAAATCTATGTGGGAGGTCTTACCTCTTGCCTTATTTTGGACAAGGGTAGAGTCTGATCCCATTTTTACAATGATGTAATCACCCATGTGTACCCAATACATAATGCATATAGCATTCATTCTTATGCACATTCCCAAATGCAACACTAGTTGTGAATAACTTGAATTTGAGTGTGATTTGCAAGCATTAACCAAGGAGCAAATGCAAGATGATGATTACAACATATTTATTAGCATAAATTTACCAAAAAAATCATAAAGCCAAGTGTAGCTAATCTGTACTGAGTGGTTGGAGTATCAAACCATCTCCGAATTGCAATCTGAAGTTATAAGGATCTGTATCAGATACCCAATGGTAAATTTGAACCCTCAATTGCACCAAAATATAGTGATTAGTGTCACTAATTCGCAAAATAATCTCCTATTTTGTGTGCAAAAAATAGAGTGTGCGGGGAGGCCAGATCTGGGGCCTTAGAGTTCAAATGAGTTCAACTCCTTTCAAAGGCATCAATAGCAGATAGTCTAGTAGAGGATCAAGACAAGAAACAAAAAACATTGAATGCTTAATCTCTATTTTACCAAATCACTTGCAGATTTGATGCAGAGCTTGATGCCACTTCTCCTTGAGAAATTTTACAAATCTGACATCACCAGCATCATGTAGAGCACCCTTGAAAACCCTTGGGGCCAAGAGGAATTAAACTAATTCCTTCTGTGTGAGTGTAGATCTTTAGTTTCCCTTAGAAATTGGGCACCAGCGATTTCGTGATTTTCTGCAGCTTCCAATGGCAGTTTGGTGATTTGACATGACTGGCTGATGCGTGGGGAGTGTAGCTAGATGTGGCTAGTAGCTTGTTGCCTAATGTTAAGCCTGGAGGGAGATCAAGCCCCTCCACTAGCTGGGGGTGCAGAGAGCTTGTTGAAAAAGATTAAAAAGTGATTATCTCTTAATCCTAATTAGTAGGATGATTAGCAAGATAATAAGATCATAAATTGGATGGATCCTAAGCTAGGCTCTGATACCATGTTAAAATTCAAGCAAAGTGATGAGCTATGGTGGATCAAATGCAAGAATTAATATCATTAGTAAAGTGATTAGATGATGATTAAGACAAGATTAGTGAGCAATTAACTAATAGTTAATGTATGGATACTCAAAAACCATCAAATACTCATTAGGCCAATACCTCAATTTATAGTGTTTACATCCACAAGATGCCAAGCATCTAATCCCACTGATCTCTCCTTGATTCACTCCACCTCTTTTGCTTGATTCTCTCCACCTCTTCACTTTTCCCAGAATATCTCCACACATCCTAGAACTTCTCATGCTACCCTTTATTCTCTCCCAGTAGATACCTCTCACCTTTTTGCTGCTTCTCACTCATTTACAGACTCTCTTTTACAGCCTCTTACTAAGGGCTTGTTCCCGCACACACACCCATTCACTTGTATATTTCAACAAGTATGCTAATGTATCTCGATCAGCAGAAGAGCTGATCAAGATGCCTCCGACTCGTGAAGTAGATCATGAGATAGAGCTAACTCCCGGAGCTCAGCTAATAGCCCAGCGCACATACAAGCGCACATACAAGATGCCAGTTCCAGAAGCCATAGAACTAAAGAGGAGCAATTAAGACAGCTAGAGCAAGGATTCATAAGACCCAGTGTTTCACCTTGGGGTGCACCCGTTCTCTTTCAAAAAAAGAAAGATGGAATGTTGAGACTATATTGATTACAGAGGATTAAATCAGTTAACAATAAAAAATAAAAATCCTATTCCTAGGATTGATGAACTTTTGGATATCGGCTAAGTGGAACCCAAACGTTCACAAAGATAGATCTCAAATCTAGATATTACCAGATCCAAATTAAAGATCAAGATATCCCCAAGACAGCCATCAATACTCAATATGGGCATTATGAATTTACAGTCATGCCATTATTCGGACTGACAAATGCCCTAGCAACATTTAATCGCCTCATGCAGGACATTCTCAGAGAATACTTGGATGAATTTGTTCTTGTCTTCTTCGATGACATCTTGGTATACTCCAAGAATGCAACTGATCATGAAGATCATGTGCACAAAGTCCTGGAGATCCTAAGGAAACACCAACTCTTTGCAAAAAAGAGCAAGTGCACTTTCTCTGCTGACCATGTCAAATACTTGGGATTTATAGTATCTAAGGATGGGATTTCTCCTGACCCTGCTAAAATCCAAGCAGTCATGGATTGGCCAGAACCCAAGACAGTGAAAGAAGTCAGAGGATTCCTAGGATTATCCGGGTGGTATAGAATCTTTATACCCAAGTATGCTCAAATAGCATCCCCTTTGACTAACCTTCTCAAGAAGAGCACCCTATTTCATTGGACCGCTATGTGTCAGAGTGCTTTTGATAAGCTGAAGACAGCTTTAGTAACTAACCCTATCCCAAAATTGCCAGATTTTTCATTTATACTTTGAGGTAGTGACAGATGCCAGTGGTTTTGCCCTAGGAGGTGCACTTATGCAGGAAGGTCATGCAGTAGCTTATGAATCCAGAAAGCTCAGAACGCATGAGAGGAATTATGCTATCCATGACTTGGAGAGTTACTCTCAGTAGTTTATGCTCTAAAGTTGTGGAGACATTATCTCTTGGGGGACAGAGATTCACCTTGATTACTGAAGTGGATCTTGGATCTTCACCCAAAGGGATCTCAACATGCGTCAAAGAAGGTGGATGCACACCCTGTAGTAGCAGGAATTTGACTTTGAGATAAAGTACCAAACTAGGGAAAGAAAATGTGGTAGCCGATGCGCTCAGTAGGAAAGTCTCCTTGCAGGATAGATTCTTTGCCCCTATTTCTACCCTACTGATGCAAGAAAGCAAGACTGTTTGGGGTAGACCTTAGGCGGATTATTTATCACGCTTTATGTATGAATTTTTGGTATTTTAGGAAGTCGATTAGTTTTGGGATCTTGGAAGGCAAAGAGTCGTGGGAAGTTTATGTAGCTGGAGCCGTTTTGTTTAGTAATACATGAATGGGGTTCTTGGCAGATTTTGGGAGTAGTTATGGCGGATCCTGTAATGGCAGCATAGTAGACAGATTTTGTACTTCACTTATTCTAGTCATATTCATTCTGTATTCTGTGTTTTTGAGAGTAGTGTAAGTGCAGCTGCATTGTGTGAACCATGTGTGTCAAATTGTAGTAAACGTTAGGAGTAAGATGAACTGTTTTGGTTTTGTCAGAGTGAGTGTCATTTGTGAAGTGTCAAACCTAAAAGAATGGAGGAATACTGCTCTGTAAAGGCAACAATAAACACTAGCGATCATGGTGCTTATGAAGGGTGTTATTGGTCGAGTTTGCTTTCTTCTGTAAGGGGGATGAGTGCCAAGAAGATGCAAAGCAGCAGTAGAAGTAATGGTTGTTGAGGTGGTTATGTTTTCTGGGAAGTCAAGTGCTAGGCGGTAGTTCAGGCTGGAGAATTCGCAGTAGCAGGTTCTTCATTCATATTTTACTAGGTGGGCAGCGAGGCAGCGAGGTTTTCAGCAGCATGACCCGAATGCAGAAAGGCATGAAGGTGGTGAAGATATTGGAATGCAGCGTGCGAATCCGAAGTATGCGTTAGAGCCTGGTGCAAAGGATTTAGTAGAAATAGAGGAGTATGGAGGCAATGAGCCAGGAGAAGAAAGGCAATGGGATCCGGTTGTGATAGGAGGCGTTTTGTTACAACATTTGTTTCTAGTAAGGAGGCAATTGGATTTTGATCCACTGCGGATTGGGGGGGGGCTTACCAGCACCACCTCCATCACCAGTATCGTCCTCATCATCTTCTGCAGGACATTTGACCCCTAATGCGCTAAGAAATATGGCAGCCAACGGCTAGAGCTAATTTTCGCATCAAATTCGGGACCTTTTCAGGAAAGTCTAAACAGGACCCTGATTGCCATGTAGCTCAATTTGAGACAAGATGGCAGGCCAGAGGATTTGATGGAGTGTATGACGCGCAAGCCAAGATGCGGCAATTCCAAGTGACACTGGAGGGAAGAGCCATGCAGTGGTTGAGCAATTTCAATGCGGGTTATTTTGGAGATTATTTGGCACTAAAGAATGCATTTTTGAACAGGTTCAGAAAGGAGAAAACTCCAAATGATGTTCTTGCAAAGATTAAAGCAATTAAGCAAAGGAAAATGTTTGTGGAGGATTACACTCAGAAGTTTAATCAATATCTGAGAAGGCTTGCAAATGCGGAGAGGCCGACATATGAAATGTTGGCCGGATATTATATAAATGGTTTGAGGAAGGAACTGCGAAATGCAGTAGCAAGTGTGGATGTCGGAGCAGGTTTGGATGGTTTGATCGAAACCGCCACAAGAGCAGAGAAGCACTTTGGAGTAATTAATCCGAGTCCTTCAAAGAGGGGTTCTCGGGAATCTAAGAAGAAAAAGAAGCGAAGGAAGAAGAAGAGATCTTCAGATGACAATAGTGATGATGATTCTGATTCAGACACAGATTTCGATTCTGAGTCAGAGACAAGTAGTGATTCAGATTCAGATTCCGGTTCAGGTTCGAGTTCAGACAAGGGGGATAAGCAGCGGAAGCATAAGAAGAAGGATAAAGACAAGTCCAAAGGCAGTTTGGTTGAAAAGATGGTGGAGAAAAAGTTGAAAGAAATGGGGGTTAAGCAAGAATCCAAATCAAGTAGCAAGAAGCCTCATTGTGATATCTGTGACATTGATGGTCATAAAACCACTAATTGTTGGTACAATCCTAATTTTAGGAGACCAATTCCGGAGCGCATTCAGCAAAGGATTCAGCAAAATTTGCCACATGCACGTGGAGTCTTTCCAGATCAGGACAGCAGAGGACATTTAATAATTCGGGTTGGCGTGGCCAACAACAGCAGTGGAGGCCACCTTTTAATCAAAATAGGTCATACAGAGGAAATTTTAATCAAGGTTATCGACCCCGATATGGCGGTTATTCAAATTTCAGGCCTTGGGGAGGAAATTGGCAGCAACAACAAGGATGGCAGCAACCCCCAAATTGGAGTCCGCCAAATTGGAATCCGCAGGCATGGGATCAGCATGACAGTCACCAAATACTCAGTTACCACAGTTACTTGCACCACCTGCTCAGCAGGGGGAGGCAGAGAAAACACCTCAGAGTAATTTTATTGATGTTGAAGTTGTGGAGGATCAGGTGACAAATCAAGTGTCAACGGAGTGTTCTCAGGAGTGTGATTGTTCGCAATGCAAGTCTAGTGAGCCTGAGGCAATGGCAGTTACACGTTCAAAGGCAAGGCTTAAACCACCATTGGATTAGGAAGCACAAAAGGAATTTCAAGATGAGGTAGCGGATGAAGTGGAGTAGTCCGGAAAGGAAGAAATGACATCTGGACAGAAGCAAAGGCAGCTTAAGATAGTGGGGAATTCAGAATTAGCATCAGGGGCATTGTTTGAGGAATTACTGAATACCAATTTTTAGGGACAAACTTTATTCAGTAACAAGAAAGTCAACGAGTCCTGACATACCAAGTGCATTTAAGGAAAGTGTTGGGACTTATCAGATCAGTCCAGATGATGTGGATTTTACTATCCCAACTGTGAAGCTGGAATTTGATGGTCGTATGTTTTCTGATGTTCTGTTAGATGGGGGATCCGGTGTGAATATTTTGTCTGAAGCTGAATTTTCAAGGATGCTGGATGTCAAGCTTGAGCCTGCACCGTTTCAAGTGCGGATGGCGAATCAGTGGAGAGTACAACCAATTGGGATGTTGCGAGGTCAAATCCTCAAGGTGCATGGATTGCCATTTCAAGCAAATTTTGTTGTTTTGAAGATGCAGGATGCACGGAATGCTTATTCAATGCTCTTAGGGAGACCATGGTTTAAGTCCGCAAAGCTTAAACAGGATTGGGAAAGAAATGAAGTGATTTTGAAAAAAGGCAAACATTCTGTAAGGATTCCAATGACTGCAAAGAAGAAATTGTCAACGTCAGTAAAGCCAATGATGGCTTAGACAATTAATTTGGCGGATGAGGTTGAAGATGATGAAGAAGCATGTTTTATGGAGGCAAATCCTACTGTCATTCCAATATTTGAAGTAGATGTGGAACGGATTGTGGAGAGTATGTTTTTTAGGAGGATTCGGCAAAATCCGACAGGAAGTCACCTGTTAAGTCCAATAAAGTGGATACAGGTTAGGTATCAATTCCGGAATTAGGAGTCAGTTCTGCCTCCAAGATGAAAGAGGACTTGGAGTATTTTGATGATGAAGTGTCACCCAAAGAGGCAATAACCAGAGCTGAGTTTCTATATGAGAAGTTGATGGAAAAGGTGTCAAGAGTGAAAGAAGATGATTTGCAGGAATTGAATTTGGGATCTGAAGTTAACCCAAAAGAGGTTGTTGGAATTAGGGTTGCAGGAAAGCACACAAAGCTTGGAGAAGAAGAAGCAAGAATGCACACAACACAAAGTGTATTAGATTGTGTCAATGTACAAAGATAAGTTAGCCCTAGAAGGATGGGCGTATATACAAGCCGGGGGAAAAAACCTCCTAAAGAGGGAAAAAGTGCCCCGGCGGTCCTAAGTGTGTTCACACACATCACTGCCTATATATATGGCAACAATTCCCCCCTGGGAGTGATGGTGTGAACGAGAGCTGGCACTCATGTATAGGGGAGTGCCATGCCCGAAGTAGATCAATCCACAAAGGGGAGCAAGCCCAAAGCTTTGCGGAAAGCTTCGAACTTCTCACGAGGAAGCGCCTTTGTGAAAAGATCGGCGAGGTTGTCCTGTGTTGGCACATGGGCCAAGCTGATCTCTCCTGCTGAGAGTCTCTCCCTGACATAGTGATAATGCACCTCAATGTGCTTTGTGCGAGCATGAAAAACTGGGTTTCTCGCAACTGCCAATGCGCTCTGACTGTCAGTGAAGATAGAGGTGGCAGACTCCTGTCCAACACCCAAGTCAGCCATAAGCCGTCTAAGCCACACACACTCAACCGTAGCTGTGAAAGCTGCCCTGTACTCAGCTTCACAACTAGAAGTGGCCACAGTAGGTTGCTTCTTGCTCAACCAAGATATGCATGAGCTTCCGAGCATGAAACAAAAACCACTTGTGGACACTCTTGTGTCATAGCAACCAGCCCAATCTGAGTCCGAAAAAGCATGTAAATCTGGCGGCAACGATCCCCCCTTGGGATAAAACAACCCAAGATGTATGGTGCCACTCAAGTAGCGAAAGATGCGTTTAACTGCCTTCCAATGCTAAGACCCTGGGCTATGCATAAACCTGCTCACCTGTGAGACTGCAAACTGAATGTCCGGCCTCGTAATGCATACATAAATGAGGCAACCAACAGCTGTCTGATAGAGTGTGACATCAAAGTGATCTCCAGCATCATGAAGACTCAACTTTAAACCTGTCTCCATTGGAGTAGCAATAGGCTTGCAGTCTTCAAGGCCAAATCTCCGCAACAGTGTCTCAATATACTTTGTCTGGCACAAAGCAATACCTCCATCACACTGCTTAAATTGTATCCCCAAATAATGATGCAAATGCCCCAAATCTGACATTTCAAAAGAGGCATTCAAATCAGCCTTAAAATCAGCAATATGACTCTCATTTGGTCCTGTGAGCAGCATGTCATCGACATAGAGAGCAATGATTAGATGTACACCATCCACACGTTTAACATACAAAGTGCTTTCTGTTGGACTATTCTGAAACCCATGTGCAGTCAAATATGCATGTATCTTTTCATACCAAGCTCGTGGAGCTTGCTTTAAACCATATAAAGCCTTTTTCAACCTGCACACTTTGTTTTCCTGCCCTCTTTGAACAAAACCACGAGGCTGCGATACATACACCTCCTCATGCAAATCTCCATTCAAGAATGCAGTCTTTATGTCCAACTGATGTACATTCCAACCATTATGAGCTGCCAATGCACAAATGCTACGAATGGTAGTCATACGACAAGTGGGAGCAAAGGTCTCATCAAAATCAATGCCCTTTTCTTGAGCATAACCCTTTGCAACAAGTCTAGCCTTATAGCGATCAACACTACCATCTGGCTTTCGTTTCAATTTAAAAACCCACTTACATCCACCAATGGCCTTTTTACCAATAGGCAAATCACACAAAGACCATGTACCATTCTTCATTATAGCATCATATTCACTTTGCATTGCAGCCAACCAATTTTCTGAATTTTGTGCCTCATCAAATGAAAGAGGTTCTTCCTCTTCACACATACTAGACACAGCCAAAGCATAACAATCTGATGCATAAGAGGCATGCTGAAAACCTGAACGAGTACGACTAGTAATAGGTGCATCAATCTTACTATCACGCAAGGTTTGCACCAGCCATTTAGGCATACCTCTAGCCTGCTCATTTTCAGCCCTATCCTCATGAATTACATCCTGTAAATCTGCATCAGAAATAGGCTGATCTATGATGTCGTTTGAAATCTGCATAGGCTGAATATTTGCCTCATTAGGACTTACATTTGAATTCCCACCTGTAAAGAGAGGCAACAACGTATCAAATACATCCCGTGAGCTTACACCTGTCTCTTTGGTACATGATAACAAGGGCTGCACAGCATCTTCCACAAAAACAATATCTCGACTAATCAAGATACGCTTTGACTGCGGATGATACAATCTGTAACCCTTTCTCTCAGCACTATAACCAACAAAAATGCATTTGACAGCCTTATCATCCAATTTTCTGCGTTGTTGCACAGGCACTAAAGCATAGGCCAAGCAACCAAAGACACGCAAGTGACCAATAGAAGGCTTCCTGCCATGCCAAGCTTCGTATGGAGTAATAGACTGCAAGGCCTTAGTGGGACACCTGTTGAGTACATATGCAGCACACATGACAGCCTCAAGCCAAAACGCATGTGGCAAAGCTTGGCTCTTGACCATACATCGTGCCATCTCCATAAGTGACCTGTTCTTCCTCTCAGCAACACCATTTTGCTGAGGGGTATACGGCACTGTACATTGGTGTTTTATCCCACGACTAGCCAGAAATGCATCAAACTCTTTAGACATGTACTCCCCCCCTCGATCAGTACGGAGGGTGCCCACAGTACAATTGGATACATTTTCAGCCATAAGAAAAAACTGTTTGAAGCACAAAAACACTTCGGACTTTGCCTTCAGTGGATATACCCATGCATGCCTTGAGTAATCATCAATGAAAGTCACGAAGTACAAGTGTTTACCAAATGACGGAGTTTGCATAGGCCCACATACATCACTATGTACAAGCTGCAATTTGCGAGTGGCCCGCACAGAACCATCCTTTGGAAATGCAGAACGCTGCATTTTGCCCAAAATACAGCCTTCACAAACATGTTTCAATGGTGCCTCAAGAGGGGGCAATGAAGCAACCATATCAAATTTCTGCAAACGCAGCAAACTAGCAAAGTTCAGATGACCAAAACGAGCATGCCATAGTTTTGCATCTGAAACTGCCTTTTCATCAGAAACTGCATTTGCTGAATCTTCCACACACTTGTCATAAGAATTGAGCCTATACAGCCCACGAAACAAGGTGCCAGATACAATAATCGTATCACCAGAAGTCAAATCATGAACAGTACATCTGTCATCCACAAATTTGATTACAAATCCAAGTCTAGCAAGCGCAGAGACAGACAATAGATTCTTCTTTATCCCTGGCACATACAAAGCATCTGAAAGTGTGAAAGCGCTGCCATTTGCAGCAGTAAGCATAATTTTACCAATGCCCTTCACTGGGTAAGAAGCATTATTGGCACATGTGACAGTATTCCCATTAGGGACAGCCTCAAGAGAAGTGAACATATCACGATGCGAGGTAATGTGCTTTGTAACACCACTGTCAAAATACCAAACATGAGAGTCAACAGAAACTGCCAAACATGCATCATGTACAGATGGGTCATACTGGCAATACACGCTAAACGCCCATTCTGTATCCTGCACAACATTTGCAGAATCTGCATTTGTAGAAGCATCCGCTATTGTGGCTGCATTTGACTCTTTCTTCTTTGCCTCTTTAGCCTTTAGCTTAGGGCAATTCTTAATGACATGATCATTTGCCTTACAATAGTTGCACCTGGTCTTTTTCTTGCCTTTATCAAGAGTCTTCTCAGACTTATTGTTGCTACCTGTGGAAGGAGAAGAAGTTGCAGACCTACTAATAGGAGAAGAAACAGTGGAAGGGGCTGCCTTACCACTTCTTCTCTGTTGCTGGGCAGCAATAAATGCTTGATCAACTGCACGTTGCCTGGCCCTATTTTGCCTGGACTGCGCTTCTTGCAAGAGCTTGTTGACTAAAGTATCATACTTGACAGCATCAGGTCTGTCCTCATTAAGAAGTCTCCACGTGGAAGCAAAAGTCTGATATGTCTCTGGTAAAGCATCAAGAACAGTCTGCACAAGAGAATGATCAGGAATAATCTCACCTGCAGAAATCAACTGTTCTTTGAGATCTTTAATCTCAGCAAGAAAAACATTCATGTCATCATCTTCTTGCATAATCTTCAATTCTAGCTCTTTACGCATGTAAGCGATTTTTGCCTCGTTACGACCTGCATACAAACCAGCTAGAATATCCCAAGCCTGTTTTGCTGTTTTAGCTGAACGAATATGTGGGGTGATGTTACGTTTGACAGAAAGTGCAATCAAGGCATGAGCCTGCGCATCTTTACCATCCCAACGAGCTTGTTCAGCAGTGGGTAAAACAGCAGCAACAGTAGAGCTGCTAGAACCTGCAACATCCTCAACAGATCCTACATCCACAGAACCTGGACGTACATCTATACCCTGCACAATGTTCCACACTCCTTTTGCAACCAAAACATGCTGCATCATGTATGCCCAAAGTGGGTAGTTGCTATCTCCATCCAGTTTGTCTTCAGCAGACAACATGCGAAATACATCATTGCTGTTATCAGCCATGGCCACTGACTGAAACTGATGCAAAAGCTGCCTGTAATGAAGCAAAGATTGAACAGAAAACAACTCGTGCTATGTAGCACGGTCCACAATGGAGTACGTATGCCTGTTTTGCAGAAAACTGCACTGTCGAAATTTCTGCAGAAAATGACGAAAACACCTGTGCAGAACTTGAAATGCAAAAACGGAGCCCGAAACGACCTCAGATGCAAATTCTGAGACCGCGAAGCCCTACGGGCCGATTTGCAGAGTATAGGGACCTGCAAGCGCTCGTGAAAACTCACCTCAATCGGAGAACGTGAGTCGGAGGGTGCTGGCGGTGTTGCCCTGGGAGCCGATGCCTGCTCTGATACCAATTGTTGGAATTAGGGTTGCAGGAAAGCACACAAAGCTTGGAGAAGAAGAAGCAAGAATGCACACAACACAAAGTGTATTAGATTGTGTCAATGTACAAAGATAAGTTAGCCCTAGAAGGATGGGCGTATATACAAGCCGGGGGAAAAAACCTCCTAAAGAGGGAAAAAGTGCCCCGGCGGTCCTAAGTGTGTTCACACACATCACTGCCTATATATATGGCAACAGAGGTCAAAGTCAGTGTAAATTTGGATGAGAGGTTTAAGGAGGATCTTAAGAGGTTGCTGCCAGGAGTTTATTGATGTGTTTGCCTGGGATTATTTGGATTTGTCCGGCATGGATCCGGAGGTGTATAAACACCATATCAATCTGAAGGAAGATGCGGTGTCGGTGATTCAGCAAAACAGTATAGAATGAATCCAAATTATGCAAAGCAGGTGAAGGAAGAGCTGGATAAGCTTTTGCAAGTAGGTTTCATTATACCAATAAATCAGGCAGAATGGTTGTCACCAATAGTTGTCGTACCAAAGAAGTCTGGAAAAATCAGGGTGTGTGTGGATTACAGAAAATTGAATGCAGCAACTGTTGCTGATCCATTTCCATTGCCGTTTATGGATTCAATCTTGGATGATGTCATAGGTCATGAGATGTATAGTTTTCTTGATGGTTTTTCAGGGTATAACCAGATCTGGATGGCGGAGGAAGATGTTGCTAAAACCGCATTCATCACAGAATGGGGTGTATTTGCATATACCGTCATGAGTTTTGGATTGAAGAATGGGCCACCATCATTTTCCAAAGCAGCTTTCAAAACTTTTGAGCCGTATTTGACGGAATTCATGTGGATTTTCATGGATGATTTTTCTGTATTTGGCAAGAAGGCAAAACACTTGGAGTATCTTAGGAAATGTTTGGAAAGGTGTCGGCTATTTTGGATGTCTCTGAATCCATACAAATGTGCAATTGCAGTCCAAAGAGGGAAGCTGTTAGGTCACATCATCTCGGAAGAAGGTATGTCAATTGACTCTGACAAAATTAGTGCAATTCAAAAAGCAGTAGCACCTCTGATAATTTGAAGGCAGTATCAAGATTTATGGGGCAGATAAAGTGGCACAATAGGTACTTAAGGTATCTTGCAGATGTCAGTGCACCTTTGACTCATTTGACAAAGAAGGATGTTGAGTTTGTATGGGGAGACGCTCAGGAGAAGGCATTTTAGGTTATGAAGAAGATGCTTGTTGTTTCTCCTATCATTCAACCACCAAATTGGCAGTTGCCATTTCATGTGTTTGTGGATGCGTCGGATATGGCGGTCGGAGCTGTTTTGATGCAGGAAAAGATCCACGGGTGGTTTCGACCAGTGTATTATGCCAGTCGGATGTTTAAACCGGCTGAAAAGAATTACACAGTTACTGAGCGGGAAGCTTTAGGAATGATTTTTGCATTGGAAAAATTTCGGCATTACTTGCTTGGGAACAAATTAATATTTCATGTTGATCACCAAGCGCTGATTTTCTTAGTGAAGAAGCCAAAGCTGGAAGGCAGATTGGCAAGGTGGATGCTTTTGCTTCAGGAATTTGACTATACGGTGTTGCATACACCAGGGAACAAGCATGCAGTAGCAGATTACCTTAGCAGATTGGAAAATATGCAGGAGATGCTTGGGGTGTCGGATCAGCTTTCGGATGCGGAATTGTTTCATGTACAGGGACAAGAGTTTGACAACTGGTATGATCAAATGTTCCAGTTTTTGACAGATGGAGTTTTGCCTTCTAGTATGTCAACAGATCAGAAGAAGAAATTTGCATTGAGAAGCAGACCATTTTTTATTATTGCTGGTGCACTATACCGGAAGGGACCAGATCAGATCATCAGGAGATGTGTACCGGATGAGGAGCAGAGAGCTGTTTTGCAGGAGGCACATTTTGGAGTAGCTGGAGGACATTTTTTCGGAGAGATTACAGGACGGAAAATAATGCAAGCTGGTCTGTGTGGTGGCCATTGACATAGCATAGCTGGCTCACACTGACATCGAGCTTGAATCTCAACAGCCCCTCTCAAGCTCATGATGTACTGCCGATGAAGATGTAGATGAGCTTGGGATATCAAGGCTCTCAACACTCCCCCTCAAGCTCATCCCATGTACTCCCAACATAGTACGGAAGTACTCAAACTTCTCCCTGCTAAGTGGCTTTGTAAAGATATGTCTGCCACCTGCTCATCAGTCTTCACATACTGTAGATCAACTGTACCATCCAGCACCTTCTCTCTGACAAAGTGATAATGGACCTCTATGTGTTTGGTCCTCACATGAAATACTGGATTCTTGGCCAACTGTATACTGCTCATGTTGTCACAATGAATGACAACCTTGCCATCAATAAGCTCACCCAAATCTGCCAAGAGACTTTTTAACCATATAGCTTCACAAGTAGCAATGGCTGCACCCCTGTATTCAGCCTCTGTACTAGATAAAGCAACTGTAGGTTGCTTCTTGCTACTCCAACTCACCACAGCACTTCCAAGTGTAAAGGCATAACCACTAGTAGATCTCTTATCATATGAGCTACCTGCCCAATCAGCATCTGTGTAGCCATGTATATCCAAGCCTTTACCACTCTCATAAAGTAGACCATAATGTGCAGTGGTCTTTACATATCGCATGATGCGTCTCACTGCATCCAAATGAGGTTTTCTGGGGCTCTACATAAATTGGCTTACTAGCCCCATAGCATAACTCAAATCCGGGCGTGTGATAGTCATGTAAATGAGACTACCAACCATCTTTCTGTACATAGATGGATCATCCAACTCCTCACCAAAATCAGCCCGCAATTTCACATTCTGCTCCAAAGGTGTACTCATAGGCTTACACCCTGTCATGCCATATTTTGCCAACATATCCAATGCATATTGGCGCTGTACTAACCATGTACCTACATGGTCTTTGATCACTTCGATTCCAAGAAAGTATGTCAACTCACCAAGGTCTTTCATGTCAAATTGCCCACTCAATGCTTTCTTGACATGCATCACATCTACAGCATGATCACCTGTGATAATCAAGTCATCCACATAGATGACAAGTAAAACAATCCCATGTTCGGTTTTCTTTACATAGAGTGAAGAATCTGCTGTAAAAACCTGAAATCCAAGAGAAATAAGATATCTGCTCATCTTATCACTCCAAGCACGAGGTGCTTGCTTCAGACCATATAATGCCTTTTTCAATCTGCATACATGAGTGGGATATCTTGGGTGTACATACCCTTCTGGTTGTGCCATATACACTTCCTCTTGTAGATCACCATTTAGAAATGCATTTTTGACATCCATTTGATGCATTTCCCAACCATTAGCTGCAACCATAGCAATGACCGCTCTCACTGTTCCCATCTTTGCCACTAGACTGAATGTTTCATCATAGTCCAAACCTTGCGTTTGTGCATAACCCTTAGCTACCAATCTTGCTTTATGTCTTTCAATGGAACCATCAGACTTGCACTTCACTTTGTAAACCCATTTACAACCAATGACATTTTTATCCTGTGGTAATGCAACCAAGTCCCATGTGTCATTATGAACCAATGCGTCCATCTCAACATCCATTGCTTTCTCCCATACATGCTTTCCAACAGCATCTGTAGGTTCCACTTGCTTCACCATAGATGTCATATATGCATAATGCATAGCAAAATCACGGTATGTCAACTGGATATCTGACCCTTTGGGATCTCTGCAATGCATGCGGATCACTCTGAACACCTGCCACTCTAGCATGTGGTGGCACATATCTATCCTGTCTAGCACCAGGTGTGCGTAAAATAGGTATACCAAGTTCCTCATCCAAACTCTCTGAACTGGACGACTCATAACCTGTAATTCCAATTCCTTCAACCTTCTTCTTTCCTTTATCCACAGCACTACTCCCAGTGCTCACACTCTCATGTCTCAAATGTCCTGACCATGGACGTACAGTACTACTCTCAGCCTCTGTTGCTGCTGCTGCTGCTGCTGGCCCAGACATAGAAGTAGAACTAGAACTTGCTTGTGGCAAGTTCATAGGCACATCAGCTTCAAGTGACTCAATGACACCCTCATCCTTTGCTTTGTACCAACTAGCAAGCTCATCAAACACCACATCTTGTGAGATGACCACTTGTCTAGTTTGTGGATTATAACATTTGTATGCCTTACGATCCTGTGCATAACCAACAAATACACATTTTTTTGCCTTAGGATCCAACTTCCTTCTTCTCTCGTCAGACATATGTACATAAGCTATGCATCCAAAAACTTTGAGGTGTCCAATGTCTGGCCTATGACCTGTAAGCCGCATCTCTAGCGTGCTTCCATGTATGGCTGCTGTAGGTGTTTTATTCAGTATATACACTGCAGTAGCACATGCTTCTGCCCAACAATAATCTGGCATGCTCTTTTCATTGAGCATTGCCCTAGCCACTTCACATATGACTCTATTCTTTCTCTCAGCCACACCATTTTGCTGAGGTGTATACCTGTAAGTCAATTGTCTTCTTATACCATGCTTTCTCAAGAAATGCTCAAAAGCATTTGAGGTGTATTCACCACCTCCATCTGTCCTCAAACATTTAATCCATGAGCCATATTACTTTTCTGCAAAAGCTTTGAAATCCATGAACTTTTCCAATACTTCACTTTTCTCTCTGAGAAAGTATATCCATGTCATCCTGCTGAAATCATCAATGAATGTCACATAGTATAAACTACCTTTGATAGATGGGTTTTGTGCAGGACCCCATACATCACTGCGTACTATCTCAAGTAGCCTGCTACTCATATTTCCTTCTCTAGGAAACCGCAACCTTGTCTGCTTTCCAAACTGACAGGCTTCACAAACATGCATATTCCCATCATACTTGAATCTAGGCAGCCCACTAACAATGCCTCTTGTCTGCATGTTCTTTAACCTTTGTATATTGACATGTCCAATCCTCTTATGCCACATATCAATGTCCTGTACCACATTTCTACTTTTAGAGAACCTAGCTGATTTTAACTCAGGAATTCCAACATCCAGCTTAAACAACCTGCCTTTTTTCTTGCCTTTAGCAATGACTCTACATCCATGTTTAAAATCCTGAACGAAGCAACCATGCTCGTTGAAACGAACCAGTAATCCATATTCTACCATTTGACCAACTGAGGCCAAGCTTTTTGTGATAGAAGGCACATACACTACATCTAACATAGACTTTGTTTGACCATTGTGCATAACCAATGGTACACTTCCAACATGTGTAATGACATGCTGAGTATCATCTCCAACATGTGTAATGGCATGCTGAGTATCATCTCTTGTTTCCACATAGCCTTTCACATCCATAGGCTTCATATGCTCAAACCAATGGTACACTTCCAACATGTGTAATGGCATGCTGAGTATCATCTCCTGTTTTCACATAGCCTTTCACATCCATAGGCTTCATATGCTCAAACCATTCACCATGACAAGTCATATGGTTTGATGCTCCAGAGTCCATATACCAAGTGTCATCATTCTCAGCATTTGTCATCATAGATCCCACAACATGTTTCATGGCAAACAAGTGATTTGCGCTGCCATCATTACTGCTTGATGCATAATTTCCACCACCATGTTGTGCATAATTTTCACCATAATGACCACCACGTTGTGCTCTACCCCCTCTCAAATCATTCTGTTTGCGGAAACAATCTCTTGCCATATGACCAAATTTCCCACAGTAATGGCAGTCCACATCTTGCATAGATGTTTGTTGGCCTTGCCAACGTCCTCTACCACGAGGATTACCTCTGCCTCTCTGAGGTGTATATCCACAACCACCTCTAGCACCATATGAGGGCTGAAAATTCTATTGTGATGACCTATCCTGCCATCCACGACCATTACCACCACGGCCACGTGATGCAAATCTCCCCCTACCTCTAAAACCTCTCTGCGAGTAGAAAGCCTGATTTCTGCCATTATCATCATGGCTAGTAGATGCATCCTGAAATGAATCACTGAGTTTGATTTCCTCAACAAGCAAGAGTGAAACCAACTCATCAAAGTCTGGTAAACCTGTACTCCGAACCGAGATAGATGTATCAAAAGATTTATATTCCTTACCAAGACCACACAAGGTAATATCCACCAAATCATCATCAGGCATGGGGGATTGATTGTTGCCAATGCATCTACAGACTTCTTTATTTCTTGCACATAATCATGGATGCTCCTTCTATTCCTCTTCACATTATGTATCTGTTGTCGCAACAACTGAGACTTGCGAGCACTCGTATCTGTATCAAACAACTTCACCAATGTATCCCATGCATCCTTGGGATTCTCAGCATCATGTATGTGTATGAGCATAGCATCCGAAATACATATAGACCGATAATGCAACACTTTGAATGCTCTTTCTGACCATTGTTTATGAGCTATAACCTGCTGCTGTGTGTAGGTTGTTGGGGTAGTTCTGGCTGTGGCTCAGCACCTGTAATGAGATTCCGAAAACCTTTTCCTTTCAGAAAACTTTTTATCCTGTACTTCCATGCCTGGAAGTTCTTCCTATCCAACTTTTCACCAACAATCTGTACTGGATTATCCGACATGTTTGCTCGATGTGCACCTTCCGCACAATTCCAAATCTGTAAACGAGCCTTCCTCAGCTCAACCACACTCCAATGGGTGTTCCAGATACTCCAATGTAGCCAACAATCTTTAAATTTGATGTAGAAAATCAACCTGTGTGCATCCAAAATGAACTGACTCACACAGTCCGAGATACCCTGCTTTGATGCTCTTTCCAAGGCTCCAAATCACAATGTAGTGGTTCAATCAAGTATGGGTAACTTGTATTGACACCTAAACAACCTCAATGTTGAATATCAACACCATCGATCAATTTTGTAAAACCCCTTTCTCTGTTTTGGAAAAAACCAGAAAAACCAGTTATCCAAATTGAGCAACTAGGCATTCATTAGCTTAGCAATGATGTCCACTAACTCCATGTAAGAGGAATTAGTCCAATTGTGTAAGACCAAAGAGTAATTGTTCGATTAAAGTCACTCTGTTTCTCTGTAACCAGTGGACAGGCTTTTTAATCATCTCATTCCCAGCTCAATTAGACATAATTGATCAAACCAACCATGTAGCCCTCTTTTCAAGTGTGTGTATTAGCCAATTGCTAAGTCAAATGTGGAAGTAATCAAGCAACCAAGTGATAATCGACCTCCTCGTATCAAAAATGTCAAAAAACTACCCTGTTTCTCTGTGCAAAATGCGCCACCTGCTCCTGAGGATTTTGGGAGTGCTTGAGTTGCTAATTGATGAGTTAAATAAGTGCCCAACACACTTAGGTATGTGTGCAACCAAACAATGCTTTGATTTTTGCCAAAAACATGCTCCAAATGCATCAAATTTTGACTTGCTTTTCTCTATTTTGTGAGAGCTCAAAAACCAGAATTTTTCACTCATTCAAATACATGTAAATTGCTCCAAAATCACAATAGGGCTTGCATAGGAGTTGCCAATACATTCCTCCTGGTCAGATACATGTGTCTTTTGCCGGATTTACATGTATTTCCACCATACATCAGTGCTTCCAAGCTTTAATGGAAAGCTTCCAAAAAACCAGAATTTTTCTTTGCTTTGAGTTGCTCTAATTTGCTTTGCTTTTGCCTGAATCACCTGCAATCCGCTCAAGGATGTTTAGAAGACCTTACCCGGTAGGCCAAGCTCTCAGATCTGATAGAAATCGGTGTGCTGCAAGCTTCACAGCATCAATGGCAAGCTTCACAGCTTTTCTTCATAGCTTCTTCTCCCTCTTCTTTCACTCACTCATAAGCCCTAATAGACAGCACAAGGCTCTGATACCATGTTGAAAAAGCCGTAGAGGGAGAGGAGACACACACAGGAGCAAACCCTAATGTATATTGCAAACCCTAACCATAAAGGGAAGCCATCTCCCTTCTCACACAATGCATAAAGCCATAATCCATAATACACACAACACACTATGAGTTGTGTCCACACACATCTAACCCTAGCTAATGTCCACACACTATGACCAGCTGGACAACACGGTCATTTATGTCTCACACATGCTGCTACCTAACATGCCAGCACATAGCATAGCTGGCTCACACTGACATCGAGCTTGAATCTCAACATCAAAGGAGGCCTTCGCGCCCGTCTTTCATGCGGAGCGTGGGTCTAAGATAGACTGGGCAACTTTTATTTTCGATCGGTTGCAGTTGGCAGAGCTCAAGGATAAGCGTAGATCTCCTTCGGTGACAAAACTCTCACCCTATTTGTCAGCTCTGTTTTCTTATGTTTTGAATGTGCCTTTGGCATCATCAGTGCCAAAAGTGAGTTTGTGTAAAGGGGTGGAGCAAGGGGAGGTGAGTGCTATTAAGAAGCGAAAATTGGTCTGGGACACAGTGTCTTTGGATAAAGGGAAGAGTGTTGTGCGTTTGGGATCACAGGAACATGAAGGAAGTCCTAGTTTGCCGCAAGGTGTAG
This sequence comes from Cibotium barometz, assembly GCF_041138505.1. Classification (NCBI taxonomy): domain Eukaryota; kingdom Viridiplantae; phylum Streptophyta; class Polypodiopsida; order Cyatheales; family Cibotiaceae; genus Cibotium; species Cibotium barometz. Next base: position 50,447,583 of record NC_141054.1, on the reverse strand, counting down.
GCAAGTTGTCCTTGTTTCCTAAACCGCCGATGGCAGCTAAGGCGGAGGCACGCAAGAGGTCCATTACATTCTTTCCAAAGAAAGTAGGGGAGAGTTCAGTGGAGATGACCCCAGGTATGCCGGCTGTTAATATCACTCCATTAGCACAGCGGCCTAGTCAGAAGTTATATGAGATCTTTTCTGTCCAAGATGCATTGCAAAGTCTGTCAAACTTGAATAGTTTCATCAAAAATCAGGAGGCTACGATTATGGCTGGGGAATCCAAAAAGGTGGATGGCCAAAGGTTGGAGATGTTGGAAAGAGGTTAAAACATTGAGGAGTCAGGTAGAAGAGGGGCTGAATGAAAGGAGAGTGTTGCAGGAGGAAAAGGTGCATGTAGAGATAGAAATGCACGATCGGTATCTGGAGTTGCTTGGGGCTGCACATGATTTTGGAAGTTGGGCAGATGGTTTGAAAGCAACGACAGAGTGTCAATTTCATGAGACAGAGGACAGGATCACTCAGCTTCTTGAAGAGAATAATTTTCTGCAGAATCGGTTAACACCATTGGTGGAGTTGGAGAAGGCTACTCTAGGTGACCCAGGGAGTCACTGGGGTTTTGGTGTCGGTTGCTGATGCGGATTCACTTCACTCAGAGGTTTTTGAGTATGTGAAGGAGCTTTGGACTCAAACTTCTCAGTTGTTTCAGGACCATCTAGCATTACCTATTGATACGTTTAAAGTTTGGTTTGAAGCTACGAGGAAGGAGGCTGTTCGGGTGGAGAATATAGCGCTGAAGACCAAAATTACAGAATTAGAATTGCAGGTGGAGACACTAAAGAAGGAAGCAATGCTGAAGAGGGCCAGTTCGCCTTTGGAAACTGTGGATGAGCAGGGAGATGGTAACAAGGAGTCCAAAATGGTTGGTGTTGAGAAGGCCGCGGAGTTCAGTAGTGATAAGGCGGCGGAAGTGATTACAGTGGAAGCACAGGAGGAAAGCGGAAAGGCAAGTGCAGGAGCACAAAAGGCGGATTTGGTGGATTCAGCAAGTGGCTGACTGGATCAAGGGACTGTGGGTCTGAGGTCAGCCATTGGCTCAAGCCACCGAGCTGTGCCAGGTGTTTGGGATAGACCTTAGGCGGATTATTTATCAAGCTTTATGTATGAATTTTTGGTATTTTAGGAAGTCGGTTAGTTTTGGCATCTTGGAAGGTAAAGAGTCGTGGGAAGTTTACATAGCTGGAGCCATTTTGTTTAGTAATACATGAATGGGGTTCTTGGCGGATTTTGGGAGTAGTTAGGGCGGATCCTGTAATGGCAGCATAGTAGACAGATTTTGTACTTCACTTATTCTAGTCATGTTCATTCTGTATTCTATGTTTTTGAGAGTAGTGTAAGTGCAGTTGCATTGTGTGAACCATGTGTGTCGAATTGTAGTAAACGTTAGGAGTAAGATGAACTGTTTTGGTTTTGTTAGAGTGAGTGTCATCTGTGAAGTGTCAGACCTAAAAGAATGGAGGAATACTGCTCTGTAAAGGCAACAATAAACAAAGACTCCCCGGGAAATGAGTCGAGTTCTTGGGTACAAATTGGACGAAGGATGCATGTATTACAATAATCGGCTATGCATTCCTAATGATGAGGAAACAAAGGGAAAAATTCTGAGAGAAGCCCATGATAGCCCAATAGCTGGACATCCAGGGTTTATAAAGACCTACATGTCTGTAAAGAAGAGCTTCTTCTGGCCAGGACTTAAAAGGGATGTACTCAAACTTGTACGTAAGTGCTTAACATGCAAAGAGTTAAGGCAGAAAGGGTTAAGATGCCAGAAAGCTGCATCCCTTAAGACATTCCACAAATGAAGTGGAAACGTATCAATATGGATTCTGTTACTGGATTACCATCAGTGCAATCAGGTTACAACTCCATTTTTGTGGTAGTTGATTTACCAAGGTTGCCCATTTGATTCCAATAAAAGAAACCTACTCCTCAGTGGATGTTGCCAGAGTCTTCCTCAAGGAGATTTTCAGGCTGCATGGCTTACCCAGAAGAAAAGTGAGCGCGACAGAGACTCTAAGTTCACATCAAGGTTCTGGACTGCATTCTTCAAAGCAGTGGGAACTTCCTTAGATCTCAATATAGCTTATCATCCCGAGAGACAGATGGCCAGACTGAAAGAGTAAACCAAGTAATTAAAGATATTCTTCGGTCATGCTGTGGTGTGGCAGAGAACCCAAGAAGTGGCTATGCTACTTACATCTGGTGGAGTTTGCTTTATAATGCCTCTTATCACCGAAGTATCGGGATGAGTCCATTCAAAGCTCTGAACGAACAAGATTGCCTCACACCATTAACTTGGTCTGACCCATTGATCACGGTTGAGATGTCCAGAGATAGATACTTGATGATATGGAACAGCAAATACAGGCAATCCGCAAAGATATTAAGGCTGCCCACACGACAGACAAAAGTAGTATGCAAACAAGAAAAGAATGGAGAGAGTGTTTGAAGAATCAGATATGGTCTTCATTCGTGTACGACCCAACAAGAGAAGTTCTTTATCTCTAGGGGAGAAGTACAAAAAGCTGTCTCCAACATACTGCGGGCCATACGCCATTACTAAGAAAGTAGGAGATCTAGCTTCTGAACTTCTTCCGCCTCCCCATCTCAAGGTATGTCAGTTTACTTAAAAAGTATGTACCCAGCCCGAGTCATGTGCTGGATAATGAACAGTTGACTTCTCAGACTCAAGGCCAAATGGAACTCCAACCTGAAGAAATCCTTCATGTTCAGGAGAGGAGGCGGGGCTTGTTTCCCATTCAGTGTGTGTGTATTGTGCAAAGTTCCGTAAGCCCATCTCTCTCTCTCTCTCTCTCTCTCTCTCTCTCTCTCTCTCTCTCTCTCTCTCTCTCTCTCTCTCTCTCACATTTCTCTCTCTATTTCTATCTCTTGGATATGTGGTTGAATCTATCATGACACACAGGCTCTCAGGAACAGAGTCCTTAGAGAGTTTCTGGTCAAGTGAAAAATCTATCCTTTAGAGGACGACACTTGGGAGAAAGAAGAAGAACTGATAAAGGACTACCCCCACTTTGTGAGATGAGGATATCTCACGTTTTTCAACTAGGAGAGGATGTAAGGTTCCTCCTCAGCCCTAAAAGATGTATAAGCTCTCCTCTCAGTTCCTTGTAATCATCTCCTATTTCAGAATGCAAGAAAATATTATTTTCCTTGTTTTTGGTCTAGAGAGAGAAAATATTCTAGAGAGAGATAATATAATTTAGAAATTAATTGAATATGTGTATTAGAGACCTTAGCCAAAGGGTCCACATTTTCAAAAAAATTTGATTAAGGTCCAAAGAGTGTTCTAAAGGGACATAGGATTAATTCAAGTGTTTCAATAAGAAAAATGCAAAGAATATAATAAAATCCCCCAAAAATGAGTAAATTGTCACATAAGATAGAGTTGACTAAGTATTGGGTTTATTAGATAAAAAAATGAGGTTTATTAGTAAAAAAATGAATTTTTGACACCTCAGTAAGGAAGGAGAGGGCTCATGAAGGAGGCACCTAATTCACATCATTACTTCATATTTTTAATTCAAAAAAATGGGATATTTTATCTCTCCTCTCTGCTCCTTCAAATTGGATCAAAAAAGTGAGCTAAACAAAACTTATTCAAAATTAATCAAACTGAAGCTGGAAGCCTCTAGATCCCAATTGGACTTAGTTGGTGGCCTCCCTCACCTTTAAATAGACCCTCGTTCCTTTGTATTATCATCTTTTTGTATTTACATGCCAATATAACCTTCAAATTGGTGTAATTTTATTATCCCTCTATTTTGCCTCTTCTTGGGAAGCTTTGGAGCTTCATTAATCTTCATCCTCTCTTAGAGATTACCCTCTACATCTTGGTGGCCAAGATTTCTCTTGTGGGCTTCACTTCTCTCTAAAGAATCAAGCCAAAACCCAAGGGTAAGCCTAAATCAATGGTGTTTTTCTATCTTTCTCAATGGTAATCTTCTTCCCAACCCCTCTAATGCTTGGGAAGCATTTTAATCAATGGTTTTTTCTTAAAACCAAGCTTCTAGTGATTCATATTGTTTAAATGGTTTAATGCTAGGGACCAGGTGACAGCCGCTACTATTGGAGTGCCAGCAGTGGGAGGTGGCACCACTGCCACTATTGGAGTGTCAACCTTGGGAGATGGCACCACTACTTCCACCATGTTAACCAGTGGGATTCTAGGACAATCCCTAGTGTAGTGGTCTCGATTCTCCGGGCAACGGAGGCATGGGTGGTACAGTGCATTGAGCTTGCATGTGGTCGCTCCCCCCACAACGGTAGCATATAAGAGGTCGAGTGGGGTTGTTGGGAGGAGAGCGATTTGCAAACCTTTGGTTAGGCTGAGCCCCATACGTGTTAGCGGCCAGAGGTACAGTGGAGGGGCTGCCGCATAGACCACCGGGGGTGGGTTTTGATAGACTTGGAGTGTTTGTGGGACCGGCACGAGTGGGAGGTACTATTGATAGGTTAGGAGAGTGCTTGTAACACTCCTTATCCTCATGGCCCGCCGCCTTTGAGCAAAATGAGCAATATTTCTTAGTGGGACAATCATTTGGAAGATGGCCTTGCGAGCTACATACCGGGCACCATGGACTCGTCTTGGTATCTTTGACCTTGAGTTGCTCTATCTCCTTCCTGAGCGCTGCCACGACCGCGTCCTCTTGTTGTGACCTTTTGAAATCTTCAAGCTCCTTCTTGAGCTTGGTTAGCTCGTCCATGGAAGCGGATGTAGAAGCTACCGTCGGGACTAAAGGAATAGTTGGAGGAGCCGAAGACATGCTGGGGATAAGTGGGGACCAAGAGGTACTACGCTCCGCCATGAGGCGAGCATTCTCTAGTTGTGTAGCTTTGTCTTGGAAGTCTTGCAGGGTGCCTTGGGGTGGAAAGGTCTCTCTCATCGTCATCATCATTTGAGTAGGGAGTGCTCGAAGCACCCACTGTTGCAGCATGTAGTTTCTAGGAACTTGGGGTATCCAAGCGACCAAAACTTTAGCTCTTGTGACAAGTTGGGCCATTGACTCCCCTGCCTTCATGAACGGTTGGTTGAGATCTTGAGTATGAGGTCGAAGTAGTTCCCCGACCGAAAGGTAGCCAAGAAATGTAGCCTGCTGTGAGGGTGGCCCAATCTGGGAAATGGTAGACGAGAAATTGATTATACCATCAATCGAGCACTTTCTTCCAGTGTTGTCGGGAACAAGACCAAGCGTGCATCATCTCGATTGAGACCTCTTGAATCACACATAGTGAGGAACCGCCACACATGGTCTTCCGCATCTTCAGTGGTGGTACCTTTGAAGGTTGGTAGCTTAACTTGCACGCGGTTAAGGACAGTAGCCAATGGCTCTAGCCCTGGAGCTGCCATAGGGTTAGAAGAGGAAGATGCTGAGGGAAAAGTAAGGGAACGAGGAAGAACCCAACGACGACTAGTTTGAAGAGGAGAATAAAGGGGTGAATCACCTCCAGAAGCTCTAGTCTTCGGGGGCATGCACAACACTCCTCTCACCAACCATGATCAAAAATCACCAAAAAAGAAAAAGAAAAAATTTTGAGACTATCCTTGACCTCTAGGAGAGTCCCACCATGATCGCCAAATTTTGTCTTAGCTGTGGATGACTCCACCGGTCCTTCGCTAAGGAACTCGAGGACTACCGACACAAACACTAAGGTTGGGGAGAAGGGAGCATGGATCCTCTCAGGGAAGTATACCCGCCAAGGATGAGTCGACCTCACTGGATAGACATGCAAGACCTATGCTCTACATTGTCTACCGTGCTCTCCGACCACCACCTAGCACCGCAGTATCCCCACAAGCCTCTCACTCTCACACGACACAACACTGACCCCTCACTCACCTCGCTCACACAGAGAGATAGACAAAACACCAATAGAGCGCAACACTGTATACCAACTGTAGGCTAGAATGCTATAAGAGAGACTCTGCTCCAATAGAGAATGTGCTACAATGAATGTGATACAAGAGAGAGTGTCGTCGCTCGTCTGTGAGAGTGTGTTTGAGACTGTGTGTTTGCTGCGGCCGAGAGAGTGCTCCCCTTATCTCCTCCTTGGGTGTCCCCCTCCTCAGCAGGTGGCGCACAAGAGGATCTCGAAGAGGATCTCTCCCTGCCTTCGGAAAGGGGGAGGGGAAAGGAAGATGATGCTCAGGATCTCAAAGAGGATCTCTCCATGCCTTGGGAAAAGGGAGAGGGGTGTTGCCTCCATGAGTACCATCGGAGGTGGCCATGCACATCGAACATGTCGGGAGGGCACCAACAGCGGTCAGAGATGTCGAAGGGCACTAGGTGACGATAGGTGGAGGGCACCGACGGTGACTATGGTCGGAGGCGTCGGAGGGCATCGACAGTGCCAACCGGTTGGAGCCATCGGAGGGCACTGGCGATCAGAGCGGTCAAAGGTGACGGTGGTCGGAGCGGTCAGAGGGCACTGGCGGTTGATGGCGGTCAAAACCATCGGAGGGCACCAACGGTGATGACGGTCGAAGAAAGCCATCGGAGGGCACCGGCAATCATGGCGGTCAAAGCCATTAGAGGGCACTGGCCGGTCAGAGGTGACGATGGTCGGAGCGGTCAGAGGGGCACTCGCGGTGACGACGGTCAGAGCCATCGGAGGGCAAAGGCAGTGACAACGGTTGGAGCCATCGGAGGGCACCAGTGTGACGGCGGTCGGAGCCGTCAGTGAAGTGTGGAGGACCTGGCTTCTCGTCCACACCACCATAGATGATGTAAGTATGTACAATGATCAATGTAGCAACTCAAACATAGACATAGAAAAAGCAAGAAGAGAGAGATAAAAGCACAACACTCAAAGTAGATTAATGAGAATGAGTGAAGTACAAGTGAAGTGACATGATAAGGTCACTTACACACTCATAATAGTGCATACATACGCTCGAGGGGGAAAGCCTCCTAAAGAGGGAAAAAGTGCCCCAGCCCATTATTAGCCTACATCCACACCACATCACTACCATATAAATGCTACAAATCCCCCTTGTAGTGATGATGTGAACATGTATAAGGATTATATGGTTGATCATTCCCCAAATGGCTAATCTCTCTTGTAATGAGCCTCTCCCTGACATAATGATAATGCAGCTCAATGTGCTTTGTGCTAGTAGCATGAAACATTAGGTTCCTCACAATGGCTGATACACTTTGGGGGTTATTAATAAGATCTGCCCCAAAAGATGTCTGAGCATACACACTCCACAATCACTATAAAAGCTACCCTATACTCAACTTCACAACTCGAAGTGGCCACTGTCAATAGCTACTTCTTGTTATTGGGCCATGATATACATTAATTTCTAAGGGGAAGCAATAGCTACTAATGGTGGACACCATTTGTCATAACATCCAGCCCAATCAAAATCACTAATGCATGTAGCTAAACATCACCCCCCTTAGTATAGAATAAGCCAAGGGATTGAGTGTCCTATAAGTATTCGAATACTTACTTGGTAGCCTACCAATGCTTACTTTCGGGACTGTACATGATCCTACTCAACTAGAAGACCCTAAACTGAATGTGTAGCCTCATATTACATAGCTAGATGTGGCACCCAATAGCCTAGTGATAAAGTGATGCATCAAAAGGTTGAGAAAAGGTTCACCACCATCTTGGAGACTAAGCCTATTACCTCTCTCCACTCTCTAGTGTAGTAAACATGCTTACAGTCTATATGACCAAACCATTTAAGTAGCCTATGTATGTACTTTGACTGAAACATAATACCATCATCGCTGCATAAACTGTATACTTAAATAATAATGTAATGAGCCCAAATCTATCATCTTAAATGACACGTATAATTCAGCCTTAAAGGCTAAAGTCTTCTCCTCATTAGGGCCTATGAGCAACATGTCATCAATGTATTAAACAATGACTAAAAAACAATGAGCAACATGTCATTAATGTATTAAACAATGACTAAAAAACAATCTCTACTCCTCTTTACATAAAAGGTACTCTCACTTGCACTATTGTAAAAACCATATGCAAAACCAAGTATGTGTTTATCTTCTCATACCATGCTTTGGGAGCCTGTTCAAGACCATATAAAGATTTTCTTAACCTATATACATTAGATTCCTTTCCCTTCTCAACAAAACCATGAGGCTAAGATACATAAATCTCCTCATGCAAGTCACCATTTTAGAAGGCAATCTTCATATCCAAGTGATGTACATTCCAACCATGATGCGTTGTCAATGCAAAGCTTTAATTAGCCTGTAGTCTTGATATCCAATTAATGTACATCCCAACCCTATGATGCACTGCTAATGCAAAGCTTTTCTTAGCGTGCATACTTTAGATTCCTACCCCTTCTCAATCCATCTAGCTGCATCCAAGTGGCTTCCTAGGGTCCTACATAAAGTGACTCACAAGTCCAATAACATAGTGCAAGTCTGGCCTAGTGTAATGATCATGTAGATCAAGCTACCCACTATGTGCCTATACCTAGTGGGGTCCTCCAAAAGCTCACATATATCTACATAGAGCTTTGTGTTTTACTCCAACACCACTAAAATAGGATTATAGCCTATCATACCATACTTGGACAACATGTCCAAGCCATACTGCCTCTATAATAACAAAATGCCATAAGGTGATCTCAACACCTCTATGCCCAAGAAATACCACAACTCACCCAAATCCTTCACATCTCAAACTTCCTTTTCAAAAGCCTCCTGACATCATGTATGTCAGCATCACGTACATCCATACCCTGCATAATGTTCCACACTCCTTTTGCAACCAAAACATGCTGCATCATGTATGCCCAAAGTGGATAATCAATTCATCCACATAGATGACGAATAGCATAATCTCTCTACCTATCTTTTTCACATAAAGTTAAAAATCTACATTGGATATCTGGAATCCAATGGTGACAAGATACTCCCCGATCTTGTTTAACCATGCTCTGGGTGCCTACTACTATAAGGCTTTGCGTAACCTGCATACAAAATCTGGGTGTGTATCACTCTCATAACCTAGTGGCTGCATCATGTATACTTCTTCTTGCAAATCACCATACAAGCATTAGGAATTTTTTGGACCCAAAGAGGGTCTCTTGGATTAACTTTTGATTAGGAATGGACCAATAGGAAGAGGGCTGGGTGCACATTTTTGACTTCTTTGACCCTAGGAAGCCTAGGCTTTGGTTTGCTAATGGGGCCTAATTACTACTCTTGTCCCCCTACCTCTTGGGCCCAAACTTAGAGGTCCCCCACGTAGAATCGTGCAGATTAAAAACCCTAAAAATTAAAAATTTTCAATTTTTTCCCAAAAGTGTGTTTTCTCTCTCAAACTTTCCCCCAACATACTCTAGGTCTAGAAAGCTCATTTTGAACCTCTTTCTTCCTCTTCTAAGCTCTCCATTGCTGCAAAAACTCCATACCTCTCAAGCTCTCCCTCCTTGTCAAGCTCCCTCAGTCTCAAGCTCCCTCTCTCTCTTTTTTCCTTTTCTAAGCTCTCCATTGCTGTGCAGAAACTCCATCCCTCTCAAGCTCTCCCTCCTTCTCAAGCTCCCTCCTTCTCAAGCTCTCCCTGTCTCTCAAGCTCTCTCTCCTTCTCAAGCTCCCTCCCTCTCAATCTCCCTCTCTCTCTCTCTCTCTCTCTCTCTCTCTCTCTCTCTCTCTCTCTCTCTCAAGCTCCCTCCCTCTCCATTGCTGCAGAAACTCTATCCCTCTTTAGTCTACTCTATCCCTCCATTGCTGCAGAAACTCTATCCCCTTTAGTTTACTCTAGGTTCAGGAAGCCTATTCTCAAACTCTAACCCTCTTTTAAGCTTTCCATTGCTGCACTAAAAACCCTGAACTTTCTCTCCTCTCCACTCCTCTGTTGTAAAACAAGCTTTTCTTTTCCCTTCTTCTCTTTTCTTATCACCATGGCCTCTTCCAGTGTAATGTGGGAAGACCTAGGGAGAAGGTGGAAGAGCTTGTGTTGCATAACACAAGAGATGAGAATGGAGTTTGGGCTCCAACAAGATTCAGGGTTGGGGCTTGGGTCTACATGCAGCCAAGCTCTAAGGGACCACATCGAGTACGTCAACTCGGAACATCATTGGAAGGGGCGGCTACAAGGCTTCAAGCATACTAAGAAGGAAGGACTAGTTGCCATAGTGCAACATGTGTATACCCTTGGAGACCTGTACATTCAAGGCCAATGACCAAGGTTTCCTTCAAATTGTCAGTGTAACATAAACACAGTTTTAACAACATGCCAATATTGGATTTTTTGTTTCAAATTTTCTTATGATTCTCCATTTTCTTATGTCTCTCTGCAGATATTTTCCCCTCTAATTATGTTGAGGAACAACCACTCCAAAGCCTCACTGGAGTTTTCTATGCTATGCATGCATCCATGAGAGAGGCAATGTTTGTATCTCAAAGCCCAAGTGATCTTATACAGAACAATATCTTTTTCTTTTCTCACTCATATTTTGTAGATAAAAAACCAGGTTTATTTGGCAAGCTAGAAGAGATCCCCAACCCCCCTCTTAACAATCCCAAATGGCCCAAACCTAATGCTTGGGACCATCTTATGCTTAAAGTTTAAGATGGTAAGTGATATCAAGACATCACTCAAGTTATCAAAGGCATCTAGGTCAGTAGGGCTAAATTGGTTTTGTCCTTTACATGTTTTTGTGCACATGTTCAATTCCATGCCAATGCACCAAACAAAAACAATGTATATTTGTAAGGAGATACGGTCTGACCTCATTCAAGGATTACTAGGAGAGGGTTGGGAGGTTAATGAGGGGTCACATCAATTCCATGCCAATGCACCAAACAAAAACAATCTATATTTGTAAGGAGGTACGGTCTGACCTCATTCAAGGATTACTAGGAGAGGGTTGGGAGGTTAATGAGGGGTCACATCAAGGTGATGTATACAAGTACAATGTAGTAGATTCTAAAGTGTCTTTAAGGTTCTTGAAGGCACGCTCTATTTTGTACATGCGTCTGCACTACCAAAGATGGATGCAAAAGCACCGGACATGGATCCCACTTCAAGCCTCAGAAGAAGAAATGATGCCTATTGAGGTAGCTGTGATGATGCAAAATGGATGGATTGAGCGAGTGGCAGCAAGCAAGCATTGGAGCCTAGCAAACCTGTGTCAACACTTTAGCATCATGGGCTTTGACAATGTGGAAGAGTCAAGTTTCAAGTTGATGAGAAGAAAGGTATATCTGATTCCACTACATGTCTAGAATTAACCCTTACACTTTCTGATTATTGTGCCACTTTCTATATTTTTACAGATTGGGAAGTGTAAGGAGGGGACAACCATGGTCTCAAAATCATGGCAAATGGGGGACCTTGAATTTTTAGCAACAACAAAAGGTGCATAGCCCTACCAACACATAGTAGGCATGTGGAAGAGCTTGAAGATGAACTGAGTATATGGAAAAATAGCCTCTATTTTGATGCACGTGAGGGGCAATGACAAGCTTTCAAGTCAACAAGGAAATGGAGATCAACATGAAGTAAATGTCACAAGAGGGGCAAAAAATGAAGACATTATAACAATTTTAGATTAGATGACATGCTTGTAATTTTGTAGCAGGCTCTTTTTTAACCAATATTTATTTAATTAAAATCTTAATATTTTTACAAATTGTAATTATTTTGTCTAGCGGTCTAGTGTGAAAAGGCCAAACTTTAAATTTTAACTATAAATAGCCAAAGGTGCCTTCTTTCTCATTTTCACGCGCGATAGAAACCAAGCACAAGCTCACACTATCTCTTTGCATTCACATGGCTACCCACTTTGACAACTTCTGTGAGTTCCTCTCCACCACCCCGTGGGCGGGCAAGATCGAGCTCTTTGTCATGTTCTCTCGTGAAGTCGACTTTGAAAAGTCGCTCGCCCTTGCGTCCCAACATTATGAGACGCAGATTGCATACATGGAGCAATACTTGGCTCCCCACTCCATCTCCTTTCCCCATTGCCCCAATCGATGGGTGCCTATTGAGCTGCTTAAGTACATTCAACAATATGCCCGCCCCTACATCCAGTGCCTTGAACGCTTCATCGACATCTGCATCCCCGCAGGAGCTTACTGGACCTTCAATAAGCAGGAGGTGAAGAGGTTGGGGAAGGGCAATTTAGGAACTAGGTTCCTCTCGTGGCTTGTCACTTTTGCGTTCCTCATCAGCGATGAGGTTTCGGATGAGGAGGTAGAGATGTCTACATTGCAGTTGGCAGGATACTTGAGGGATGACAAGGAAGTGAAGGTAGTAGGAACGAGTGCTAGTGTAGAAGAGTAGCTTGCATCAGAGCACTTTCCAGAGGGTGCACAATCTGCAACTGAAGAGCCCACTGTAGTAGAAGATGCGGGGCCATCTTCCCCACACGAGGAGAGCAAGGTGCTGCCAGAGCTTGAGATCAATCTCTTGAGCACCATTGTGGTGGAAGGTGAAGAATACTTATTTCTTCATGACCTTGAAAAGGCAACTAGCTTGAGAATGGATGAATGCTTGGGCATTATATGCACGCGATGTGAGGGGTGGACCTTGATACGTCCAATCTCCGTCCTCACCTAGATAGTGCTATATTACCCCTTGGAGAATCTATCGCAGAGACAGTTGCTTTGGTCAAGGAAACTATGGTTGAGACTGCGGAGCAAGCCCTAGTTCCAGAGGAGGAATTCACAACCTTACAAGACAAGCTAGAGGCTGCAAAAGGATACCCTTGCTCTGCTGGAGTGATGGAGGAGACCAAAGCACCAAAAAAGGATGAGGCTAAGTCCTCAATTGACCTCTCCGCCCCCACTAGCACTTTGGCAAAAGAAGACATTGAGCAAGAGGTAATAATCAACCTTTTACAACCTAGAAACATTTGTAATTATGTATAGAAAAATATTTTAAATTTTCCTTTGATTGCAAAGGGTGGTTGAAATTAACGCATTTGCTGGGAGAGGTGGCAGTAGCAAAGACCAGGCCAAGGTCCATGGACATGATGCTTTGCGTTGGCACACTATCTTGGTCAACTTCCTGTGGATGGCATCACCATTATCCACAGGGACTACACCCCTCAATCTGCCTTCACTCTCTTCTTTTTGAAAGCCCTCTCTAAGGTGCTCTGTGTATCTATGGCACAGAGCACCAAATGTATAGTTCTGATTAAAAAATCTCTTGCCTTCAATGTTTTTGGTTCTGGATTTAGGGGTAAGCTTCTTGCTCGTATTGGTATAGCCAAAAGCATAGGCATAGAGGATCCTCAAGAAATAGCCCAATCACTCCTTGAGCACACTCTTCCCAATAACAAGAGAAGGAAGCTCAATATTGTAAGAAAGCTTTTGTAGTAAAAATGATGTATCACTTCTTATTATGAATACAATACAATTTTTGCAAACTTATTTTCATCAAGTATATCATTGGTTTTTCTAGTTTGTACCATCAATGTTTTTGTGAATGCATCAGAAATGACCCTGGGAGCCTGGGGGAGCAGTGCCAGAACAGTGCGAATTTTGAGCTTGCACCGCTGTTGTAGAAGAGCCCAAATTCGCACTGTTTTGGCACAGCTTCCCCAGCCCTTCAGGAGAAATTCTGATGCATTAGATGACAAATAATGTATTTTTACACATGATTAAAGGTATTTTTATCTTGTAAATTACTGTCTCATAATCAATGTACTCAACTTGATTATAAATGCATCAAAAATGATTCTAAGTGGCTCAGGGAGGAGTGCTAGAACAGTGCGAATTTTAAACCTGCACCGCTGCTGTAGAGCCCAAATTTGCACTATCCTGGCATAGCTTCCCCAGCCCTCCAGGAGCAATTCTGATGCATTGGATGATAAATAATGTATTTTTATACATGATTAAAGGTATTTTTATTTTATAAATTACTGTTTTTATAATTAATGTACTTAACTTCATTATAAATACATCAGAAATGATCCTGAGTGGCTGGGGGAGCAGTGCCAGAACAGTGCGAATTTTGAGCCTGCACCGCCGTGCAGAGCCTAAATTCGCACTGGTCTGGCATAGCTTCCCTAATCCTCCAGGAGCAATTCTGATGCATTAGGATGACAAACAATGTAATTTTACACATGATTAAAGCTGTTTTTATCTTATAAACTATTGTTTCTCTCACAATTAGTGTACTCAACTTCATTATAAATGCATCAAAAACGATCCTGAGTGGCTGGGGGAGCAGTGCCAGAACAGTGCGAATTTTAAGCCTGCCACCGCCGCTGCAGAGCCTAAATTCGCACTGTTCTGGCATAGCTTCCCCAGTCCTCCAGCAGCAATTCTAATGCATTGGATGATAAACACTATATTTTTACACATGATTAAAGGTATTTTTATCTTATAAACTACTGTTTCTCACAATTAGTATGCTCAACTTCATTATAAATGCATCAGAAATGATCCTGAGTGGCTAGGGGAGAAGTGCCAGAACAGTGCGAATTTTGAGCCTACATCGCCGTTGCAGAGGCCAAATTTGCACTGTTCTGGCACAGCTTCCTCAGTCCTCCAGGAGCATTTCTGATGCCTTGGGTGACAAACTGGCACATGATAGACACTCCATGTTAAACAAACATGATGACAGCGAGACATTGTAAGAGAAACTTAAAATCTTAATTATGAGAAGGTTACAAATGAAAGCCAGATAGGCTTGTTACAAAGGGAGGTTTGAAACAAAGCTTCGAAAAAAGGTTAACATCTAAGATCTCTAGATTGTGTCTCGCTTGCCTCGAATGCGCCGAGCTAGTTGCATGTCCTTGGCAGTTATGGTAATCCTCTTTGCATGTATTGCAAGTAGGTTAGTGTCTTCAAAAAGCCCAACAAGGTAAGCCTCGGAGGCTTCTTGCAATGCTTCAAGGGCAATCCCATGCACACGGAACTCTGTTTTATATCGTTGGAGAATCTCCTTCACTGTGCGAGCAAAAGGGGCTCTTCTTATCAGCAACTCAGTGTTCCTCTGATAAAACTTGAATTCTTGTAAAGCCCTATGCCCTTGGCGCATCCTTCTCCTTGGAGCTCTCTGTGTTGTGTTAGTGCGTTGGCGAGGTTGGGACTTCCTTGGCTTGAAGAGCTTGACCTTTCTACGCTTGTGCGCACTTGCAGGGAACCTCCTCTTGGTCTCTCTCATAGTCTGAATCCTCCTTCTCCTGTTTGCTGTGGTACCTGTGTATCAAGTTCCTCCCGAGTAGGTAGGGGACCCTGTCCTGGTAGTAGGGTCTTGCCACCTATGATGCTATGCAATGTAGGAATGTTTTCACCAACCCAGTCGAACTGCTCATCATCGGCCTCTCTGTCTTGATCTCTGGGGTGGCTGCATTGCTCCCACTAGAAGGGCCTGCATGTGTGTGTGCTGGTGTTGCTGTAGGAGGAGGGTTGGGCTCTGGTGATCCCATTGGGCGTGTCCTAGAATTGAAGGGGTCACTCTCTTCCGTGGTGTCGCCCAGTATGTGGTCGTTGGGTGCCTTGCACTGTGTTTTGTGAAGGCATGGTAACACGTGCGGTGTTCTTGGTGCATGCCATATCCATGTACGACTATGCTAACGTGGTGATGTGCTGGTGTCCTTACGTGGGTGTCTACGTAGATCTTGAGCTCAAGCTCTCTAAAAAAGTGAAATGAAAATGAAGTGAGAGAAGGAACTATTAATAGTTTTTTTAAAGGGAAAAAAAAAACTCAACTAAACTTATTTTCTTAGCCTTATTACATCTAGATTTATGCTGGTGCGTGCACAACCCAACGCCTCCCTTGTCTCCTCATTCATGCACGCTAAGCACCATGCCTATGGGGAGCATTGGTCTGCAACCATTCAAGCCGAGCATGACTTTTTGCAGCCTTGCATGCCTCTTGCGCAAGGAATACGAATGTGTAAATCAACCTTCCGTTTTCTAGCTTCACAAGGGGCTACACACACAGCTTGGTTCAAAGGCTCCATAGCTAAGCACAGGAAGAAGCTAAAGCAGAGAGATCCTCATAGTAGGGGAGAGAGAGAGAGAGAGAGAGAGAGAGAGAGAGAGAGAGAGAGAGAGAGAGACTATTAAAACTTTGCTGTCTTGCAGGTTTAACACAAATCCGTTTTTCTAAGTAGAAAATGATATTTTTGATATACAAATATACTAACATGGAGTTTTGTTGGAATTAGGGTTGCAGGAATGCACACACAACTTCAAGAAGATGAGGAAGCTTGAGCACAACACAGTAGTGTATTATGAGTGCCAAAAATGAAAGATAACAAGCCCTAGAAGATAATGGGCGTATATACAATGCACGGGGAAAAAAACCTCCTAGTGAGGGAAAAAGTGCCCCGGCTGTCCTAAGTGTGTTCACACACATCACTACTATAATATGGTAACAAATCCCCCCTGGAGTGATGCGGTGAACAAGAGCTAGCACTCATGTATAGGGAAGTGCCTAGCTATGTGGACGAATCCACAAAAGGGAGTAAGCCCAAAGCTTTGCGAAAAGCTTCGAACTTCTCACGAGGCAGAGCCTTTGTGAAAAGGTCTGCAAGGTTATCCTGTGTTGGCACATAAGCCAAACTGATCTCTCCTGCAGAGAGTCTCTCCCTGACATAATGGTAGTGCACCTCAATGTGCTTCGTACGAGCATGGAACACTGGGTTCCGCGCAACTGCCAATGCGCTCTGACTGTCAGTGAAGATGGTGGTGGCAGATGGTTGCCCAACACCCAAATCAGCCATAAGGCGTCTGAGCCACACACACTCAACCGTAGCTGTGAAAGCTGCCCTGTACTCAGCTTCACAACTAGAAGTGGCCACAGTAGGCTGCTTCTTGCTCAACCATGATATGCATGAGCTTCCAAGCATGAAGCAAAAACCACTCGTGGACACGCGTGTGTCATAACAACCAGCCCAGTCAGAATCTGAAAAAACATGTAAATCTGGCGGCAATGATCCCCCCTTGGGATAAAACAACCCAAGATGCCGAGTCCCACTCAAATAGCGAAAGATACGCTTCACTGCCTGCCAATGCTTAATGCCTGGGCTATGCATAAATCTGCTCACCTGTGAGACTGCAAACTGAATGTCTGGCCTCGTAATGCATACATAAATGAGGCAACCAACAGCTGTCTGATAGAGTGTGACATCAAAGTGATCTCCAGCATCATGAAGACTCAACTTCAAACCTGTCTCCATTGGAGTAGCAATAGGCTTGCAGTCTTCAAGGCCAAATCTCCGCAACAATGTTTCAATATACTTTGTCTGACACAAAGCAATACCTCCATCACACTGCTTAAATTGTATCCCCAAATAATGATGCAAATGCCCCAAATCTGACATCTCAAAAGAGGCATTCAAATCAGCCTTAAAATCAGCAATATGACTCTCATTTGGTCCTGTGAGCAGCATGTCATCGACATAGAGAGCAATGATTAGATGTACACCATCCACACGTTTAACATACAAAGTGCTTTCTGTTGGACTATTCTGAAACCCATGTGCAGTCAAATATGCATGTATTTTTTCATACCAAGCTCGTGGAGCTTGCTTTAAACCATATAAAGCCTTTTTTAACCTGCACACTTTGTTTTCCTGCCCTCTTTGAACAAAACCACGAGGCTGCGATACATACACCTCCTCATGCAAATCTCCATTTAAGAACGCAGTCTTTATGTCCAGCTGATGTACATTCCAACCATTATGAGCTGCTAATGCACAGATGCTACGAACAGTGGTCATACGACATGTGGGAGCAAAAGTCTCATCAAAATCAATGCCCTTCTCTTGAGCATAACCTTTTGCAACAAGCCTAGCCTTATGGCGATCCACTGTGCCATCAGGCTTACGCTTCAATTTGTATACCCACTTAGTGCCAATGGCCTTCTTGCCAGGGGGCAAGTCACATAAAGACCATGTACCATTCTTCATAATAGCATCGTATTCTGCTTGCATAGCAGCCATCCAATTTTCTGAACTTTGTGCCTCATCAAATGAAATAGGCTCACTTTCATCGCACATACTAGAAACAGCGAATGCATAACAATCTGACGCATAAGAGGCACCATGAGAGCCAGAACGAGTGCGACTAGACAAAGGGGCATCCAACTTGCTGTCACGCAAAGTCTGCACCAGCCATCTAGGCATATTCCTAGAGCCCTCAATCTCTTGTCTCTCATCCTCAAGTGCATCATGCACATCTGCATCAGATATAGGCTGATCTGTGCCATCATTTAAAACCTGCATAGGCTGAAAAACTGCCTCATGAGGTATTGCACTTGACTGTGCACCACTGAAAAGAGGCAACAATGTATCATAGACATCACGTGAGCTGATATCTGTCTCCTTAGTACATGAAACCAAGGGCTGAACTGCATCTTCCACAAATACAACATCACGGCTAACCAAAATGCGCTTTGTCTGTGGATGATACAAACGATAGCCTTTGCTCTCAGCACTATATCCAACAAAAATACATTTGACAGCTTTGTCATCCAATTTTCTGCGATGTTGCACAGGCACTAATGCATATGCCAGGCAACCAAAAACACGTAAATGGCCAACAGATGGCTTGCGGCTATGCCAAGCCTCATATGGAGTGACAACCTGTAATGCTTTGGTGGGACACCTGTTTAGTACATAAGTGGCACACATGACAGCCTCAAGCCAAAAACCATGTGGTAGACTTTGACTCTTAACCATACATCTTGCCATTTCCATGAGAGACCTGTTTTTTCTCTCAGCCACACCATTTTGCTGTGGTGTATACGGCACTGTACATTGGTGTTTTATCCCACGCTCAGCCAGAAATGCATTAAATTCTGAAGACATATACTCCCCCCCTCGATCTGAACGGAGGGTGCCCATCTTACTTTCTGACACATTTTCAGCCATAACCAAAAACTGTTTGAAGCACAAAAACACTTCGGACTTTGCCTTCAAAGGATATACCCATGCATGCCTGGTAAAATCATCAATGAAAGTCACGAAGTAAAGGTAGTTTCCAAATGATGGAGTTTGCATGGGACCACAAACATCACTGTGAACAAGCTGCAATCTGCGTTCAGCTCTCACTGATCCATCTTTGGGAAAGGAAGCACGCTGCATTTTACCCAATATGCAGCCCTCACAAACATGCTTGACAGGTGCCTCAAGCTTAGGCAAAGAAGACACCATTTCAGATTTCTGCAGGCGCAGCAAACTTGCAAAATTCAGATGACCAAAACGTGCATGCCACAGTTTTGCATTTGAAATAGCCTGCGTATCCATAATAGCACATGCTGAATCCTCTACACATTTGCCATCCATATTGAGCTTATACAGCCCTCGACATAGTGAACCAGATGCTACAATGATGTCACCACAAGAGAGATCATGAACAGTACATCTGTCATCCACAAATTTTACAACCAAACCTGTTTTGGCAAATGCGGAGACTGACAGCAGATTCTTTTTGATCCCTGGCACATACAATGCATCAAAAAGTGTAAAGGTGTTGCCATTTGCAACATTCAGCACAATCTGTCCAACTCCTTTAACGGGATAAGAGGAGTTATTGGCACAAGTGACAGTATTCCCTGTGGGAGCAGACTCAAGGAAAGTGAATAAACTGCGCTGCGAGGTGATATGCTTAGTGGCACCACTGTCAAAGTACCATACATCTGAATCTACTGCAGACATACATGTGTCATGCAAAGATGGGTCATAACTGCACTGCGCATTGAATGCCCATTCTGTATCTAGCACAACATTAGCAGATTCATTGTTAGAAGGAGAGGCATCTGCAACAGCCATACCAGCCTCTTTCTTCTTAGCCTCTTTCGCAGCCAGCTTAGGACACGCTTTGATGACATGATCATTTCCCTTACAGTACTTGCAAAATGTCTTCTGTTTGTCACCCTTCTTCTCATCTTTGTCTTCCTTCTTTGGTTGCGCAGCATTTGCAGATTTCTGCTTACTAGAAGAAAAGCCGGCTTTACCTTTCCCGCTTCTCTGACTAGCAACGAAAGCTTGATCTGCGACACGCATATTATTCCTGTTTTGCCTTGACTGGTCTTCTTGCAGCAAAACAGAAACTAACTCCTCAAATGATAAGGCATTGGGATTGCCTTTCATCATCAAGCGAAGAGTGGAAGCAAAACCCTGATAAGAATCTGGTAGACCATTCAAAACAGTCTGCACAAGTGAACTGTCTGACAGGATTTCATCTGCAGAAATGAGCTGCTCTTTGAAATCCTTGATCTTTGTCAAAAAGCTATCCATAGAATCACCTTCGTTCATATGCTCATTCTCCAACTGTTTTCGGAGATAAGCAACACGAGCCTCATTTCTTGCCTGATACAATGTGGCAAGTACATCCCAAGCATCCTTAGAAGTCCTGCAGGAGCGAATATGTGGGATAATGGTACGTTTGACAGACAGCGCAATCAAGGCATGAGCCTGCGCATCTCTACCATCCCAACGAATCTGCTCTGCTGAAAGTGGTGGTTCTCGAACAGCTGCTACAGCACTTGTGCCTGCACCATCATCAACAGTACCTGTTTCTGATGTGTTTGCAGCATTCCCAGCCACAATAGGACGTGCATCAATACCCTGCACAATGTTCCATAACCCCTTTGCTACCAATACATGTCGCATCATATATGCCCACAATGGATAGTTGGTGCCATCCAACTTATCCTCAGCAGCCAACATGCGGAATACATCATTGTTGTCAGCCATGGCCAATGACTGTACTACTAGATGTAAATGCTGTCTGTAAGAGGTAAACCCGTATAAAATCGACCTGTGCTATATAGCACAGCCCAAAACAGACGAATGGGCACCTGTCCTGCAGATTTTAATCTTGACAGAAAATCTGCACAGTAGGACGATTTTGCCTGCGCAGTACTTGGAATGCTAAAACGGAGGGCGAAATGACTTCAGATCAAAATTCTGAAACGACCGAGCCCTATGGGCTCACCCACGGCATATACTAACCTGCAGACGCTCGTGAAACCTCGTTGCAATCGGAGGAGATGAAGCGGCAGGTGCCGGTGATGCTGCCCGGGAGGAGGAAGCCTGCTCTGATACCAATTGTTGGAATTAGGGTTGCAGGAATGCACACACAACTTCAAGAAGATGAGGAAGCTTGAGCACAACACAGTAGTGTATTATGAGTGCCAAAAATGAAAGATAACAAGCCCTAGAAGATAATGGGCGTATATACAATGCACGGGGAAAAAAACCTCCTAGTGAGGGAAAAAGTGCCCCGGCTGTCCTAAGTGTGTTCACACACATCACTACTATAATATGGTAACAAGTTTTTCATCAATAAATTACATTTATGAGAAAATTTAAAAAATAGTAATTTTTGGGGTCCCCACAATTTTGGGATCTCATGGATGTAGTGGTTCCTGAGACAGTTAGTTATGTTTATGGGGTTGTGGGGACCTGACAGTTAGTTATGGATGTACTGGCTCCTGACATGCTTTTGACGTGACCCTTGAATTACAAGCTTTTTGGATTGAAAAAATTATTTTCATCATACATATTGGTTAGGTGGTGTTTTTTCTACCTCAAAATGTAAAAAAATTAAAAAAAAATTCACTTTTTGGGACCCACCTAAAAATAGGAATGTTTTGCTGATGTAGAAGGGAGATATGGTGGGAGTTAATGAGAAAGGAGATTTCAAACTGACAAGAAAGATTCAATTTGTAGAGAGTGAAGATAAAAAATTCAAAAAGTATGAGAAAAGTCAAAAAGTAAGAGAGAGAGAGTATGAGAATATTCCCTTTGAAAAGTGAAACTAGGGGGGTAGGGCTGATGTGGCAAGGCAAAAAATAGGGGTCATCATAGCCTTTGTCTCCCTTAAGCCCAGCTTTTTAAGCTCTAATCCCTTAAAATTAGGAATCCTTAGGAGGCCCTTTTTGGGTCCAAAAAATTCCTAATGGAAGGCATTCTTTACATCCATCTGATGTAAAGACCAAACCTTTGCTGCTGCAACCATAGCAATGAAAGCTCTCATGGTTGCCATTCTTGCAATCGGGCTAAATGTCTCCTCATAGTCAATGCTATAAGTCTACGCATAGCCCTTGACAACCAATCTTGCCTTATACATGCTCACTGAACCATCAACATTATGCTTGACCTTATAAATGTCCTCAACTTGCCTGCTAACATTGGATCCACTATTAGAGGACTCTCGATGTCCACTAAGCATCTGTGATTACTACTCTACATGTGGTGCAGCATCAGCACTTCTTACATATGCATCTTCTATTTCCTTCACTGCTAGTGCATACCAACTACTCATCTCGTCAAAGACAACATCTCTGCTTACTCGCATCTCACAAGTGGTAGGGTTATAACATCTATAACCTACCATAACCAATAAAGATGCATTTCTTTGCCTTTGGATCCAACTTTGTTCTTACTTCATCAAGAACATACATATATGCAATACACCCAAACACTTTCAAGTGATACACATCCAGTTTTATGCATGTAAACTTCTATTCAAGCATTATACCATGAACAATTTGCTGATGGGTGTCCTGTTCATAATGTACAAAGCAGTTTTGCTACTACTTCTATCCAAAAATAACGTGGCATATTCTTTTAAGCCATCAAGGCACATGCCACTTCTATAATGTACCTATTTTTTTTATTTCTACAACACCATTCTATTGCGGAGTGTACATGTATGTAAACTATCTCTTTATTCCCTCAAGAAATTGTTGAACTCATTAGAGAAATACTCTCCCCTACTATCTGATCTCAGGCATTTTATTTGCATGCCTTTTTCCTTCTTGACCAAGACTTTAAATCTCTGTAAGCAAACACCTCACTTTTCTCCTTTATGAAGTAAACCCACACTTTCGTAGTGTGGTCATCAATGAGTATGCATAATACCTACAATTTTTGTAGTCTTGGTCGGTCTCCATACATCTAAATGTATAACATCTAATAGCCTTGTACTGGCATGATTTTCATGTGAGAAAGCATGTTTGGCTTGCTTATGAAGTTGGCATGCTTCACATACTTTATGCATACCATCAACCTTAAACTTTGGTAAACTTGCAACAATATTTTGGGCATGCATAGACTTCAACTGTTGTATATTCACATGACCAATGTGCTTGTGCCATATGTTAATATCTGCAATGACACATGTATATGTTGTATCACAAATAGCTGCTCACTTTTGTCATCACCACCGTGTTTACTAGATGATGCATAGTTGCCTTGCTACAACTTTCCACACTTTTAATGTCATTCTGTTTTTTATAGCAGTCCTTTGCCATGTGCCTTGGTTTGCCATAATAATAGCACTCTATGCTATTTTCACTTTGATTTCTTTTCTAACCACCTCGGTGTCTTTGGCTCCCCCTGCCTCTAGACTGGCCTCGTCCACTTGTATATGATTACTGCTAGCGAATCATTAGACTATTGTTGTCCATAATTCTGGTTTCCTTGTTGGGGCCACCACCTTGGCCTTGACCATGACCTCTACCTCTTCCTCTACCTGAATTAGAGTAGAAGGCATGTTCTAATGTGTTCTTGCTTTATGAAGAAGAGTCCTCACCTGGAGACTTTTCTTCTATGATCAACATAGACACCAAGTCCTGAAAGTTGGGAACATTCTCTCTGACTGTACTGGAGGTCTTGAATGGCTTGTACTCTTTGACAATTACATTCAAACAGACACTCACCAAATCATCATCTTCCACCGATACATTGATAGAACCAAGGGATTCAACAATGCCCTTGATCTTTAAAGCATACTCATTGATAGACATGCTTTTTTTTTCCACAGTATGCAGCTCTTGTTTTAGTTGTAGTTTCCTTGTCTTTGTATTGGTTTGGAATATCTACACTAGGTTCTGCCATGCAATTGTTGGAGTGTTAGTATCCTGTATGTGTCATATCATTGTGACACTGATCTCAAAAGCCAACACACTTGCACCCTGATTCCAATCCTTGAATGCCTTTATATTTGCTAGAGACATTGTGGCAACCGTAAAGAATGTACCAAAATTGAAGCTCCATGAGATAGAAGGAGCTCTACTAGAGCAAAAGAACAAGGTGAAAGAGAAGAAAGGGTTAGATCCTACAACTGGAGAAGAGAGAGCATTCTACACCCGAGGAGGATTCTCAAGAGGATGAGGACGAGGAAGAGGCAGGGGAGGAGGAGGGACCTTCACTTGCCACAACTGTGGGAAGCCAGGACACATGGCTAGAGACGGCCACAGCAAACCAAATGAAGAAGGATCGACATCGGCAAACTTCAGCTGTGGGAAGCCAGGACACATGGCTAGAGACTGCTAGAGCAAACCAAATGAAGAAGGATCGACACATGGCTAGAGACTGCTACGCAAACCAAATGGAGACTCCTAAGGAAGAGGAGTCAGGACATCTTTTCTAAAAGAGAAAGAGAGAGAAACCCCACAACCCAATGTAACCTACCCTAAAAGAGTAAAACCACCTCTGAGCCACCGATGATGTAGGCCATGTGGTGCTAGATGTATGTGTGAACACTTTAGTCAAGGTCACGGGGGCACTTGTAGTAGCCTTGGACACATAGAGAGAGAGTGTCAAGGACTATGAGTTAGGGACTTGAGGCACTGGTCGCGGGGTACCAAGTAAGAGGAAAACTTGGTATAGGGTCCAGGTGTGCTAGAATTATTCACTTGAGGGGAGGTGTTGAAATATACAAGTGAATGGGTGTGTACGGGAATAAGTCCTTTTAGCAAGAGATTGTAAAAGGGAGTCTGTAATTAAGTGGGTAGCAGTGAAAAGGTGAGAGGTATCTACTGAGATGAGAGAATCAAGGGTAGCATGAGTGAATATAGGGTTGTTAGGAAAAGGTGCCCCAAATGTAGGGGAGGTGGCACAAATCAAGGAGAAACTCAGTGGGATTAGATGCTTGGCATCTTGTGGATGTACAATGTGGATGTACAACCTATAAATTGAGGCATTGCCCTAATGAGAATTTGCTGGTTTTTGAGTACCCATGCCTACATTATTGCATTAGATTAATTGCTCACTAATCTCATCTTAATCTCATCTTAATTGCTCACTAATCTCATCTTAATCACTTTCTAATTATGTTGATTCTTGTATTTGATCCATCATAGCTCATCACATTGCTGAAAATTTAACATAATTTAATTAAGGGACTTTAGCATTTTCTTCTCCATCACTTTCTAAACAAAGTAAAATGACGGTATACTACACCTTCCACCTCGCATCAGCCTCCCTACAATAGCTCAAATGGTGACTTATTCACTTAAACGTGCGATGCCAATTTTGGTTGCCACCTACTATTGTAGGCTACGTTGATTTCTACTCCCAAATCAATCTACGTTTGTTATTAAAAAAGCTTGACTACACCCTAGTACTATCACTAATCTAATTACTCTAAACTGCACTTATGTGGCACTGGTTGCAATACCAACCGATTCAAAACAACTTTGTCTACTCTTCCCTGGTTGACAGTCATCCCTTAAGACGATGTTCCTTTATACACATTTACCTACTATTTAGTTGTTTGTAGCTTAGTCTCCCACTATCTTTTATGGCTATCTTCTTAATCTCAAAGATACTTTAACTTTCAACAAGCGATAGTGTTATAAACAACCATAATCCCTTAAGCTTTTTGCAAGTTATTTTCATACTAATTCTCATTTCATGATGTTTACATTATTATCCTTACCTTATTCTTCTCATAAGTGAGGAAGAAGCACTAAAGTTTTTTGTTATTGCTTTTAAACATTTACATCTAAGTAATCACATAATGAGAATACATACATATAATTACCTTACATGGTATGGGACAACATGGAGTTGTCAAATTTACATGATACCACGAGATAATTTGCATAGGCTAGCCCTTGCATGGAGGATAAAGTTCTTATTTTTTGTAACTCTCCTATACACAAAACTATGTAATCATGTAGGCACATCAAATCTCAAGCTACTCAAAACTATGTAATCATGTAGGCATATCAAATCTCAAGTTACTCAAAACTAGTCACCCAACAACTTTTTAATATGGTAAACATTATTCTTCTTTAGATTATTTTCATTGTTATTCCTTCACATTACTATTGCATGCTTCATGTATGGCCACATGTCCTTGTGGGTAGGGTGTGACAACCCATAGCAAGATTTGAGCTTCAACTCTAGAAGCTATTTTCATTGTTATTCCTTAAATTACCATCGCACACTTCATCCATGATCACATGTTCTTGTAGGTCGGGTATGACAACCCATAGCAAGATTTGAGCTTCAACTCTCAAAGTTATGTTGGTTTCACAACCACCATGGTGTGGCATTATGAGGGCACTATGAGTTCACACTCCTCCTAGACAAGGCTACACCATCAGGATCTATCAGCATACTTTATCGATGAAGGGGGCATGCACCTTATCTAAAGCGAGCATTAGGGCATTTCCATGGCAAGTGGAAATGCATGATTTATAAGCAAGATTACTTGGTAAGGAAAAATTTGTGTTGGAAATCTTTTGTGATTTCAATTTCCATGCTAGAGTGTAAATTTGTGGGCAAACCATGGAAGTTATTATTATGACCACAAAATAAAGTCAAAAACCATGGGACACTGTGATCATCCATGATATGGATGAACACATTGGGCCACTCCACTCATGGAGGTAGCTATACTATGGCTTGTGAAAAAGTGGGGAATCTATACTTATAGTGAAGGAATATTCTTGTGTATGGAGATCTACTCTATTGAACCAAGAATGCACTATCTTTTTCTTGCATACACGTGAAAGAACACTTTTGTAGCCCAATGTTTCATTATTAACTTCTTATTCTTCTGCTTGTTACCCCCACCCCAATTTTTTTTTTGAAACATGTAAAGCATAGGGCCTTTATTGAAACGAGGAGAGATGGTAACAATTGATTCCCGATAAAGACATAGAAGGATGCCTTGAAATGAGGAAAGGTGTTGAGGATAATGTACATTAATTATGGGCATCCTTGGGGCATCGAATCCTCAATGATGTGGTTGCATGGTTTTTGGCCTATTAACTTTAGTGTGATATTTTTTCGATTAAGGAGAAAACTTACATTTCGTTTTTTATTATGTAGCCCATGAGAGAAGGAGATGTTTGGAATGTTAATTTGTCCAAGTGAATAAATTCAAATTCGTATTTACTTGTGCATATTAAAGCGACATGAAAAACATGAGAAAGGAGATGTTTGGAATGTCAATTTAGTCCAAGCGAGTAAATTAGAATTTGTGTTTATTTGTGTATGTGAAACTGACATGAATAAAAGAGTAAGGAAGAAGCATCGATTTTTTTTTTGTTATGGCTTTATAACATTTGCATTTGAGTAATATCATATTGAGAATGCATACACATAATTACCTTACATGGTATGGGATAAAAGTGGGGTGTAGACAAATTTGCATGCTAGGCATAACACAAGAGATAATTCCACATGGAGGATAAATTCATGTAGGCATATCAAATCTCACATTACTACACTAGTCACCCGACAACCTTGACATGGTAAACATGATCTTTTTTCACAATATCTCATTGTTACTCCTTCACACTAGCTTTGCATAGCTCATCCATGGCCACACGTTCTTGTAGGTTGGTTGTGACGACCCATATCAAGATTTGAGCTTCAACTATGGTGGTTTTATGAACACTGTGGGGTGGCAGAATAAGCTCGTTGTCGTCCTCTTGGATGAGGCCACACCTACTACAGGATCTATTAGCACACCTCATTGATGAAGGGGACATGCACCTTATCTGAAGCCAACCTTAGTGGAAATGCATGATGGACAAGCAAGATTGCCAGATTGCTTGCTACAGGATCTATTAGCACACCTCATTGATGAAGGGGACATGCACCTTATCTGAAGCCAACCTTAGTGGAAATGCATGATGGACAAGCAAGATTGCCAGATTGCTTGGTAATGGAGAATGGGTGGTGGAAATCGTGTCGTAGATTTCCATGCTAGTGTGTAGATACTCATAGGTTGTGAACAAACCAAGAGTCATGTGGTGGTTATGACCACAAAACACATGGGCCATTGGGCTTATCCATGATATGCTAGGGGCAGGGCCACTCATGGAAGCTATATAATGGGCTTTTGAAAAAGTGGAGAATCTATGCTTAGAGTGAAGGAATATTCTAGTGTGTGTTGGAGATCTACCATTGGATCAAGAATTCGCTCTCTTTCTCTTGCACGCACGCGAAAGACCACTTTGCTAGCCCATTGTTTCATTATTAGCTTCCTCCCTCAGCTTCTTCGGCTTGTACCCGCCACATATTTTTGGATCGGTCAGTACTCTGTCTATGAGGTTTTTATGCATGCTTATGCTAATCGCATGAGTTTTTCTTGCCTGCCCATGCTGATTAGATGATGATTTCATGTCTGCTTATGCTAATTACTCCATCTTTTCATGTATGTGTCTGCTATTTCCATTCTAATTAAGGTTTATCGGTCACATACGTGTCCTTTTCATCAGAGGTTCTACCTCTAATCTTAGCGCATTTCGGCTCTTTCTGTTTAGCCTGTTTCCGTTTGTTCTAAGTTTGTGCTTGTGTTAGTGCTTTCTTTTTCTGCACTGTCTGAGCTTGGATGCAAATGGGGTTTCAAGTATCCCAGAAGATCTATGATTCTTAGGTTGTAGCATTTCGTCGGCTTTAGATGCAAAATGATTTTAAAGTTAACGAGTAATCTTTCTACAACTGCATTATAAATATATGTTCACACAAGTAGGGCACAGGCTTCAGATCCATATACAAAGGAGATTCTGCCAAACTTTACTTGTGACTTTGTCCATGATTGTAACTATGTGAATGTCATTCAATACGTGTATGTGTGTGCCCGCTCATGTATGTTCATGCTATATGTGTGCTGTGTACGTACATATGTATGTGTGCTATATGTGGTGTGTTGTGCATTTACATATATGTATATATGTGTATATATATGTATTGTGCCCCCCCCCCCCCCCCCTTCATCCTTTACAACATACACACGTGCGTGCACGTGTATGGATGCACATATATACACAATAACATACTTATACACACACATGCATGCACATGTCTATACCTACATATATACACAATAACATACTTACATTCATACATGCATATATAAATCTAAGTTCTTACGTGAACTTAATACCAAGATCTTGTACTGGAAATGGGGTAGGGTTGTTTTGGTCATTTTTGAAATTTTAATTGAGTTTTCATATTATTTGTTTTTGGCTCTGTAATCATATTCTTGGATGTTTTCTGTTCTTATGATTGTTCCAAACACGATGAAGCATCAATTAAAACAAATCACCTTTAAAATTTTACACCTTGAGTTATGTACTTTGGTAGTTTTTGTGCGGGCTGAATGAGCGTTTTTAAATTTTTTTTGATCATCATTCATATGCAGAAAAAAGAGCTGGGCAACATGGTTCATTTCAAAGTTGTAAAGAAGGAAACAAGTCCTTACGATGGTCAAAAGCCTGGGACTTCGGGGCTGCGCAAAAAGGCATGCCACAATTTCTAAAGCCCAGCTTTTTTGTCTCAAGTATTGGTTTTCAATGTTAAACACAAGGGTTTTCAATAAGGTGATCATGACATGGAACACGTGGGCATTGCTTTATTGTGGAATGAATAGGTCAGCAACATGAAAGTGCTGGAGAGTACCCAATGTGAAGTCAAAATTGCATTTCCCTTCTTGTTACCCTTATCATGTATGCAATTTATGTGACGAGATGTGGGGCTTACCTATCAATTTCCTGGATGCATGTGATAAGTGAGCCCCGAAGTATGTCAACATCTGGATAAATCTCTCCTCTATCAGCATGAGAAAGCAGTCCAGGCACATTTTGGATGGGGGCATGCCAAGCTATGCACATGTAGAGCTTCCAAATCCATATCTGGTCACGTGGTTCCACTTCTCTTGGTTAGTTTGGCTGCCCCTAGTTCCATGTTTGGCACATGCATCACTCCTTCGGTGCATGGGACTTGACTATGGGCTAGGTATGTTGGGATCGAAACACCTCATTGCAAGCCTTGCTAAAGGAAGGAAAGATGACCTCAGAGTGAATGTTGTTTGGTGTAGTTCAGGGCAGGCCATTGGGACCTAGCGAGGGGGTGTGAGCGTACAATCATGCACAGCTCTAGTGTGGAAAGGGATCAGGCTCATGATAAGCTTACCTCTCCTTGATTGAAAGAGTGACATCTTTTGATGCTACGGCAGCTGTACACCGGAATTGCTATGTTGCATTTGGGAAAGCCTGCATCTCCAAGTCAAATTCATTGATTGGATTAACCGTTTGGAATCCTTCTTTGAAAAGGTGATAAGGACAGAAAATAACACAAAAGGTGCTGCAAGCATGGACTTACGTCATCGGCAAAGCAGTGACATGGTGGTGACAATTCGTAACAAGGCACACACACAAACAAGATTACATTGCCTGCACTTGGAGCAGTTTTCTATAGAGTTGGAAAAATGTTTAACACCCAGAACTCAAATACAAATATTGAGTAATTGGAATAAAGCTCAACAGCTAGCTGTACAGCAAAATATTATTTCCCAGCTGGCCTGACTTAAGTGTTGGTTAGATGTTACGAGCAGTAGTGGGGGGACGTCATGACACTTCAGAAACAAGAGTCAATGGGAGATAAGACCTGAAGCTAGGCCACATGATAAACGCAAATGGAGGCTGGAAAGGAGGTATGTGAATAACCTCTTATGAAAAATGAAGAAAATTTGCTTTTAAAAGAGAAGTTACATTGTAACTCAACTTTCAAGTCTAGAAGTGTCACAAGAACCTGTTAGGTATGTATGATCTGCCCAATGGGTGGTGGTGGGATAGTGAATTCCCGGATACATCGCATAAGAGCAGGAGACCTCATGAAGTAATCCACAACATGGCTATCTGAGAGAGAGAGAGAGAGAGAGAGAGAGAGAGAGAGAGAGAGAGTTAGTTTTGCCATGTGACCCAGGAAAAGCTTATGTTCTCAATTTGATATTACTGCATGCAGGTCACTGTATTTAAGCAACCCAATTATGTGCAAAACTTTGTGCAAGCATCATTCAATGCATTGCCTGCAGAGAAAGTAAAAGGTCAGTTTTTTTCCCTCAAATAGAAAAGCTATTTTTTTGGGAATAAGCAAACATAAAATAAGTAAATGGCCATGATGTGTGTGTAGCATATTACTATACATAAAATTTATGACAGTAAGATTAGTTTACACTGTTCTTGTGACATGCGGAAGCTGAAGATCTCTTTTTGAAAGATTAGGCTTGTGCATTTTGGTTGAATGAGAGAAGAAGAAGTGCATAGTACATGAGACAGGGTGCCAATAACCCATGGAAGGCACTGGCATACATGGTGTAATACACCCTTCTTGAGTCTAGGCCAAAAGAAACTCTAGGGATCCTTGCTGATTATTGGTGATCATGTTGCCATGGATCGCCAAGATGCAGAACGACAGGGATGTGGTTTGAGAAAGCGGTGCCAACTAGGATGCTTATGGAGCTGTCCTTCTTGTAGAGCCACTTGTCAAGATAGGAAGGATTCAGTCGGGCGTGGTTCGGGTGCTCGGTCTTGGTAGTGTGACATGGAGAAGTGGAAGTTGTGTGAGATGTGGCTGAACACCGGCAAGTGCCTAGAATCTTGGCCTCTACTGCAGAAGAGGAGCTTCTCCCAAGTCACTCTCTACGTTGCGATTGTGGTGTCTGAGCTACCCCCTCAACAATTCTCTGAAGCTGCACCATGCATCTGCATAGGGAAGGCTTTGCCTCTCCTCGATGCGGAATGGTGTGGTCATGGGCCTCATTAGGGTTATAGATGTTGAGGCAGCTAACACGATCCTCCCCAAGAGTAACCCATTGTGCCTTGCCTAGGACTATGATACCAAAATTTGATACGTGTGGCAAGAGTTCGCTTGTGATGGGGATGCACACCCGGCCCTTGTTGCTTAGGGGCCTGATTGCCAAAAGCTTCGTGTTGGTAGTTTGTCATGACCAAACCTTCTCCAAGATCCCCTAAACACATAATAAACACATGGTTAATTGAAATAAATATCGGCAAGCTTAGGCTTTCCACCCAACCGTAATACAATAACTCATTGGGTGACGGCATAGCTCCGAGCGCGCGGGGGGGGGGGGGGGGGACGACATGGCACGACACTGCACTGCGGGGGGAGGGGGGGCTGAGGGGGCTGAGGGCACCCCACCGGGGGGGTTGTCTACCATTTTGGAATAGCAAACCATTCCGAATTAAGGAACTAACGCTTGACCCTTGTATCAAGTGTTAGATTCTCTGAGCTATGGCAATCATCAATGGAGCTCCCTTGCTAGACCCGTTGCCAATATTGACCAAAATATTTGATCAGTCCCAATCTTAGTGAAACCCAATTGATTCACCTCACCAATCCTACTCAAGGCATCGGCAATCCTTCTATACTTAAATTTCAAAATCAAAATTTTTCTTAAGTCCCATCTTGCCTGCCTTTCACTGAACTGAGGTTGGTCATGTACATACTTTTAAGATTCATAGTCAGTTCCTAGGTATCGAGTCTCGACTTGGTAGTGGTGTTTGTGTTCAAGGCACTCTTTGTGTTACTGGCCGCCATAGTCTCATCAAAGACATTGGCGGCTTTGATAGTCTCTTATGCTGTCCCGCAATGGCCCTTATGAACCTCATATTGGTAATTGCCCATCAATCCAGGGATGAAAAATCCACACAAAGTGTGCGGATCCATGTGTGCAGCATGGGCAGCCAAGTCATGGAATTTCTGCACATAGTTATCAAAAGGCATCTCCTGCATGTAAAGCTTTATTAGCTTATTGAGCGCTCTCTTCAGCTTGCCACCCTTCACTTTATAAAGAGGCGATGCACTTTCTCAAAAACGCCAAAAGCAAGATTAAAAATGCATGCTTTCAAAAATAAATTTTTATCATCAAAGGTTATTAAACCTTATAAACAATAAAATCCCTTTTGTCCCCTTTCACACTTGGGTTGGCCACCATATATGGGTTTCCTTTTCATATCCAACTTGATGCCGTTCACATTGTCCATCCCGTGCCTGTGCCCGTGCCCGTGCCCACATGCTTGTTGTCCAGAGGGAAAAACACAAGGTCGTAACAGGAGGCCCTTCCGCACAGGGAGTGCCCAATTGAGGATGGTCTGCTGGTTTCCTTCACCGTTAGGACTTCATGGGGGCAGGCTTTCGAGCTGCTTTCAATGAGGTTATGCAGATAGTCTTACTTCCCAAGCGCATGTCCGAGGGTCTGATATGCCTTATCCCGAAGGAGGGTGGTGATCACTTGGAGATCTGACAATGGAGACACATCACCGTCTTGGGGACGGCATACAAGATCCTGGCCAAGGCGATCAGCCTGCGGCATGCACCCTCAGCCTTCCTCCCAGATTTGATCCTTGCTACTCAGAGTGGCTTCATCCGGTACCGCAGCATCCTGGATAACATCTTCAGCTTTTGGCAGGTGATAGCCATAGCCACAGTTGTGGAGGACATGGCCGCTTTGCTTCTTGTCTTCAAGAAGGCATATGACAGAGTTGAGCCTTTCTGGAGGCGACTATACTGAGACTTAGATTTTCACCTGCGTGGGTCTGGGGAGTTGCAGCCCTTTACATGGGAGCCCACAGCCAGGTCCTTTCGCAAAGGAGAGCGCTTCGCCATTTTCTGCTCAGTGCGCCAGGGCTGCCTGCTTGCACCATTCTTCTTCCTTTTTGTGGCTGAGGCCATGAGCTCCTTTCTTTGAGCATAGGATACAAGCCTCCAGGGGTTCCATTTGCCGATCTCGTCTTGTGTCTGGACAAGACATCTACAGGCATGCCTTGTCCATCTCGGACTGTAACTGGACAAGGCATCCACAGACAGGCAGGCCAGGCAGCTGCTGTGAACAAGGCTGGTCAAAACATAATCGTCAAACCTTAATGAGAAAATCAACACATAGATGTGTGTTGCTTAAGAAAAAGGATGGAGTGCTCAGTGCTTAGAAGCTATATAACTTTTTTTAAAAATGTCAAAGCTGGGTGCATTGATTGAAAATGGTTATTTTGGGTGCCATAGTTGTCCCTTACTTGATTCCTTTTTTTCATGTATTTTTGCAGGTTCAACTATTGTTGTGTCTGGTGATGGAAGATACTTCTCAAAAGATGCTATTCAGGTGTTTCTTCTGTCGGGTTTTGCTATTAAACTCTTTGCGATTGGAGTCATGCGATGGCATTATTGTGTTTTTTTTGTGGTGATTTTTCAGATCATAATAAAAGTAGCTGCTGCAAATGGAGTGAGCCAAGTCTGGGTTGGACAACATGGGTTGTTGTCAACACCGGCTGTTTCAGCCGTGATTAGAAACCGTGTTGGTCCTCATGTAAGACACAACAAAACTTTGAAGAATAGTTTTTACATGATTAGTTTACTGGATTTATTTGGCAATTTAAGTAGGTTTACGGAAAAATTGTAGTGGATAAGTGATGTTTTTCTGTATGATTATGTCAGGGTGAGAAAGCCTATGGGGCTTTTATTCTTACTGCAAGCCATAATCCAGGCGGTCCTCATGAGGTAATGCTCCATATAAGAAGTCCCGTTATTAGTCTGCTTTGTTTCAATCCTGTCTTGTGAGAGAAAGAAGAGTAGTCTGAAATCAGAATCAGCCTGGCACACAGGTGTTAGGGCTCGTGTTTGGACAACAATGGAAGCTCTCACCACAGAGGAAGCAAGCTGGAGAGAGAGAGGGAGGATAACTTGCACGTGTATGCACATAATATTCATTAGTGGTACAAGTACAAGTGATAATAATAAACCTAGCTAAGGGGGGAAAAACCCGTAGGACAAAATTGCCCCTGGAGTTGGTGCATGTTCACATGTAGTACTACATATAAGCATATGCCTTCAATCCAATGGTCATGATATAAACTTAAACGATAGTCTATAAGTGACACTTATTGCTTGGGGAAATGTTGCCAAACTAATACTAATGCCTAATACACATTTCAGTAGCTGTCACACATATAAAATCCTTGCCAAGGTGATCAATCATCATTGGCTTCAGCCTCTCCTCCCCGATCTCATTTATGGCACTAGATAGGTTTTATTTGGGATTGGAGCATCTTGAATAATATTTACCTTTTGAGAGGCGATAGTCTCAATGCACATTTGGCAGGAGGATCTCGTGGTTCCTCTCCACTTCAAGGAGGTGATTGGCCTTTCTTGGAAGGCACTATGCTGCAGATGGGTGTTTCGGCATTCTTGATTCAGGGGTTCTCGTTCCTCTACTCGCGGAGTCCTCATTAGGGGCAAGAGGGGAGTTCTCCCCTATTTCTTGCTCGGTTTGACAGGGATGAAAGAGTGCACAGAGCGGAAGCAATAGAGCACTAGAGTGTGCTGAATAGAGAGTGCAAGAGAGAGAGAGAGAGAGAGATGGAGCAACTATGCTGAATATACTGAAGCAATACAGTCCCAAGCAAGAGAGACAAGTAGTCTCATAAGTGAGGGAGCAAAAGATATACAAGGCAAGATACAAAACTGAGAGGCCAGCCCACCTATTTATAGGTGGGGAGTGTTGGCCGACTGGAGACACTGAAGCTGGCCGATTGGAGGACTGAACTGGCCGATTGGGAAAGGCTAGGAAAAATCCCAAAAAAATATATAAAATATGGGTGGCCATCCCACAATCAAGGGCCATGCAAAAAGGACCAAAAGGACACCAGAAATGGGCAGAAACTAGGGATGAATGTGCTAACACCTCCTCTCAGCACCAGATGCTGAACATACTCTGGGAAGCTAAAGAAGTCGTCCTCTGTCAAAGACAAAAGAATGCAGCAATAATAGGTACCAGGAAAGCTCCACAAGCAATCTCCACAGCAACTCAGCTACAAAAGCAACAGAACAAGCTGCCAGGTACATTGCTCCTCTAGAAGAAAACAACCATGTAGGTTGTGTCGTGCTGCTCCAAATATTGGTGCCAAACCCAAATGTAAACACAGTGCCACAGAAATCCCTAGAAGCTTGTAGCTCCAGGAAGATAATAACCTCAAAAGAAATAGAGTCCATCTGCTCCAACTTTGTACCAAGAGTAGCCAAATGCTGTACAATAGCATCCTCCTCGAAGGTCGGCATCGCCAGATGTAAGAACTCAACTGCCCCATCTGAAAACTGATGTCGGGACTCCACAAGCCTAACCAAATCCAAATCCCAATCCTTCAAGCCTTGGAAGTACCATTGTGCCCCTACCACGGTCACGGACACACCTGACCACAATCCAGAATCCTCACATAGAGTAAGGGAAATAGGAACATTCACAGTAGTGGTAACTGAAGTGGTAGTAGCGTCCTCAATAGCATCACACAGCGTAAAAGCAGGCTTCTCCATAAAAGGCAAAGGGACCAGCAACACATCCTGGTCATTGGTTGTTGAAGAAAGAGTCGGAGGCAAAGCAATAGGAGACAAATCTCCCTCAGGATCTGTGAGCAAAGATAGCCCACTATCTTCCTCAGAAACATTACCAAAGATATCATCCTGGCAAGGAGAAGTATGCACAGAAACTGAAGGCAAGGGAACAGGAGAAACAAACTCCTCAGATGCAGTGAGCAAAACTAGCCCACTATCCTTTGCTACAGGAACATCTCCAAAAGAAGTATCCATAAGATCACTGGTTGCATAGCACCTAGAAGTAGAAACTATCGACCGATTAGTGACATCACCATATAGGTCACAAAGCAACTGCAACATATACAAAGTAGAAGCATCATCAGCATAGTTGTCAGGTACGATACCGTACGGTTCGTACGATACGATACCATATGGGAAAATACAGTACGATATAATTTTTTTTTTCTTATTGTACGATAAAATACGGTGTTTTAAAAAAATACTTATAAACTTAGGTATTTCCAAGTCTAGATATGGAGTATTTTAGAAAGGAGGGAAGCATCATAGTATAGAGGAACTCAAACAGCAATAGATAAGCAAAAAAAAGACCATTACCTCCCAAAAAAAATTAAAATTTTTGAAAATTTTTTCCCTGAAAAAATCCGTACGGTATTCCGTACGATAAGGCATCGTACGCTGTACGAAAACAACCTTGATCATCAGGAGCATAGATGAAGTGTCGAAGAACCGAATCCTGACAATTCGGGAGGAGAAAGCCATAGATCTGTCCATGAGTCTTTCTCCAACAACACACATCCTCCGCATAGGCAAAGTCCGTCAAGCACCGATTATTGTACGAGAGAAACTCCATCAAACCATACTCCTTGAGAATAGAAGTAACCTGCAACTTCCATGATTGAAAGTTACCACCAGAAAGCCATAGATCTGTCCATCAGTCTTCCTCCAACAACACACATCCTCCGCAGAGGCAAAGTCTGGCAAGCACCGATTCTTGTACGAGAGAAACTCCATCAAACCATACTCCCTGAGAATAGAAGTAACCTGCAACTTCCATGACTGAAAGTTACCACCATCCAATTTGTCTGCCTAATCTAGGAAATAACAAGAAAGTGGTACAGGAGCCAAATCTAAAGTTGTCGTCATTGATCCAACCAATAGGACCAAACCTCATAAGATAAAAAACTATCCGAATCAGAAAATGCTGAGGTAGGTCCCTTCCTCCCACCAAAATGCAGCCCTAATAGGCTGGACAGCACCCGAAAATCCTCTTGCAGCAAAAAAATGCAGAAGCTTTTGTTGACTGTACCTCCAACCTTGAGGCCACCAGAAGAGAGAAGCAAAAAATGCAGATTTGATAGAGAGAAAAGGCAGCCACATAGGGCTTGGGAATGTGTTGTAAGATGGTGCAAGAGGGAAAGGCATCAACTAGGACTGTAGCTTGGGCTCTCCTCAAGAAAAAAAACGCACAATCTCAGAAGTAGTGTCCACCACAGGTACCAAGGGAGCCAAAGCCCGAACCACCACAATCCCCCTCTGCACAAGGGAATGTCCACCGGAGGGGAAAACGCAGCCAAAGAGGGGCTGCTGTCTTGAAAAACAGGCTGCCTAGATCCTGAAAGAGTGCACAGTGCGGAAGGAGAGTGGCACTAGAATGTGCTGAACAGAGAGTGCAAGAGAGAGAGAGATATGGAGCAAACTATGCTGAATATGCTGAACCAAAACAGTCCCAAGCAAGAGACAGTGTTAGTCTCATAAGTGAGGGAGCAAATATGTACAAGACTGAATGAGAAATGAGAGGCCAGCACCCACTATTTATAGTGGGGAAGTGTTGGCCGACTGGAGCTCATAAATAGGCCGACTGGAGCTGTTGGACATGGCCAACTGGAAAAATGCTAGAATGGCTGGGAAAAATCCCAAAAAAATAGTAAAAAAGGGGTGGCCAGCCCACAAGCAAGGGCCATGCAAAAGGGGACCAAATGGGCACCATAAAGGGCAGAAACTGGGGATGAAAGTACTAACACCCCCTCTCAGTACCAGATGTTGAACAAACTCCGAGAATCTGAAGATGAGGAGCCAAGGAAGCCTGAGAAACCGGCTTGGTGAACAAATCTGCAGCATTCTCTGCGGAAGGACAATACTCCAAACGCAAATCTCCAGCAAGAACTCGTTCACGAACATAGTGATACTGAATCTCAATGTGTTTCGTACGAGCATGAAACACAGGGTTCTTGGCGATGGCGATGCAGCTCTGATTGTCACACCAAACAAGAGTAGATCCGGTAGGAGGACAGCCAAGCTCCTCCAATAATCTCCGCAACCATATCGCCTCACATGCAGCATAACAAACTGCACGGTACTCGGCCTCGGTAGAGGAAAGTGCCACAGTAGGTTGCTTTTTACTGCTCCAAGAAATGGCTCCAGACCCAAGTGAAAAAACACAACCAGTGGTCGAACGCCGGTATCTGGATCTCCAGCCCAGTTTGAGTCAGACCATCCAACAAGAGTGCGTCCTTGGCCATAAAAGATGCCAAAATCCAGAGTGCCACGCAAGTACCGAAGAACTCTGAGAGCACACTGCCAATGCTGCTGACGGGGTTTGGATGAGAAGGAACTCAATAAACTGACTGCGAAGCATATGTCCAATCGGGAGTAGGTCAACCATACCAAACAACCGACGAGAACCCGATACTGTCCCTAATCAGTCCCTGGAGAAGCATCAAGTGAAGAAAGCTTCTCACCAATATTCATAGGAGAAGATACTGGTTTGTACCCAATCATCTGAAATCTGTCGAGAATCTCCCGAGTGTACTTCTGTTGAGAGAAAAAAATGCCCTTCGAGGTCTGGCAAATCTCAAAGCCAAGAAAATAATGCAAGAGGTCCAGATCCGTCATCTCAAACTCTGTCTCCAAAGCATCCATAACAGAACGGATTCGCACAGAATAAGAACCTGTAAAGATGAGGTCATCAACATAGACCACAATGATAACAATCAACCCCCTCTCAAGGAGGATATAAAGGTTCGAATCTGCATGAGAACGGCACAGGCCGAGCTTCTGAAAGAACTCCTCAATTCCGTTGGTACCAAGCCTGCGGAGCCTGCTTTAGACCACATAAAGCCTTCTTCAGCCGGTACACATGATCCTGTTTGCCCGGAACAACAAATCCTGGCAGTTGATCAATATAAACCTCCTGTGTGAGCTCTCCATTTAGGAAAGCCGACTTGACGTCCATCTGGAAAACGGGCCATCTATGATGTCCTGCAAGTGCAAGAACGGTGCGAATGGTAGTCATTCGGGCCGTTGGAGCGAAGGTCTCATCGAAGTCGACACCAGGGCGCTGAGCATAACCCTTGGCAACCAACCTCGCCTTGTGCTTGTCTAAGCTGCCATCAGCTCGGAACTTTGATTTGAAAATCCAACGCACACCAATCACCTTAGCTGCAGAGGCCGAGGTACCAAAATCCAAGTGCCATTCCGTTCGATAGCATCCAGCTCTGTCTGCATAGCATGACGCCAAGTGTCAAATCCCCTCGGATCCCCTCGTGATCGATCTTGGTTCGGGACTCGAATCCTGCAAACAAACGAATAAACAAACAACAAAGGGGGTGCAGGCCTGACTCACCTCCCAACCATGACAGCCGTGGGCGAGCCCACAGACTTGGCTGTCCCCACCGAGCCACGACCTGAGCTAACTAGGTTGATGTACCGACCAATCTCCTCCTCGCGACGTCCCATACCGCCATGAAGCTGCCCTCGCGAGCCTCAAGACTGCTGCCGGCCTCGGCTGCGTAAAGCAGGTGCACGTCTGCACTAGATCTAGGCTCCAAGACCATAGAGCTCTCACAAACTCGCGAGATTCTCTATATCCCAATAACTAACCTTGGCCACCCTTTTATAGGCTCTTGGCCGGTCATCAGGCGTCCACACTTTGGCGCTCGCCCGTCCATACTTGGATGCCCGCCCGTTAGTATATCCCTAACTCAGCTCGTCAATCAGCCTGCCTAGTTCCAAGCTTCCCCAAGCCTCGAAACTAGTCTTGCGTGCGTGTAGCACACGGTAGATACACATTGTGCACATGGCATACTCCCCTTCCTCTAAGAGCTCACTCCTGAGCTCACTAAAAAGCCAGGGTAATCTCTCTGAAGAGTAGTCAATGTCTCCCATGTAGCGTCCTCCTCCACACGATCCTTCCACTTGATCTTGTATTCCGTGATAAGCGTATGACGCAATCTTCATTCACGAAATCCAAGAATCTTTTTAGATTCGTGCGGAACAAATGTCATATCCTCGACATCTATAATTTCTTGAGGAGTAACCAACTGATCTGCTCCACCCAGAACTTCCTTAAGTCTACTGACATGAAATACAGGATGAACTTTCACATGAGAAGGCAAATCCAATTCATATGCAACTGAACCAATCCGTCGTGTAACACGAAATGGTCCACAGTATCTAGGGGATAATTTCGGAGATCGACCTGTCCGTAAAGTCTCGGAATCTTTCGGAACTCGCAAATACACCATCGTTTCTTCAGAGAACTCTCTGAGTGAACGATGTCTATTAGAATAAAACCTGTCCTGTTCTTGAGCACTTCTAATAGATTCCTTCGCAACTTGTAACATTTCTTGCATATCTTGCAAAAAATTACGTGCTGCGTTGTCATGTGCACAGTGGGTATCTACTGTGTGCTATACGCATGCAAGACTAGTTTCGAGGCTTGGGGAAGCTTGGAACTAGGCAGGCTGATTGACGAGCTGAGTTAGGGATATACTAACGGGCGGGCACCCAAGTATGGACGGGCGGGCGGCCAAGTGTGGACGCCCGATGACCGGCCAAGAGCCTATAAAAGGGTGGCCAAGGTTAGTTATTGAGCATAGAGAGTCTCGCGAGTTTGTGAGAGCTCTATGGTCTTGGAGCCTGGATCTAGTGCAGACGTGCACCTGCTTTATGCAGCCGAGGCCCACAGCAATCTCGAGGCCCGCGAGGGTAGCTTCGTGGCGGTATGGGACGTCGCGAGGAGGAGATTGGTCGGTACGTCAACCTAGTTAGCTCAGCTCGTGGCTCGGTGGGGATAGCCAAGACTGTGGGCTTGCCCACGGCTGTCATGGTTGGGAGGTGAGTCAGGCCTGCACCCCCTTGCTTGTTTGTTGTTCGTTTGTTTGCAGGATTCGAGTTTCGAACCAAGATCGATCACGAGGGGATCCGTGGGGATTTGACAGTGGTATCAGAGCATACCTCGTGAACGAGCAAGTCGGTAGGTAGAGAAGAAGAGGTCGAAGAACGGTATGTGAAAAAAAAGCTTGCTGTTTTTTCTGTTGCATACTGCAGTTTTCAGTTTTTGTATGTGTTTTTCCTTCATCAAAGAACCCCATGTTGATGGGAGATGGTAGGTTGAGTAAGGGTTGATTGCTTTTGCAAAGAAGAGAAGTTTTGGTTGTGCAGTCGCATGTACAGTCGTGAGAGAAAAACAGAAAAAAGCATGTTTCCTTTTCGTTGCTTTTTGGTGCACGAGAGGGAGAGAGAGAGTGAGGGCGAGAGACGTGCTGTCACGTTGGCAAGTTGGTGCACTGGAGCTGGCGTGTACTGCAGGCAGTGGTAATAGGCGGGCTGAAGGCGTCTAGGCCAAGCGGGCAGCGCCCAGGCTTGCCCAGGCCTACGCCAGGTGGCCAGGCAGCCAAGCCACGTAGGCGCCTAGGCTACGCCAGGCGGGCTGGTGCCCAGGCCAGGCGGGCAGCGCCCAAGCCTACGCAGGCGCCCAGCCATGCGTTGTAGGCGGCCAGTGCAGGTTTCGTACAGGCGCCGAGTTTCCAGCAGCCGACACGCAGGCAGGTTCTGGCGCACGCAGCAGTGACGACAGCATGCGCCGTCGGGCTAATCCAGGCGCCAGGAGGGAAGCGGAAAAAAAAAAAACACGTAAGGAAAGCAACGTTTTTATGCTTTCGTTTTTGTTTTTTTTTAGGGGAGGTTAAAATTTTTAAATTTTAAAAGAACCCCCCTCTTTAAGGTTTCCAAAGGTGTCTATATTTTTTTTAAGAACAGCGAATATATATATCCATATATATATATATATATATATATATATATATATATATATATATAAATATATATATATATATATATATATATATATATATTTATTCAAGAAAAAAAAAAAAACAAAAAACACAAAAGCTAAAGCAAAAGCTAAGCATAGCTTTTCGAGATTTTTTGGCTTTTGGGAAACCTTTATAAACCCCTCTAGTGGGCTTCTTGCCACACATCTCTCGAGTTCTCAAGTTCTCAAGTTTTCAAGCTCTCAAGCTCTCAAGTTCGCTCGCACTTTTGTTGTGCAAAGACCAAATTTTCTCTCCACGTAAACTCTTCACGATGTCGACCCAAGAATCAGAGTTGGAGCCCCTCGTGGAACGCGAAGGCTTGCCGGCTACGGAAGGCACCGATGCCGATCTTTTTGACGAGTTTGTGTCAAAATCAGATTTCCAAGAGTTCAAAGTAGCTCTCGAAGCTTCTTCGTCGGAACGTCAGGCACAAATCGCAGCCCAGATGCAAGCTTTGCAGAACTCCATCGCTCTATTGACCACTACCCTCTCTACTTTTTCGGGAATGGATACCTTGGCTTCTGCTTTAGGCCCCAATATTACTCCGGAACCGTTCGGGGGCGAGCAAAAGCAGCGAACCAAGGAGATCGTGGACACTTGGCTACATAAGTGGCAAGTTCACTTTCAGTTTCATCCATATGATGATGGAAAGAAGATACAGTTAGCAGCAGGTTTTCTGTCCGGCAAAGCTTTACTTTGGTGGAAGGAACTGAACCCAAAGCCGACGACTTGGGCACAATTTGAAGATATTTTCAAGAAAGAATTCCTCAAGAAAGAGGATGACTACGATGTTGTTGCCCGGTTTTCAGCTTTGACCATGACCTCGCAGCACCTCACTTATGAGGTCTACCTCCAGAAATTTCGTGA
This sequence comes from Cibotium barometz, assembly GCF_041138505.1. NCBI lineage: Eukaryota > Viridiplantae > Streptophyta > Polypodiopsida > Cyatheales > Cibotiaceae > Cibotium > Cibotium barometz. Next base: position 50,404,224 of record NC_141054.1, on the reverse strand, counting down.
CTTGCAGATGAAGGCTACAAAGATGGATCCCACTACTCTGTTGGAGTTTTTCGTAGCTGGTTTACCCGACTCGTACCGATTACATGTTAAAAATAACAAATGTAAAACTTTGGACGAGGCCATTCATTCAGCTTGTATCTATGATGATACGATGGTCTCTTCCAAATCAAAACCCGTTACCGAGCAGGGGAACAAGCATAAAAGAAAGTTCTCCGCACCTATGGCTAACACCAAGGTGGTAAGGTACGTAGTGTACGGTACGCTATCAGTACGTACGGAACGTACTTCTGTACGGAACAAATTTTAAGGTACGTAAACAGTATGTACCATTTGTAAACAGTCCTAGAAACCTGAATATTTTGTAGACATAGCAACCAAAATACTTAAAATAAAGAGACCGAACCTCATTACTTAAAGTTTAAATCAATTATCAGTTACCAAGCTCATTACACAATACCTCATGTTAACATTAAACAGTCATAGTGATATAAGCAAGAACCATGAAAGTCATAGATAATAAAAGAGAGTACAAATATCATGTCTACAGCTGCCAGCACATGTCCTGGTCCACAAGTGCAAAAAGCAAAACAATGAAACACTACACAGTTGTCTAGACTCTAGAGTCTAGACGCAAGAGTCTCAAATCTCATCATCAGATGAAGATGATGAGTCTTCTGAAGAGAGCATGCCTCCATCATTGATACCATTGCCCTCTTCATTGAACTCTGGCTCAGTAGCAACAAGCTCCAGTGCATCCTCATCATGTGCCTCGGGAATCTGAGTGTGAATGAGTTCGACAGCCTCATTTGCACGCCTCTGCTGGGTGCGACGAACTGGAAGCTTTCCCCTGCGAATGCTCTCTCGTCTCACAGAGCCTGGATCTGGAGCTGCCGGGCGTAGAGGAATGCTGAGAGATCGTGCACGTGAGCGGGTCACACAACGATCCACGCTCTCAAGCTCTCTATGTAAAGCTCTCAAAATCTCCTCTTGCTCATCTCTAATCTGCCGATCCACAAGCTCCGGGCTGGGTTCATCTACCATTTTGAGTAGTGTTGGATCAACCTGTTTAAACATGCCACAAATTGCATATTGGACAATGGACATCCATTGAACTACAAAAAAATTTCTACTTCTAAGTTCTTATTGAGTCCAAATTTCAATGTATACCTGCTTCGGTGACCCCAAAGCACGGTAGCTTCGCACGAGCCTCATGTTAGCTCTGCAATACACCAACTTCTCTAATTGAGAAGTACTAAGGCGATTCCGAATCTTAGTGTGTATAAGGGAGTATGAGCTCCAGTTCCGCTCACATGCTCCAGCTGAGCAATCCTGTGCAAAAATGAGTGCAATGCGAGCAAATTTGTAAATCTTTCAATGCTAAAACATCAATCTTCATTTCCGAAGATTATACTTTAGAGATTAATTACAAGTTACCTGAGATAGAACACGAAGAGCAACTCGTGAAAGGTTTGGAAGACCAACCCTTCCATAAGAGTGCCACCATGTCAAAGGGAATTTCATGGCTTCCTTCCTCAATGACACAGGTCTCGCAAATGAAGCACCAATACCACTCATGTAAGTGGTGAACTCTCTATCAATCTGAAGTTGCTCCTCCTCTGAGAACATCCTTCCCACATACTCTGACTGCTTCATGCTCAAAGCAGTATTATTCCATAGCTCTGGCGACCTGTAGAGAGGATGGAGCATGGCAGCCATCGCATGGATGGGACGGCTCATGAATGTCCACCGTTTGTCGACAATGTCTAGGATCTCACCTCGGCTGAAAATGAGAGATTGAACATACATGTCTTAGGTTATAGTGCTAAGAGAATCGAGAATCGAGAAGTCATAAAAATCAAAGAAAGAGGAAGAAATTAGAACTATTGCTTACCGTTGAGCAGTCATCATGGAGCACTGAGCAACATGGTCTTTCATTTGCATAAACAAATGAAAGACCAGCCCCAAAGTTGAGCCCTCCATGTCTGTAAGTCGGAGAAGGACATACACGGGCTTAAGTGCAACTGAAAGGCTATGAACTTGCTGCCAAAAATCATCATCCAGGATCCGCCTCTGCAAGTATTTTGTACGCTCATCCTCTGAATTATGCATCTGTCGCCACCTTGGATCCACAACTGTTGATGATAGTGAATCTCTTATCTTGTAGAGCCTATCCAAGACCAAGAACATGTAGGCAAACCTGGTCTTGGATGGTCTCACCATATCCAAAGGGCTATGGCTCCGAAAGATGGCAAGAGCCTGATGCTTCTTGCGGAAGAAGGTGGTGATCTTTACAGCATCTGCAACAATGGGCTGCACCCAAACAAGCTTCCCAATGTCTTCCATAAGTAAATCAAGACAATGGGTAGCACATGGAGTCCACACTATGTGGAAACTCTGCCTCGACCATTTGACCCATTGCCTTGCAGTTAGAGGCGTTGTCGGTCACCACCTGCACAACATTGTCCTCCCCAACCTCAAGGATAGCCTGTCGAATGTGGCCATAAATGAACTCCCCTGTGATCCTGTCGCCTGCTCTCCCTGCATCCACGGCACGCAAGAAATAGGTGCCCAAGCAAGATGACACAAGGATATTGATTATGTGCCTCTTGCGAATGTCTGCCCACCCATCTGAAATAATAGTGCATCCAAACTCCTGCCAACCTGCTTTCACAGGTGTGAGCGCCTTGTCTATCAAGGCCTTCTGCTCATCCAACATGGATGTACGCATCTTCGTATAATGAAGACTTGTCCATGTCTCAGTAGGCCCTACCTGCGCAATTGCTTTCACCATTCTTTTCCATTGGTCTGTCCTTAACACATTGAAGGATATATTACACTCAATAAGAGTGCGGCAAATCTCCATTTCTGCCACCCTTTGCCGCTCTTTTACCCAGGCTTGTGATGAGATACAAGAACGCAGAGTGGATTGCTTTGATGCCTCCCCTGTACCTCTCGCATCTTGTGGCAGGAGGTCCTCATCATCAGCAATACGTGCCCTCTTCCTGCCTGTGGTGGATTGGGCTGAAGCCGAAAGACCCCTCATCTACTGTACCTGAACCTGTAACATCTCCAATAAAAGCATCATGGAGAGCATCTTGCGTACTTTCACCACCTCAACACTGCTTGCACCACCCATTGCAGGACAATTCTCCGCAATCAATTGGTCCCTCACAGCTTGTGGTATTTTATCACATGGACCACATTGATTGGTGCACCCGATACCTGTCATGTGCTTGATGACGCGAGTTATGGTGCTAGTGTACTGCTCCCCGCAATACTTGCATGCCCATAGCCGAGTACCTGATCCTTGCTGAGAAGGGGTGTTAACAACCCTCAGGACATTGGTGTGGATTGCCCAGTTCGGGTTAGTCTTGCGCGGCATGATGAAGCCTGGGCGTGAGAGAGAGCGAAGAAGAGCGAAGAAGCTACTTTGCAGAGTTTTGCAGGTACACACGATTGTGCAAGTATTCACATGGACCCAAAATTTTTTCGCTTAATGCCCAAAATCTGGTCGCTTATCTGCAAGCGCATGGTCGCCACACACGTTTCGCCACGCCACGCCACTTATTATTATTTTTTAAAAACCGTACGGATCCGTATAGTACGGTACTCTACCGTACTGTACGGATCCGTACGTACGTACGGAATCAACCTTGGCTAACACGAATGAAGGCAAGTCTTCGGACCAACCTTCGAAGAATCCCAGTTCGACACCAGCGAAGAAGAAACGACTCCTTAGGGCTTTAAAGCTCAAGAAGGAAGGACGTTGTTTTATCTGCGAAGAAAAAGGACACATGCGTAATGAGTGCCCGAAGCAAAAGGGTACCAAGTCAAACGCAGGACCCAAGCCAAAGGCAGCTAACCAGTTGTCTTTGACAGGTAAGTCAATTACTGTACTTTCTCGCCCTAGTACTTGTTCTGATTGTCTGTTCAATTCTAAGGTATTTGGCATGCATGATCTTCTCCGAGTTTATGGAGAAGTGAATGGCTATAAAATTCACATTCTTTTAGACCCTGGCAGTTCGCATAACTTTGTTAATTACAAACTTGTGCAGAAATTGAGTCTTGATACGACACTCAGCGACCATACCCCTATGAGGTACGTCTACCTGCGGGCAGACAAGTTTGGGATCGCAAGGTGGAGATGCTTCCAATCCAGATTCAGGACTACAAAGATACTCTGGAATGCTATGTCATGCATCTGGAAAATGTAGACTTGTTATTAGGGATTGAGTGGTTTAAGACTCTTGACGTCCAGATAGATTGGTCTAGTCATATTTTTTCTTTTCAGCATAGGGACACCAAGTATAGTATTTTAGGTGATTGTATTCATCCCTCTCAGGGACCTCTTGTAAATACTATTGATTTTGGAAATATAATGGATTCTTCTTTGTACACCGCTTTCCATTGTGTCTTGATTCCACTTTCTTCTTTCCTCATCCCTTCCATGGATGTGAATGAATTAAGTGTGTTTGAAAGCAAAGAATTACAGAAGATACTTGATTCATTTCAAGATGTATTTCCTAAGGAACTGCCATCGGGTTTACCACCTGAACGGGCAGTAGATCATCGTATTGACTTGATCCTTGGTGCTCATCCTGTGAGTATTCCACCTTATAGGATGAGCCAAGCTGAGGAAGATGAGTTGACTAAACAACTCGAAGATTATTTGAGGATGGGCCAGATCCGTCCAAGTAAATCACCTTGGGGTGCACCTGTGTTGCTTAGGAGAAAGAAGGACAATACTTGGAGAATGTGTGTAGATTACAAAAGATTGAACAAGCTGACAATTAAGAACCGTTATCCTCTCCCTAGATCAGATGACCTAATTGACCGGTTAGCAGGAGCGAAATATTTCACGAAGATAGATTTGCGTACTGGCTACCACCAGATACGTATTCATGAAAGGCATGTCGAAAGAACCGCCTTTCGGACTAGGTATGGCCATTACGAGTTTCTCGTATTACCTTTTGGGTTAACCAATGCTCCAGCCACTTTCCAGCAAATGATGAACGATCTTTTTCGTGAACATTTGGGGAAATTTGTGGTGGTGTTCCTGGATGATATTTTGATTTATAGTCGTACTCTTGAGGATCATGTCAGACACCTCACGATTGTCTTATCTATTTTAAGACAGAATCGACTATATACTAAATTCAGTAAATGTGAGTTCTTTATGACCGACATCATTTACTTGGGACACAAGATCACTAGAGATGGATTGAGCATTGACTATGACCGAGTTCAGAAGGTTTTGGACTGGCCTATACCGCGAACAGTGAAACAACTTCGTTCTTTTCTCGGTTTTGTTGTTTTTCTTAGGAAATCTGTACGGGAGTACTCTCAACTCACACTACCGATGACCGACTTATTGAAAGGTCGTGGACGTAAGTCCAATCAGCCTATCACTTGGAATAACGATTTGGATATGGCCTTCAGACTTTTGAAAGATAAAGTCAAGGAAGCACCTATCTTAGCATTGCCTGATCCTAGTCGGCCTTATGTTCTTGAAACTGATGCCAGTGACTATGCTATCGGGGTTGCTTTATTTCAAGATGGTAGACCGGTTGCTTTTGAAAGTAAAAAGCTCGACGACACTCAATCTCGTTGGCCAACCCTTGAGAAGGAGCTTTATGCTGTGATTCATGCTCTCAAGGTTTGGAGACATTATTTATATGGCTCCAAGTTTGTGGTATTGACTGATCATCAGTCAATCAAGTATGTGTGTGATGCGGATGATTTGAGAGGCAGGAAAGCTCGTTGGGCAGAGTTAATGCAAGATTTTGATTTTGAGATCCGTTATCGGAAAGGGTCCATGAATAATATTGCAGATGCGCTTAGTCGGATTAGAGAGGTGAATACTTTGTCGTTCATCGAGATTTCTACTGACTTATTTCAGTCATTGAGAGGGCTTTGCAGGACTGATAGTTATTTTGGTCCATTTTGGCAGAAGATCCAGGACGGGAGCTCATTGATTGACCAAGACTCGGTGACTGAGCAGTCTACCATTCAGGCTGCAGGAGGCCAGTGGATGATTCGGAATGGTTTACTATTCCGTAATGACAAAATTTCTGTACCACAGATCTCGGACATTAGGTCCAAGATTCTGAGGGAGTGTCACGACGCCCCTTCTGCTGGACACCCTGGGGTACACAGGACGCTATCATTAGTGAAACACACTTTATATTGGCCGAAGATGAAAGGATATGTAGAAGATTATGTTCTCAAGTGTCAGATTTGTCAGGCAAATAAAGCTGAACGCTTTAGACAGGCTGGGTTGTTGCATCCTTTGCAAATCCCAGGTAATAAATGGGAAAGTATTTCCATGGATTTTGTTACCGGATTGCCAAGAACACATCAAGGCCACGATTCTATTTGGGTTGTGGTAGATCGCTTGACAAAAATGGCTAGATTTTTACCGACCCGGAAGACTATTACAGCTACGCAATTAGCTCGGCAGTTTATCGAGCAATTGTTTAGACTGTACGGGTTACTGCAGGACATAGTCAGTGATAGGGACTCTAAGTTTACGAGTGATTTTTGGAAACTTCTTTTCGAGAAGTTGGAAACAACTTTGAATTTGAGTTCCTCAGATCATCCTCAATCTGATGGCCAGACTGAAAGAGTGAATCAGATTTTGGAGGATATGCTTCGAGCATATGTATCCAAAAGACAAAGTTCATGGGAGGATTATCTTCCTATGTTAGAATTTGCTTATAACAGTACTAAGCATACGAGTACAGGGTTTAGTCCTTTCATGCTTATGTACGGTTTTCAACCAAGATCACCTGTTACAGTAGGATTCTCAGGACTTCAGCATGATGCAGCACGTAATTTTTTGCAAGATATGCAGGAAATGTTACAAGTTGCAAAGGAATCTATTAGAAGTGCTCAAGACCGAGACAGGTTTTATTCTAATAGACATCGTTCACCTAGAGAGTTCTCTGAAGGAACGATGGTGTATTTGCGAGTTCCGAAAGATTCCGAGACTTTACGGACAGGTAGATCACCGAAATTATCCCCTAGATACTGTGGACCATTTCGTGTTACACGACGGACTGGTTCAGTTGCATATGAATTGGATTTGCCTTCTCATGTGAAAGTTCATCCTGTATTTCAGGTCAGTAGACTTAAGGAAGTACTGGGTGGAGCAGATCAGTTAGTTACTCCTCAAGAAATTATAGATGTCCAGGACATGACATTTGTTCCGCACGAACCTGAAAAGATTCTTGGATTTTGTGAACGAAGATTGCGTCATACGCTTATCACGGAATACAAGATCAAGTGGAAGGATCGTGTGGAGGAGGATGCTACATGGGAGACATTGACTTCTCTTCAGAGAGATTACCCTGGCTTTTTAGTGAGCTCAGGAGTGAGCTCTTAGAGGAAGGGGAGTATGTCATGTGCACAGTGGGTATCTACCGTGTGCTATACGCATGCAAGACTAGTTTCGAGGCTTGGGGAAGCTTGGAACTAGGCAGGCTGATTGACGAGCTGAGTTAGGGATATACTAACGTGCGGGCACCCAAGTATGGACGGGCGGGCGGCCAAGTGTGGACGCCCGATGACCGGCCAAGAGCCTATAAAAGGGTGGCCAAGGTTAGTTATTGAGCATAGAGAGTCTCGCGAGTTTGTGAGAGCTCTATGGTCTTGGAGCCTGGATCTAGTGCAGCGTGCACCTGCTTTATGCAGCCGAGGCCCACAGCAATCTCGAGGCCCGCGAGGGTAGCTTCGTGGCGGTATGGGACGTCGCGAGGAGGAGATTGGTCGGTACGTCAACCTAGTTAGCTCAGCATGTGGCTCGGTGGGGATAGCCAAGACTGTGGGCTTGCCCACGGCTGTCATGGTTGGGAGGTGAGTCAGGCCTGCACCCCCTTGCTTGTTTGTTGTTTGTTTGTTTGCAGGATTCGAGTTTCGAACCAAGATCGATCACGAGGGGATCCGTGGGGATTTGACATGCGTCATGCTGAAGTCCTGAGAATCCTACTGTAACAGGTGATCTAGGTTGAAAACCATACATAAGCATGAAAGGACTAAACCCTGTACTCGTATGCTTAGTACTGTTATATGCAAATTCTAACATAGGAAGATAATCCTCCCATGAACTCTGTCTTTTGGATACATCTGCTCGAAGCATATCCTCCAAAATTTGATTCACTCTTTCAGTCTGGCCATCAGATTGAGGATGATCTAAGGAACTCAAATTCAAAGTTGTTTTCAACTTCTCAAAAACAAGTTTCCAAAAATCACTCGTAAACTTAGAGTCCCTATCACTGACTATGTCCTGCGGTAACCCGTACAGTCTAAACAATTGCTCGATAAACTGTTGTGCTAATTGCGTAGGTGTAATAGTCTTCCGTGTCGGTAAAAATCTAGCCATTTTTATCAAGCGATCTACCACAACCCAAATAGAATCGTGGCCTTGATGTGTTCTTGGCAATCCGGTAATAAAATCCATGGAAATACTTTCCCATTTATTACCTGGGATTTGCAAAGGATGCAACAACCCAGCCTGTCTAAAGTGTTCAGCTTTATTTGCTTGACAAATTTGACACTTGAGAACATAATCTTCTACATACCCTTTCATCTTTGGCCAATAAAAAGTGTGTTTCACTAATGATAACGTCCTGTGTACCCCAGAGTGTCCAGCAGAAGGGGCGTCGTGACACTCCTTAAGAATCTTGGACCTAATGTCCGGGATTTGTGGTACATAAATTTTGTCATTACGGAATAGTAAACCATTCCGAATCATCCACTGGCCTCCTGCAGCCTGAATGGTAGACTGCTCAGTCATCGAGTCTTGGTCAATCAATGAGCTCCCGTCCTGGATCTTTTGCCAAAATGGACCAAAATAACTATCAGTCCTGCAAAGCTCTCTCAATGATTGAAATAAGTCAGTAGAAATCTCGGTGAACGACAAAGTATTCACCTCTCGAATCCGACTAAGCGCATCTTGCAATACTATTCATGGACCCTTTCCGATAACGGATCTCAAAATCAAAATCTTGCATTAACTTTGCCCAACGAGCTTTCCTTCCTCTCAAATCGTCCGCATCACACACATACTTGATTGACTGATGATCAGTCAATACCACAAACTTGGAGCCATATAAATAATGTCTCCAAACCTTGAGAGCATGAATCACAGCATAAAGCTCCTTCTCAAGGGTTGGCCAACGAGATTGAGTGTCGTCTAGCTTTTTACTTTCAAAAGCAACCGGTCTACCATCTTGAAATAGAGCAGCCCCGATAGCATAGTCACTGGCATCAGTTTCAAGAACATAAGGCCGACTAGGATCGGGTAATGCTAAGATAGGTGCTTCCTTGACTTTATCTTTTAAAAGTCTGAAGGCCATATCCAAATCGTTATTCCAAGTGATAGGCTGATTTGACTTACGTCCACGACCTTTCAATAAGTCGGTCATCGGTAGTGTGAGCTGAGAGTACTCCCGTACAAATTTTTGAAGAAAAACAACAAAACCGAGAAAAGAACGAAGTTATTTCACTGTTCGTGGTATAGGCCAGTCCAGAACCTTCTGAGCTCGGTCATAGTCAATGCTTAATCCATCTCTAGTGATCTTGTGTCCCAAGTAAGTGATGTCGGTCATAAAGAACTCACATTTACTTAACTTAGTATATAGTCGATTCTGTCTTAAAATAGATAAGACAATCGTGAGGTGTCTGACATGATCCTCAAGAGTACGACTATAAATCAAAATATCATCCAGGAACACCACCACAAATTTTCCCAAATGTTCACGAAAAAGATCGTTCATTATTTGCTGGAAAGTGGCTGGAGCATTGGTTAACCCAAAAGGTAAGACGAGAAACTCGTAATGGTCATACCTAGTCCGAAAGGCGGTTCTTTCGACATGCCTTTCATGAATACGTATTTGGTGATAGCCAGTACGTAAATCTATCTTCGTGAAATATTTCGCTTCTGCTAACCGGTCAATCAGGTCATCTGATCTAGGGAGAGGATAACGGTTCTTAATGGTCAGCTTGTTCAATCTCTTGTAATCTATACACATTCTCCAAGTATTGTCCTTCTTTCTCCTAAGCAACACAGGTGCATCCCAAGGTGATTTACTTGGACGGATCTGACCCATCCTCAAATAATCTTCGAGTTGTTTAGTCAACTCATCTTCCTCGGCTTGGCTCATCCTGTAAGGTGGAATACTGATAGGATGAGCACCAGAGATCAAGTCAATACGATGATCTACTGCCCGTTCAAGTGGTAAACCCGATGGCAGTTCCTTAGGAAATACATCTTGAAACGAATCAAGTATCTTCTGTGGTTCTTTGCTTTCAAACACACTTAATTCATTTACATCCATGGAAGGGATGAGAAAGGAAGAAAGTGGAATCAATACACAATGGAAAGCGGTATACAAAGAAGAATCCATTATATTTCCAAAATCAATTGTATTTACAAGAGGTCCCTGAGAGGGATGAATACAATCACCTAAAATACTATACTCGGTGTCCCTATGTTGAAAAGAAAAAATATGACTAGACCAATCTATCTGGACTTGAAGAGTCTTAAACCATTCAATCCCTAATAACAAGTCTACATTTTCTAGATGCATAACATAGCATTCCAGAGTGTCTTTGTAGTCCTGAATCTGGATTGGAAGCATCTCCACCTTGCGATCCCAAACTTGCCTTTCCGCAGGTAGACGTACCTCATAGGTATGGTCGCTGAGTGTCGTATCAAGACTCAATTTCTGCGCAAGTTTGTAGTTATTAAAGTTATGTGAACTGCCAGGGTCTAAAAGAATGTGAATTTTATGGCCATTCACTTCTCCATAAACTCGGAGAAGATCATGCAAGCCAAATACTTTAGAATTGAACAGACAATCAGAACAAGTACTAGGGCGAGAAAGTATAATAATTGACGTACCTGTCAAAGACAACTGGTTAGCTGCCTTTGGCTTGGGTCCTGCATTTGTCTTGGTACCCTTTTGCTTTGGGCACTTGTTACGCATGTGTCCTTTTTCTTCGCAGATAAAACAACGTCCTTCCTTCTTGAGCTTTAAAGCCCTAAGTAGTCGTTTCTTCTTTGCTGGTGTCGAACTTGAATTCTTCGAAGGTTGGTCCGAAGACTTGCCTTGAGTCGCGTTAGCCATAGGTGCGGAGAACTTTCTTTTATGCTTGTTCCCCTGCTCGGTAACGGGTTTCGACTTGGAAGAGACCATTGTATCATCATAGATACGAGCTGAATGAATGGCCTCGTCCAATGTTTTACATTTGTTATTTTTAACCTGTAATCGGTACGAGTCTGGTAAACCAGCTACGAAAAACCCCAAAAGAGTAGTGGGATCCATCTTTGTAGCTTTCATCTGCAAGTCACGAAACTTCTGGAGGTATACCTCATAAGTGAGGTGCTGCGAGGTCGTGGTCAAAACTGAAAACCGGGCAACATCATAATCATCCTCTTTCTTGAGGAATTCTTTCTTGGACTTCACGTGGGATTAACTTTCATTTTCTTTGATGCGTGAACTTCTGTTTAATGAAGTAAAACACTCTTCACGCGTGAACTAGACTTCACGTGGGATTACATTTCATTAAAAAAAAAAAACTTTGATTTCATGTCGTGAAACACTCATCACGCATGAACTAGACTTCACGTGGGATTAATTTATTTATTTTTTTGACGCATGAACTTTTGTTTCACGTCGTGAAATTGTGCCCAAGTCGTTGGCTTAGGGTTGAGTTCCTTCCACCAAAGCAAAGCTTTGTCGGATAGGAAACCTGCTGCTAACTGGATCTTCTTTCCATCATCATATGGATAAAACTGAAAGTGAACTTGCCACTTATGTAGCCACGTGTCCACGATCTCCTTGGTACGCTGCTTTTGCTCGTCTCCGAACGGCTCCGGAGTAATATTGGGGCCTAAAGCTGAAGCCAAGGTATCCATACCCGAGAAAGTAGAGAGGGTAGTGGTCAATAGAGCGATGGAGTTCTGCAAAGCTTGCATCTGGGCTGCGATTTGTGCCTGACGTTCCGATGAAGAAGCTTCGAGAGCTACTTTGAACTCTTGGAAATCTGACTTTGACACAAAATCGTCAAAAAGATCGGCATCAGTACCTTCCGTAGGCCGGCAAGCCTTCGCATTCCACAAGGGGCTCCAACTCCGATTCTTGGGTCGACATCGTGAAGAGGGTACGTGGGGAGAAAATTCGATCTTTGCACAATGAAAGTGCGAGTGAACTTGAGAGCTTGAGAGCTTGAAAACTTGAGAGATGTGTGGCAAGAAGCCCACTTAAGGGGTTTATAAAGATAGCTCCAAAAGCTAAAAATCTCCAAAAGCTAGGCTTAGCTTTTGCTTTGCTTTTGTGTTTATATATATATATATATATATATATATATATATATATATATATATATATATATATATATATATATATATATATATATATATATATGGATATATATATTTAATACTCTTAAAAAAAAGAAACACTTTGAAACCTTGGAGGAGTTTTTAAATCTAAAAAAAAAAATTTAAACTAAAAAAAAATGAAAGCAAAAAAAAAAACGGATGCTTTCCTTGTTTTTTTTTTCTCCTTCCTCTTGGAATAATCGCCGGTTGGAGCTGACGTCGCCAACCATTGCTGGCGCCTGATGTGCTGACGGCGTCTGTGCGTCGCCGGTACATCCTGCGCCTGCGCCTGCCTTGCGTGGCCTGGGCGCCGGCCTGGCCTGGGCGCTCGCTTGGCTTGGCTTGGGCGCTGCCTGGGCTGGCTGCCCAAGCCTGGCCGCCTGGCTACGCAGGCCTAGGCGCCTGCCAGCCGACTGGCCCTGGCCGCCCATGCACTCGCGCCCTCAACCAGCAGCAGCACCTGATCAACCGCACGTGTCCGCAGCACTCGGCCAACCAACGCGAATCTGCAATCCAGCACTTCTCTCGCTCTCTCTCTCTTTCGAACCAGAAAAGCAACGAACATGCTTTTTTTTTTTCTGTTTTCTCTCTACGGTCATGCGACTGTCTTTCCTCTTCTTTGCAAAGCAAACGACCCTTACCAAACTACATACAGAATCTGAAAACCACAGTATGCACAGAAAAACAGCAAGCTTTTTAACACATACCTTTCTTCGACCTCTTCTTCTCTCCCTACCGACTTGCTCGTTCACAAGGTATGCTCTGATACCACCGTCAAATCCCCACGGATCCCCTCGTGATCGATCTTGGTTCGAGACTCGAATCCTGCAAACAAACGAATAAACAAACAACGAAGGGGGTGCAGGCCTGACTCACCTCCCAACCATGACAGCCGTGGGCGAGCCCACAGACTTGGCTGTCCCCACCGAGCCACGAGCTGAGCTAACTAGGTTGACGTACCGACCAATCTCCTCCTCGCGACGTCCCATACCGCCACAAAGCTGCCCTCACGAGCCTCAAGACTGCTGCCGGCCTCGGCTGCGTAAAGCAGGTGCACGTCTGCACTAGATCCAGGCTCCAAGACCATAGAGCTCTCACAAACTCGCGAGATTCTCTATATCCCAATAACTAACCTTGGCCACCCTTTTATAGGCTCTTGGCCGGTCATCGGGCGTCCACACTTGAGCGCACGCCCGTCCATACTTGGGTGCCCGCTCGTTAGTATATCCCTAACTCAGCTCGTCAATCAGCCTGCCTAGTTCCAAGCTTCCCCAAGCCTCGAAACTAGTCTTGCGTGCGTGTAGCACACGGTAGATACACACTGTGCACATGACACCAAGACTCATGTGAAAGAGCCTCGTCTACAGAAGTGGGATCAGATGGACCATTAATGATTGTAGACATAAGAGCATAATTAACAAACATGTTGCCCTGTAACTCTGGAAGATCGCCGAAGAGAACCAGGCAGAGGAGCAGAAGGAAGCTCACGTAACCCAGAGTCACGAACTGTCTGATAATACCAACCAGGTACAGATTTGCTCGAACTCGCCGGAGGAGGAGCAGGGTCATCATCATCTGACTGAGAATCCTCAGCTGGAGGTGTCACAGTAACAGCGGGAGCAGGAGGAGGAGGTGCAGGAAGAAAAAACTCACCACCCCCCTCTGAAGATGTAGGAGTCTCGTCGAACACCACATCACGGCTTACCGGCTTGAGGGTCATAAAGACGATATGCCTTGGACACAGTGCTGTATTCGAGAAAAGTCATGCGTTGAGACTTCGAGTCCAACGTGGAGCGGTGCTCCTTAGGCACATGAACATACGCGGTACATCCAAATATCCGGAAATGAACAACGGAGGGCTTCTCACCATGGAAAGCCTCATATGGAGTTCTGTCGGGAAGAGCAGCAGAAGGAGACCTATTCTGAATGTAGACAGCAGTGGAAACCGCCTCAGCCCAGAAACGTGGAGGTAATGAAGAATGCTCAAGCATAGCACGGGCCATCTCCATAATGGTCCTGTTCTTCCTCTCGGCAACTCCATTCTGTGATGGAGTATATGCTGTAGTAAGCTGTCTCCGAATGCCATGTGTCTTGCAATATTGCTGAAACTCCTGGGATGTGAACTCACCCCCTCCATCGGTCCTGAGAGCCTTGACCGAGTGACCGGTCTCTTTTTCCATCTCGGCTTTCCAATCACAGAAGTGATGAAAAGTCTCATCCTTGGTCTTCAGAAAGAAAACCCGAGTATATCTGATAAAATCATCCACCATCACGAGCATGTACAACGCCTTACTCAAAGACGCGGTACTCATAGGACCACATAAGTCTGCATGAATGAGAGCAAGTGATGTCGAAGATCTGTGTGTCGCCTCCTTCGGAAAGGCGGCTCGGTGGTGCTTCCCCTGTAAACAAGAGGAACAAGCAGAAGACGGAGCCTTGATGGTCGGTAATCCATCAACCAACCCATCCTTCGAAGCTCGCTGCAGAAGCTGATAGCTCAAATGGCCAAACCGAGCATGCCAAAGAGCAGAAGAAGCACCAGAAGAAAGCAAAGCGATCAATTTGTAGAGGCCACTATCTTGGACTCCCTGAGCCAAGATGTTACCAGTCGCCTTATCACGAATGGTAATCTCATAACGAGAAAAGATCACCTCCGCACCCTGAGCTGTAAGAGCACTCATTGACAGAAGGTTAAAAGCCAAACCTGGAATGTACAGAATGTCAGAGAAGTACCTCTTATCCTTGTCAGAACGAAAGATGGGGATAGTGCCATGACCATGCACTGGCACAGAAGAAGAATCACCCAGAGTGATTTCGCTTGATCTGGCAGTGAAGTCCTTGAACCAATCTCGAGGGGGTGTCATATGAGTAGTAGCACCGCTATCAACAATCCAAGACCGTGACTGAGAAGTCACAAGAGTAAGTATACGCCAAGTACCTGCTAAGAGAAGAATTCCATCATCCTTCTTGGGTTGAGACACCGCCGTTGAGGAAGAGTTCTTTGCTGCTTCATCACGCTTCTTCTTGTGACATTGGGGTGACTTGTGACCCTTCTTGCCACAATAATGACATTCAATGTCCTTATTCTTTGAAGATTTGTTGTCTTTATCCTTATCGGAATCCTTGGAGTTCTTGTCAGAACCCCCTTTACCTTTCTTTTGTTGAGTCTTCCCTTTATCTCATGCTGCCAAAGCTCCATCAGGGCCACTGGAGGTGCCAGTCCGCTCCTCAAAGCGAGACTCGATCTGCATAACGGAGGGGAGAACTTCCTCCCAAGTAACTGGAACAGGACGAGGAGAAGAAACCAGAGACTGAAAGTATGCATCAAACCTCTCTGGAAGTTTGGAGAGTAACCGAATAGCCATATCCTCTGTGGAGATGTCCTTGCCACAAACAGCAAGCTCGTCCCGGAAAGCAGATGAAAGATGGAAACACAGAAACTGATAAGTTCATAAGTTGCTTTTCCAATGCCAAAATCCGACCCGGAGACTTTTTTTTTTTTTTCGAGAAAAGATCCTTTCATTAGTTATATAAAAACGCCCGTAGGGCTACAAAAGATCTCTCCTGCTCCTAAGAGAGAGAAGAGCAGTGAATACATAATGGCAGCCCGGGAGACTCTCCCTAGGTGCTGCAAAATACAAGCATTAGTGTAAAGAACTGAGCGGCTAAATCATACAATAGGGGGGGGAAAGAGCCAAACAGGTGGCCTGTAGTGCCAACTGGGGGATCCCGTGTGTAAGGTGTAGAACGGGCCACAGCGCCAAGTGGTGTGAATGGCCTGGCGCTGTAAGATCGCCTCATCCGAGTCTCCCCGGATGCGGTCGTACTGTCCTCGCAGGGTGTGGATCAACTCCTGCCAAATCCCCCGTACAGTCTCTGCTGGTGGCTCCAATCTCCCCTCAAAGGCCGTAAAGCACCGGGCCCTCCAGGTGAACCAGATGGTGAGGCTGCTGAGGAGCTCCCATCGTAAATCCCTCTCCTGTGTCCAGCTGGCGGACGAGAAATCCGGTGTTGGAACCAGGCGAGGCTGGCCCCTAATAAATCTGATGGCCTGACTGCCCTGCTCCATCTCATAGCCCATAGCAGGCCCTGACGAAGTCGACCAAGCAGCGGCACCCCACGTAAACACACCCTCTGGAGAGAGGGGGGCCAGAATACGCAGCATCCGCAGCCAAATCTGTTGTGCCTGAGGGCAGTCCCAAAGGCAATGTCTCTGTGTCTCCATAGGGTGGCCGCATCGGATGCAGGCCGCCGGAAGACCGCTGTAAACAAGCCAAGTGCCAACTGCTGAGCCCCTGTGGGCGACCAGCCATTGAAAAGCCGAGATCCTGCGGGCCTGCCGACTAGCCCAGAGCCGAGCCCAGAAATCCTCCAGGAACTCCTGTGAGAGTCCCTGCAATCGCCAATGCCCCGCTGCCGCTGGAGAGACCGTCCTCCTCGCCGTCAAAATATGCCGTCCCAGCCGAACAGTATACTGGAAAAAGGTGATCTCTGTGGCCTCAAGGGATGCATAAGGATCATGCCACTCGTACTCCCCGGGGTCCCACTGTAGCCGGGCCAAGGGGCGCGCTGCATATGCCCATATGCGCCAATCCGGGAGCACATCAGCAGGGTCGGGGTCAATATGCCACTTCCGAGAAGCGGCAGCCACTACCCGAATCCTCTGAAAGGTGCACTCTGCAACCAAAGGCGACTCCACCTCCACTCTCTGGAGTCTGCCCTCATCCTGAATCTCATAGTAGAGGCATCTGCCATCCTCAGTGCTAGCTCTGACAGCAATCAGGATCTCCAACTGTGTAAAGGCTCCCATCCACCGTGGGGCCACTGGCTCGAGAGGTGTGAACCACTCCTCTGTGAGTGCCTCCTGTATATCATCCCTCATAATCAACCCCCCTCTGAAGTGACTCAGCCTCTCCACCTGGATCTCCTCTGGTAGACTGCAGAAAGCCTGCCAGTCTCCAAAACTACGAGCTGGGCCTGCCGCTAAAGGTCCCCAGGCTAGATGAGGCCGAGAACCCAGCATATGACCCTGCTCCGTACGAACCGCTGGGCTCCAGATGAGCGGCTGCCTGGCCCGCTCCTCAACACAAGAAGGAGGCCGCTGAGAGAGCCCCGGTCTCAGCAGCTCCCAAGCTCTCAGGATACTCAAAGCAAATCTGTCCTCCCATCCTCTACTGAGGCCTGTCCTCCTCATCTCTATGAAGATCCAGCGAATCTCTGGTGCCCAAGTACCCCCTGCAGGGGGCGCCCGAGCCTGCAGTCGCTGCAAGAGGAGCTCTTTCCAAGGCTTAGCGCCTGGAAGCAACCCCCGAACAATAAGCTTCCCCAATAAGGCTCTACTCTGATCGACTGGATCTATAATGCCCAAACCGCCCTGAGCCAGCGGAAGTGTAATAACTGCCCATGCAACCTTTGCCCGAGCTGGCTGACCGTCCCGCCCAGACCACAGAAAGTTCCTGATCAGCCTCTGTACCTGGCTGATGCAAGAGCTCGAGAAAATCCAGCAAGACGTAATGTACCACATGGTCGCTAACAGCACCTGATTTGCCACCACCACCCTCCCAGCCAAGGATAGTCGAGCTGTACTCCAATACAATAGCTTCTTCCGAATGCTCAGAAGAAGCGGGGCAATCTGCTGCTCAGGTGACAAATTGAGGCCAATCTGGCATCCCAAATACCGCACTGCTGTGCCTGGAGGAACCCATCTAAAACCGGGGTCCGGGCTCCATGCCGGAGTGGGAGCACTACTGATCCAAAAGGCCACTGTCTTGCGCCAATTGATCAATGCTCCCGAAGCTGCACTAAAAACCTGCAGCGACTGCTCAGCCCGAATAAGATTGGCCTCTTGGCCATGCAAAAATAAGCCCGTGTCGTCTGCAAACTCAGCATGAAGCAAATCCTCCCCCCGGACTCGGAGCTGAAGTCCTCTCAAACCAACCTCCTCTGCCGTCAAATACATACTCATAGCCTCCGCAAAGAAGAGAAAAAGGAAAGGGGCGAGAGGACACCCCTGACGGACTGATCTGGTCAGCTCAAAACTCGGCCCCCGTCCTCCTGCAATCAGCACCTGGCTGCGAGCTGTGGAATACAGAGCTGCCACCCCTCTGATCCATCCTGGCTCAAAGCCCAGGCGAAGCATAGTGCCCTCTAAGAATCCCCAATCTACTCTATCGTATGCCTTCTCAAAATCGAGAAGCATCACGACCAAGTCCTCTCCAAGAAATCTAGCTCGGGCTGTCGCCTCCCAGAAAGTAAAGATGTTGTCAAGGATACTGCGCTCCTTGACAAATCCTGTCTGAGTAGCATGAATCAACTCCCCCAGGAAGGGCTGGATCCTCAAACTCAAGGCCTTTGCTAAGACCTTGTAGACAGTATTGAGGATCGTAATAGGCCTCCAATGCCGAATGTCATCTAATACTCCCTCCCCCTTGGGGATAAGATAGATCAAGCCCTCTGAAAAGCTCTGCGGCATCACCCCAGTGTCCAAAACATGCTGAAAGCCCCTGCGGAGGCCTGGCCCCAAAAGGTCCCAATAGCGCATAAAAAAGGCTGGCGTCAGTCCGTCCTCCCCTGGGCAACTATGTCGCGGCAGGACCCTCAAGGCCTCGGCAAGCTCAATCTCTGACAGAGGCGCACCTAGAACTGTACGCATATGGTCTGTGACCCTCCTCTGCACATGGGCCCACACAGTCTGTCTGCAAACATCTCGATCCTCAGTGGCAGGCTCCGCTGAAAGCAGGTCACTATAAAATGCAGTGGCAATGGCTCTGATCTCCCCGAGCTCAGTAGCTACCGATCCATCCGGTCTACCAAGCTGGCGGACTCCTGCTCGCGCATGACGGGGTCCAGTGATCTCAAAAAACTCCCCAGTCACTCTATCACCAAGCTGCGTCCACTGAGAGGCCTGACGACGATAGTAAAACTCATGTCTCTGCTCCTCTACCTCTCTAACCTCCTGGCGTGCCTGGCTCAGCTGGGACGCCACCCACTCGCATGCAGGCTGCTGCTCCTGAAGGCGTTGTAGCGAAGCAAGGCTGCGTCTCAGCCGTTGCTCCCGCTCGCGAATCTCTCCCAGTCGTGTCAAAGCTGCAGCGTGTAGAAAAGAGCTAAGATCAATGAGTCCCTGGGCACACTGGCCCGCTGCATCCTGGTCAGAGCACTGACTATCATGCCAGATCCTCTCAATGTCCTCAGCGAGACTGGGATCTGCAAGTACCCTCTCTGGGATCCTCAACTGCAAGCTGGGCTCCCATGTCTCCTCCTCCAATGTCAATATAACTGGCGCATGATCTGAAAATGAGGTGCCAGCGAGAATGCCGACGGAGCCCCCTCGCTCCCCTAACCAGTCGCCCACATAAAAGCGATCAATCCGTGATAGATTAGTCCCTCCCTGCCGGCGATCCGACCGAGAGAAACTAAGACTGTCCTGAGACCGGGAGAAAGCCCCATGCTGCCATGCATCAGTGATCCTCAGTGACATGCAAAACCGGTCCCAAGCTGCAAGCTCCGTGCTGTGCACTGTAACATGACTGCCTCCCACCCTATCTGCCGGGTCCTCAAGCATGTTGAAGTCTCCCCCAACACACCAATGTGCGGCCTCTGGCAATGCATCTGTGACCTGAGTCCAGAACTCTGCTCTGGCACTAGCATGATTGGGCGCATAGATGTTGAGCACACCCAATAGCTCATCATGCATCCTCAGAATGACATACTGTGCTCTACCAGGCACAATGATCCCTCGATCCACAATGGCCTGCCGCCATGCATCTGCAATAACCATGCATACTCCTCCTTGTCCACCCAAAGGACCAAACCCTGCAGACCAAAAAGTGTCCCATCTACCAGGCATCACCGAACCATATCTCCGGATCCTGCTCTCACCCAAGTGGTGCTCCTGCATCATCAAAATGTCAATGCTGCCACCAACCAGGCATCTCTGAAGCTCCTGCCTCAAGCAACCTCGATAGCGTATAAAGTGTGCTCCGCCAAGGCCCTGTACATTCCATGAGATGATCCTCATGGATGCCCTGCTGAGGTGGATGCTGTCTCAGCCGTACGGCGGGCCTTCGCAAGCGGCTTGGATGGAGAGTAGTCCCCATCCGAACGGCAGCGAATCTGCCCACCCGGTGTACTGCAAGAATCCCGGATCAGGCGCCAGTGGTTGTGGCCCATGGCGACTGCCTCCTGCTCTGACAGAGAAACCTCGTGTATACTCACATATCCAGGGTCGCGTGCCAAGTCTGCCACTATGCGCACGACCAAATGCCGAATCCCTGAGGTATCCACACTCCCAGGATCCAAGAAAAAATGAGCCAACTCCCAAAGTCGGCCTATCACATCTGTCACCTCCAGATCGCTCATGTGGTGAGAAAACTCAACTGCCTGAGTCTTCAAAGTGCTGAGAGCGAGCTCAAGAGTCCACTCCCGATCACAAGGTCCACATAGAGGGAACGAGAAGGCCACCGCTGAGTCTAGTGCCTCCTCCCCGCGGGCCGGAGGTATCACTACATGAACTCGAATGGGTGCTGGCTCATGGGGGCCCTCTGCTCCAAAAAGCCGTGTGAAGGTATAATCAAAGGCCTCCGAACGCTGTCTAATGCCAAGGCGACTCAGCCGACTGCGGATAGATGAAATCCGTGAGGCCCTAATCGGCATAGGTCTCCTCTGTGATGCTCGAGCGAGGTCAGTGCTCAACGCTCTCCGGACTACAGGTGAGCGCCAGGGAACTGCCAGGGTCTCCCGGGAAGGTGAGGCGGGCGGAGGGGGAGGAGGGGGAGGCGAGGGAGGTGGAGAGGGAGCCGCTGCCGAAACCGGAGCGGGGGCGGGAGGAGGCGATGGTGGAAGCGAGGCGGTGGGAGGGGACGGGGGTGGGGGGGGTGAAGGAGGGGGAGCTGGCATCTCCTGGTCCTCGGTCGCTGCAGGGGTCTCCTCCTGAAGGGGAGCAAAGCTGTTCCTCACGGGAACCCAGTGAGGCTGAGACTGTGGCTGCTGCTGCAGCGGTCTCTGGGCGTGCTGCTGTGGCTGTCTCCCTCGGCGGCGCCCCTGTCCAGGCTGCCGCTCCGAGGTCTCTGTGGCCTGAGCAGGTGTCCCGGAGGCAGCCTGCCGAGCCGAATCTGTGGGCGGGCCATCAGTAGCTTGCTGCTGTGGTGAGGGTCGAGGTCTCCTGCGAGGGCAGGCCTTGGCCAGATGACCGACCTGCTTGCAAATGAAGCACTGGTTCGGGAGCCCCGAGAACTCCACTCTCTGATCTATCCACCCCCCCCTATCCTAGGTAGCTGAATGACCTTAGGAAGGGAGGAGATGTCAGACACCAACACTCTGACCGAAGGTAGCCCAGCTGCTCTGGCCACCACTGAAGCTGCTGAGGGGCCCGTCTCTAGTACCGAGCCCACCAGTTCTCCGAGCCTGGAGAGGAGCGGAAGATACTCCCGGCGGAGACCAGGGAAACAAACTGTAATATGGAAGAGGCGCTCTCCCTGCTCCGCTGCTGCTGCTGGGTCAAATCCATGCTGCCAAGGTCTGAAGAAAGCCCGAGCACCCCTGATGTCCAGAGGACTCATGGCAAGGACCTTGGCAACGCTCTGGGCGGCCTCGAACTCGATCTGATAATGGCCCCGGCCCAGGAGCTGTACATCCAGGATCTTGCCCACATCTGCAAGAAGGCGAGCCTGAAGAAGATCCCTGATCTCCCCTCTGCTGGGGCGAGTGCCGACTATACGGCAGATGGTGTAGTGAGCCTGGAGGCGTTCCACCTCTGTGGTTAGGCTCGCTTCCTCTTCCGGCGAAAGAGAAAGCCTGATGGGGATGTCCTCGGGGGCGGGCGAGGGGGCTGCGGATGAGTCCCTCTGAGGCGAGGCGGGAGGAGTCTCCATCAGAGTCTGAAGCTCAGGCGAAGGCGAGGCGAAAGCGGAAAACCTGCAAGAAACGGGCTGCACACAAAGAGGCGGAAGACCGGATGAAAATGAAGAAAAAACAAAACCCCCTAGGGGTGAAAAACGAAGGAGAAGCCCTGAGGGGGGGGCGGCAACAACGCGAAAGGGAGGGGGGGGGGCGGGGCGCTGTTGAAGGGAGGCGGGCGCGAACAGGCGAAGAGGTGGGGGGGCGAACATGCGACAAAGGGAGAGGGGGCGAACAGACGAAGAGGCTAGGCGGGGGTGACCAGATGGCGAGGAGGGGGGAGGCGCAGCAGCGAGGAAGGAGGGGGCGCAACGGCGAGAAGAAGGGAGCGAAGGCAGGCGGGGGGTGGAAGGAAGGGACGCGAGGGAGGGAAAGCGAAGGGCGCGCAGTGCAGGGTGACTCGGAGACTTAATCTCATAGAGATCTGCAAAAGCCTTCCAAACTTCATGTGCAGCATCTGCTGTAGGCACATGAGAGAGAACAGCATCTTGACAGTTCAACATCAGGAAGGAGAAAACACGTCGATCATTCGACTGCCAAATATCAATCTGTGCCTGAGTCACACCACCGGAAGCAAGGGTGGGAGGGGTGGCATTGGCTGGTGTAACAAGCCAATCCTAGAGATCCACGCCACGCAAGGCCGATTTCACCTTCACCTTCCGTAGGGTGTAGTTGGAACCATCCAACTTGGCAGACTCTGCAAAAATATGAAGAGAAGTGGGAGCAGCCATCACAAAAGCTTGGGCTCAATCTCAAGAAATGCACAAACTCTGAAGAAAAGGTGTCCTCCACAGGTACCAAGAGTGCCACCAAAGCCTGCAACACCACAAGCCCCCTCTGCAAAGGGAAAGGGCCACTGGAGAGGAAAACGCAGCAGTGAACAAGTGCTGTCCTGTAGAAAACAGGCCGCCTGCAGTCCAATCTCCAAGTGGGTAATGAAACGCTGATCAACAAGAGCCAGACGGCTGAATCGGTGTAGCCAATCTGAAGAAAAAACGACCAGCAGAGTTGAAAACTTGAGAGATGTGTGGCAAGAAACCCACTTAAGGGGTTTATAAAGATAGCCCCAAAAGCTAAAAATCTCCAAAAGCTAGGCTTAGCTTTTGCTTTGCTTTTTTGTTTATATATATATATATATATATATATATATATATATATATATATATATATATATATATATGGATATATATATTTTATACTCTTAAAAAAAATAAACACTTTGAAACCTTGGAGGAGTTTTTAAATCTTAAAAAAAAAATTTAAACTAAAAAAAAAAACGAAAGCCTAAAAAAAAACGTATGCTTTCCTTGTTTTTTTTTCTCCTTCCTCCTGAAATAGCCGCCGGTTGGAGCTGCCGTCTGCTGACGTCACCCTGCTACCGTCGCCAACCACTGCCGGCGCCTGATGTGCTGACGGCGTCTGTGCGTCGCCGATATCTGCGCGCCATCCTGTGCCTGCGCCTGCCTGCGTGGGCCTGGGCGCCGGCCTGGCCTGGCCTGGGCGCTCGCTTGGCTTGGCCTGGGTGCTGCCTGGGCTGGCTGCGCAAGCCTGGCTGCCTGGCTTGGCAGGCCTGGCCGCCTGGCTACGCAGGCCTAGGCGCCTGCCAGCCGACTGGCCCTGGCCGCCTATGCACTGGTGCCCTCAACCACCAGCAGCACCCGGCCATCCGCATGTGTCCGTAGCACTCGGCCAACCAACGCGAATTTGCAATCCAGCACTTCTCTCGCTCTCTCTCTCTTTCGAACCAGAGAAGCAACGAACATGCTTTTTTTTTTTCTGTTTTCTCTCTACGGTAATGCGACTGTCTTTCCTCTTCTTTGCAAGGCAAACGACCCTACCATCTACCATCCCCATCAACATGGGTCTCTTTGATGAAGAAAAAACACATACTATTCTGAAAACAGCAGTATGCACAGAAAAAACAGCAAGCTTTTTAACACATACCTTTCTTCGACCTCATCTACTCTACCTACCGACTTGCTCGTTCACGAGGTATGCTCTGATACCACTGTCAAATCCCCACGGATCCCCTCGTGATCGTCCTTGGTTCGAGACTCGAGTCCTGCAAACAAAACAAACAAACAAACAAACAAGGGGGTGCAGGCCTGACT
The DNA here is from genome assembly GCF_041138505.1 of Cibotium barometz. Lineage (NCBI taxonomy): Eukaryota > Viridiplantae > Streptophyta > Polypodiopsida > Cyatheales > Cibotiaceae > Cibotium > Cibotium barometz. The sequence goes on along the minus strand of NC_141054.1, from coordinate 50,379,831 downwards.
CACCTCCCAACCATGACAGTTGTGGGCAAGCCCACAGACTTGGCTGTCCCCACCGAGCCATGAGCTGAGCTAACTAGGATGACGTACCGACCAATCTCCTGTTCGTGACGTCCCATACCGCCACCACGAAGTTGCCCTCGCGAGCCTCGAAATTGCTGCCGGCCTCGACTGCATAAAGCAGGTGCACGTCTGCACTAGATCCAGGCTCCAAGACCATAGAGCTCTCACAAACTCGCGAGACTCTATATATCCCAATAACTAACCTTGGCCACCCTTTTATAGGCTCTTGGCCGGTCATCGAGCGTCCACACTTGGGCGCCCGCTCGTCCATACTTGGGTGCCCGCCCGTTAGTATATCCCTAACTCAGCTCGTCAATCAGCCTGCCTAGTTCCAAGCTTCCCCAAGCCTCGAAACTAGTCTTGCGTGCGTGTAGCACACGGTAGATACACATTGTGCACATGACAGCAACCTTGCTCTCTTGTGTGCTGTCCCATCTCTCTCTCTCTCTCTCTCTCCATCCATGTCTATGCTACCACACACCATGGGTTGATCTCTCCACCTCTCTTTCCACTCTCTCCTCTTGGGCATGGCATTGTGAAAGGTTATTTAGGTCTTTTAGTGTGTACACAATAGGTGTGAACCACCTCTTATTAAGGGACAAAAGATAGGGCCCTAGTGCCTATAAAAGCATTGTACACGGTGGAAGTCTTGTTGTCAATAGTTCATTCATCATTGTGTTGTGCAATCTTGCTCTCTTGTGTGCTTTCTCTCTCTCTCTCTCTCTCTCTCTCTCTCTCTCTCTCTCTCTCTCCCCCCCCCCCCCAATCCATCCATGTCTATGCTCCCACACACCATGGCTTTATCTTTCCACCTCTCTTTCCACTCTCACTCGTCTTCGGCCCTGCACCATGAATTCTAATAAATTTTTCATCTGCGTGTGATTCATTGCAGGACTTTGGAATAAAATATAATACCGAAAATGGAGGACCAGCCTTGGAAGCACTTACAGATAAGATTTATGCAATAACCAAGACAATCAATGATTATCACATAGCTGATGGCATCCCAGACGTATGTGTATTCCTACACCATTGGGTTTTGGTTTCGTACTATCGATTACATGAATCATTATGTAGGTAAACTTTGAAGGAAGGGAAAGTTGTCAATGTCAGCTGGTGCATGGCTCTGCAGGTGGACATTGCCAAGTGTGGAACATCTACCTTCAGTGGTCCTGATGGTCCATTTAGTGTAGTTGTGTTTGACCCGACCGAGGACTATGTGAAGTTGATGAAGTGAGTTTTGTGCTTAAAAAGACTTGAGATCTAATCAAAGAAAATATTCTAATGTTATTTTTCTCTTAATTGAAGATTTTGACTGTTTTGGGAAGATTAACGAAGCTTCACTTTCTTTTGCAGGACTATTTTTGATTTTGAAGCGATCAAAAAATTGCTTTCTCGGTCAGATTTCTCTTTCTGGTAGGCTGATTTGATTCTGCTGAATCTTTTTTCTTGCCATGCTTATGACGATACTCCCTTGCAGTAGTGAGACAGGGTACTTATAAGTTGTTGGCTTGCTTGCCTTGCCATTGGCCACAGTTATGATGCTCTACATGGAGTGGCAGGAATCTATGCACAAAAAATCTTTGTGCAGGAATTGTCTGCTAACCCAAGCTTTTTGATAAACTGCACTCCAAAGGTGCTTGGAATTGCCCCTTTCCCTTGATCTAGCTTCCCTTTTTTCCCCAAACACATAGAGTGGCAGCTGTTTATCCTGTACTAATCATGACTGATGAAAGAATTCAGGAAGACTTTGGTGGGGGTCACCCTGATCCCAATTTGACATATGCAAAGGAGTTGGTTCAACGTATGGGTTTGGGTAAGACAGCACCTGCAGATGAGCCACCTGTATTTGGTGCAGCAGCAGATGGTGATGCGGATAGAAACATGATTCTTGGAAGAAGGTGAGATTGTTCGTTGTTCTTGTTTTCTGTTATTGAGTTTGCTTGTGTATGTGTGCACGCTCTTTAGTGCTATTCTTCATCATGGCTTAGTCTGTCCTTTACCGTGGAAAAGTGTTCAAGACATTCAGTATGATGGTTTACCCATGAAGATTCCTCTACTAAGATGGACGTATCTTAGTGGTGGAAAAGTGTTAAGACATTCAGTATGATGGTTTATCCATGAAGATTTCTCTACTAAGATGGACATATCTTTATGTATTAACCTGCATCTACTCTTGGGTGCTGACAACATGAGTGGGATGCCTGTAGCATATAGTCATGTGATTTGAAGCTTTGTGAGTAGACTCGCATGAAGATAAGATTGCACTTCGGGTTTTGCTTAGTTTGGGAAAGAACCTTGACTGGTACATGCATGTATGTAAGTGTGCATGCATGGATGCATGGTCGCGTGTGTGTTATGCCTTCAGCCGTCAGTTCTTCTTTAATGCTAGCTCTCAGCAGCAGGAAAGTCTGTTGCGAGACAATTGTTGTCTAACTTTGGGATTTCTTTTTAGATTTTTCGTGACACCATCCGATTCTGTAGCCATCATTGCAGCGAATGCGGTCGATGCTATCCCGTACTTCAAGGCTGGTTTAAAAGGTGTTGCAAGGTGAGAAGCTAGGATGTAGAGTCTGCAAATCAAATCTATGGCTGGAATGAAATTATAGATTCATACTAGTGGTGTGCTATTATCAGGAGTATGCCCACTTCTGCTGCATTGGATGTGGTAGCCAAAGCTTTGAAGCTCAAGTTCTTTGAGGTATGGGTCTGCCACAGCTTAGGGTGGCACAATCTTCATCTTGAAGAATTTTTGATATTGGATATGTAAGATATTTTTGGTATGGATAGGTTCCGACCGGATGGAAGTTTTTTGGGAATCTAATGGACGCAGGCATGTGTTCGGTTTGTGGTGAAGAGAGTTTTGGGACAGGTCTGTATTCTAAAATGCTGTGTTGAAGCATTACCTGGTGTGTTTTGAAGGCCTTAATTGATGTGGTGATTAACCTTCAGGGTCAGATCATATAAGGGAGAAGGATGGAGTGTGGGCGGTCTTAGCATGGTTGTCAATTCTTGCCCACAAGAACAAAGATGTCCCTGCAAATGGCAAGCTAGTGACTGTGGAAGACATTGTTCGTCAGCATTGGGTTACTTATGGGCGGCACTTCTATACACGATACGATTACGAGGTAAGTGGTCTTTAACTTCATGGAGTTGGGCTGCATTATAGTAGGAAAGCACTACCTCGAATGTTCGGTTTGGTTTCCTCCTTGCTTGGGCTAAGTCAAGCATATGTATACTTGGTTCGTGTCATAGAATGTAGATGCAGGTGCAGCCAAAGACCTGATGGCCCATTTGGTGAGTCTGCAATCGTCCATCCCGGATGTGAACAGGTGACGATTTGTCAGTTTTGTTGTTCAATTCAATCAATTTTCACCAATCAATTTGTTTGGAAATAATCAGTTAGAGCTCTATGAGTGATGATGTGGTATGTGAGCTTGACATGGTGTGTGAGTGAAGGTTTTCATGCTTGTGAAGAGTGTCAACACTCACGCTCATAGGTTACTCACACCTATGAATGAATGACAATCAGAAGTTTTTAACTGAAACAGGATCATAAAGGAGACAAATGCAGAAGTTGCTGGTATTGCAAAGGCAGACGAGTTCGAGTACAAGGACCCTGTTGATGGGTCTGTATCGAAGCATCAGGGTATACGGTTCTTGTTCGAAGACGGGTCTCGGCTGGTGAGGAGAAAATGCCTAATATAGTTGTGTTTTCTTATCAGCTTCTGTTAGGCTGGCTTCACAAAGCTCCTTATTGCTTGGGCCCTCTTTAGTAACGAGGGGCGTACTAAGGCTGCCCTCAACCTGGACACAACTAGCACAGGAGCAGCTCGTCCAGGCGGGTGCTGTGAAGTTTGAAATGCTTGTCTTTTTCGTTTTTAAGGTAAAAAACTGCTTTATTCGTTTATTTTAACCATGCTATAGGTTTTTCGACTCTCTGGCACTGGATCCGAGGGAGCAACTATTCGGCTTTACATTGAGCAATACCAGTCTGACCCTTCAAAGACAGGAATCGAGTCCCAAGTTGCCCTTGCTCCCCTTGTAAGAGAGCTACATGCTCTTTCCTTCTCCTTTATTTGATCTTTTGGGTGCTTTTTATATCATGCAGCATTATGCAAGGTAGCACAATTCACCCATCAAGGGGTGCCCTACATTGCAGCTGGATGGGCAAGATTGCCCATCTAACTCCCCGCCTGCATCGCATGGGCAGGGAAGGTTGTGCATCCAGCCTTATGTTGTATGTAGCCATTTGATTGGACATATATTGGCATTGATTTGTATGCAGGTGGAGATAGCATTAAAACTGTCGAAGATGGAGGCCTTCACTGGGCGTTCTAGTCCGACCGTTATCACATGAGCCTCACAAATACATACCTAATAATGTAGTCTCCAAATAGATTGCTAACTTTGTCTTGGGCAAAGAGGATAAGGTGAAGCTTAGTTTAGTTGTCATCACCATGCGGCGTATTTCTAAAGTGGGTTTTTTTTTGCATTGTTGAGATCTGTGTTAAGACAAGGTCCAATAGCGCTTCTCCTAGTGCATGGGAAGTATTAGAACTGTGAATGATTTCAACAATGGAATGTCATGTTAGATGATGCACCAGCGCAGGCGTTTTTGAGTGTTGAACCTTTTTATAATAGCTTACAAGGAGGTGGTTTGATTCTATTAATAAAGGTCAAAGTTTTGAAGGCTTGGAACGATTTACTGTTGACTATCTTGTTCAATTCATGTAGGCACAAAGGTTTATGTTGAACTCCCATTCTAGAATGCTGTTCATTAGCTTGCATAGGTTACCGTTCTATTAAGCTTTCATTATCTTGTATATCATACTGTGGAGATGATCAGAGGTCTTAATGCCACTATTATTGTCAATAATTAACGTTAAGGGGGGGATGAATTATTGTTTTTGTTGATTTAGCTGGCCAATTGGTTTTGGATATGGAGAAAATGAAAGTTGATGACTTTTGAGATGGAAGTAGATGAAAGAAGACCTTGGCCATGCTTTCACCAGTACATTTTAGAACATTTGATAAATCCCGAGTTTTTTCAGTCACATTTTTAAGAATCACATAGCTGCTGACTTATTCATATGCATGTGATGGTTTGTTTCAGTAAATTTCTTCTTTTAAGTATAATAAATGCTGCCATCAATCTAACTTTGAAATCTAATGCAAGTGACCACTAGATTTTCCATGAGATATATGGAGCTATTCATTTTCTTTTGAAGCAAAATGAAGTACTTTTAGTGAATATAATAATGTTAAAATGGATTTCATGAGGTACTAAAAACTTCATGATCTTTTGAATATTGAGTGCAAGAGACCATGCATTCTGGTAAATCATGGTGTGATGTTCCTTGTAGCTGCTTCTTATTGGCCAAATTAATACATACGCTTGATGGATTAAGTGGAATCACTATTTAAATACATGCACATGTAAACTAGTTTTCTTAATTTTTGCCTTTTATAAGTCAAAACAATTAGTGAGGTCCCAACCCACTTGCCCTTGGATTCACAACCACTTGACATGCGTGGGTTGCTTCCACTTGGGTCTCTGAATTTTGTTACCAAGCCTAAGGGAGCAACACATAGCATAGAACTTGCATGGACATGATTTCAAAACCTTAAATATCATTGATTCCATTCATTCTCATTACAGAAAAGAACACAACTAAGTAGGGAAAGCTAGAACAAGAATGCAAATATTATATATTTTGTACAATATGCTCATGCAAGGTTTCTACAAGAACTTTGAATCATTATATAAGCTCGAGAAGGAAAGCACTGAACTCATCCAGCCCACGCCATCGAAGGCTAGTATGTCGGCCACACTCCCTTTAATCTTGTTTTATTCCATGATGCTTTGATTGTGGGGTTGATCGAGCCTAGGAGCATTGTTACCAGGGGGCCACCTTGCCTAAGAGCCTCTCACCAGTGAGCGTGTTCACTCCTAGGTCGCTTATCATGACCCCACCCTCGCCAAACTAGAGGACTCGAGTCAAGGCTGGTTAGACCACCCTAAACTTGTCACTTTCCAACGACGAGTGCAAACTTCCTCATTACTATTGTTATCATGTCGGGTGACTCTGGTTTCTATTCTTATAATCAGTCTTAATATATGTTCTTTGAGATAACAATTTTGCGAAGACATTATTGTAATATTTTAAAACCATCATAAGCTTTAGTATTCTTTCCATGCAAAAGAGATTCTCTTGGTATTTTGACATATTCATTTTCATTCCTCTTTAGCTCACCCACTCAGCTATTCCACTTCAAAAGAGTAGCTTATGTGATTAAACAAGTACTTTTAACACCATAACTTGTAGATTAATTCTAAGAATGAACAATCAAAACCTCAATTTAAGAGAAGACAATCTTTTACTCATGCATAAGGTTTTTACTAATAAGAAAATGAAAGCTCTTTTTAATCTCTTATACGTTTAAAACCCCCACTTCTCTCAAAGTACAATAATAGAAAAATCATAGCTTGCACTATGTCCAAAATACAAGGATAATTTAAGCTTGCTTAATTCCATTTTAATTACAAGTGGAAAACATTCTTTAACTATTTAAGAAGTATCAAAACTCTTAACATTAATTAAGAAGATTGGAGATAATCCATCAAAAAGAGTAGATAATCATTGTTTTATGATATGAGTTTATGAGTGAATATGGCTACAAACCTTAAAAGAGATGCTTAAGATTCTTAATAATTAAGAGATCATAAGAAAAGAGGAAAATCTGTATGAGAGAAATTCTCACAAGCAGCCTCGCATTAGCAAGAAATTTATTAGATTATAGCTTATCCATACAATTTCATTTCTCTAATTGCTCCAATCATTACACATCATTTTAAATCTTAAATTACTTTATTTTTCTTAACTCAATTTAGGAGAAAGAGCTCTTTTAAAAGTTGAGAGAAAAAGAGAGAGAAGAGGAAGAAAGCTCTAAGAATTAGCTTCCTAGGGCACTTTGCAACAATCCACATCACATTAGAAGCATATCTAAAACATAGAGAAAGATTAGTTAATGTTTAATTATTAAAATTTAACTAAAAACTAGAATTTGTACTTATAGCACACACAACTTTACTTTGGGAGAGTAGGACATGGTTCTCTAGCTCTAGAAATAACTCCAAAGGCATCTGGGAGTGAGGGGGGGGGGTAGTAGGAGGCAATAGGCAGCAAGAGGGAAACTTGGTTTTGAGAAAAAGAAATCACTACGGAGTAGGGAAGTAGACACATTTTTCAGCCATGAGGATAGAATGAGAAGCATCTAGACATGCCAAAACAAGCACGAGAATGGTGGGTGGTGCTCTCGCAAGGAATGAGGATGACAGGGAGAGAGGTGAGAAACATTTTGTCCATTCTAGAACGAGGTATGGGGGACACATGGTTGAGAACATGTAAGCAGCTCTCCCTTAAGCAGACCCCTTATTAATAATATTGAATTGACTAATTGAATGGTCATTTACATGGTTGAGAACATGTAAGCAGCTCTCCCTTAAGCAGACCCCTTATTAATAATATTGAATTGACTAATTGAATGGTCATTTACATTGGCCACTAAGAGTAATGTACCTTGCAAAGCTTGAAATCAAGATTTATTAGCATAACTCTCGAGAATGGCTTGCTTAAGAAATTTTCTAGCTCTTTACCAAGTAAAAAATATTCCTGTCTAATATTTATTACATCATTGCCCTATAAAATTCAAAACATATATATTATAATCTATCTCCAAGTCTCAAAATTAAGAAGTATCATTATATCTCCATATAATGCCCATCTTAAGAATTCTTTTAACTGCTATCCAGGGAAAATTCACAAGTTTAATTTTTACAACATAAGTGTCATGTAAAAGAAAATGTCTGATATCATTAGTTTCGAGAGCTATTCTCAACTCGAGAAATGGGGATAAGGGTGACAAATATTATCAGCCTTTTTCTTCTAATGGTAAGTGCCGCGAGCTTGTTCACCCCCAGGCCGCTTATCTTGACCCCACATGCTAAATTGGAGGACTCAAGTCACAAGCCCTAGACTCGCCACTTTCCATGACGAGCATGAAATTCCTTGTTATCCTTGTTAATCATGTCGGTAGACTTTGGTTCCAATCATTATTATTAGTCTTAATACACGTTCTTTGAGATAACAATTGTGGGAAGACATCATTTTCATTTTCATTTTCATTCCTCTTTAACTCACCCACTTAGCTATTCCACCTCAAAAGACTAGCTTTTGTGATTAAACAAGCATTCTTAAGACCATAACTTGTAGATTAATTCTAAGAAGAAACAATCAAGACCTAAATTTAAGAGAAGATAGTATTTTTACTCACGCACACCAAGATTTTTGCTAATAAAAGGAAATGAAAGCTCTCTTTAGTCTCTCACATTCTCGCAAAATCCTTGCTTCTCTCGTAGTATAATGATGGGAAAACCATAGCTTGCACTATGCCCAAAATATAAGGATAATTTAACCCCACTTAATCCCATTTTAATTAGAAGTGTAAAACATCCCATTTTAATTAGAAGTGTAAAACATCCCATTTTAATTAGAAGTGTAAAACATCCTTTTACTATTTAAAAAGTATCAAACTCTAATCTTCTTACAAACCATGAAAGAGATATTTAAAGAGATACTTAAGATTCTTAATAAGAAATCATAAGGAAAGAGGATAATATTTACGAGACAAATTCTCATAAGTAGCCTAGCATTAGCAGAAAATTGATTAGAGCATAGCTCACATCCATACGATTTCATTCTCTAATTACCCTAATCATTATGTATAATTTCTAATCTTAATTAATTGATTTCCCTTGACTCAAATTAAGAGAAAGAGCTCTCTAATTCAAAAATTAAGAGAAAAAAAGAGAGCAGAGGAAGAAAGCTCCAAAAATTCACTTTCCAAGGACTCTCTAAAACACTTCACATCGCATTAGAAGCATACTTAAACCCTAGGGAAGATTAATTAATGAAATTTAGCTAAAAACCAAAAATTTTATTTCCAACACACACATAACTTGACTTTGGGAGAGCAGGATGTGGTCCTCTAGCTCTAGAAACAACTCCAAAAGCCATTGGGAGTAAACTTGGGGGTAGTAGTAGGAGGCAATAGGCAACAAGAGGGAGGGAAAATTGGTAATGACAAAAAGCAACCACTAGGGAGCATGGGATTAGGCACATTTTTCAACTAATGAGGATAGAATGAGAAGCATCGGGACAAACCAAATTCGACAAGAGAATGGTGGGTGGTGGTCTCCCAACAAGGAATGTGGATGGAAGGAGGTGCGGTGAGGAATGAGGATGGTAGGAGGTGCAGTGAGAAGCATCCTAGCCATTCTAGAATGAAGTATGGGGGACACATAACTGAGAACGGGTAATTAATTGAAGTAGGCCCCTTATTAATAAGGTCTAATTAAGAGTAATATTTTTCTAATTTTAAAAAATGATTTATCTAAAATTTCACACTTCACACCATTGCCTTGTAAAATATAGAAAATATATTTACTACACCATTGCCTTGTAAAATATAGAAAATATATATTATTATTTATCTCTGAGTCTCGAAATTAAGAAGTATTATTTCATTTTAATATAATGCCCAACTTAAGAATTCTTGTAGCCTGCTACCTAAGCAAAATTCTCAAGTCATTTTTTATAACATAAGCCTCTAAAGAAAATGATTGATATCACTAGTTTTGGAGAGGGAGGGACCTTACACATTCTAGATTATTTTCTTGTATAGGCCTTCTCTCTCTCTCTCTCTCTCTCTCTCTCTCTCTCTCTCTCTCTCTCTCTCTCTCTCTCTCTCTCAAAATACAATCCTACATCTAATTTTAAATTACATGGTGAACTTTGTTGACATTATGATATCGTTTGATATAATTTTCTCAATGGTGGTTAAGGATACTTTTATTACTTTAGAGGTAATAAAAGAAGAAACTGTAAAGAGAATTTGGTATGTTTTATAGTGTAAATATATATGCAAAAGGTACTTGAAACAATGGAGAATAACTTAGGTAGGTAGATACATAGTGGAGAAAATGATTCGATTTTGAACCTTTTTTAAATTTATCCATACACCATTCTTCTTTTAGTTAGAATGGACTTTGAGACCTTGATGGCTTTTCCATTAAATTATAAGAAAGAGGTAGATAAGAGGTGTCTACTTGTAAACTTAGATAATATTAACAAAAAAAAGCATTCATGTTAAACAAAAAGCATACTACTCTCTTCTTTCAAGAGGACTTTCCAGCAGATTGCTACACACCAAAGAAATTAGCTTGTTCCCCCTCCTCCTCGTCTTCCTCTTTAAAATAATCAATCTTCTAATCTAGCTACATGTATCAATTGTTAACATAGTACTCTCTTCTTTCAAGAGGATTTTCAAGCAGATTGCTACACACCAACATAATGTTCCCCCTCTTCCTCGCCTTCCTCTTCAACATAATCAATCTACTAGGAGCTACATGTATCAATGCAAAAGTAACTTTCTCTTCCATTATTCTTCTTTTTTTCCCTTCTCACTCTTTTTCTTTGTGTTCTTCTTTGCCTAGCTTACCATAACCTCAACCCACTTTAATTTTAAATTTCCTTGGAATTTTTTTCCTTTATTTTAAAATATAATATCCACCCTTGCATTCATAAATTATGAACCTTAAAACGAAAAAGGGACATACTAAACAAGTACTACTATGAATCCTTAAAAATGGTAGTGACACTTTGTAGCAACATCATAGCCTAAAAATCTCACTTTTGAAAACCCCCCATACCAAACAATTACTACTAGGAATTATAAAAAATGGCAGTGACACTTTGTAGCAACATTAGAGCCTAAAAATCTTACTTTTTGGAAAACTCCATAGCATTGCAAAGCATATTTCAAGTGTCACAAGGGATATGTTTGAAAAAATGAGTGCTGCTTTTAGATAGGACTTTTTTATTTTTGTAAAAGAAGTTTTTTTTTGCTCTTTTCTTGCATTCTCTCTCTCTCTGAGCATCAAGGTGATGGTCTTGTGAGAGAATACATTAAACCAAAAGTTACAACCAAAGTTGAGGCAAAAGAATGAAGAGAGTTGAAGTCCCTTTAGATCTATGTGGGGAGATTTACCTAATGCATGGTACATGGATGGAGATGAGGAGGGGTACTTAGGTGAGTAACTACATGAAGAAGTACTGATTGGGGGGGCTAGTATTCGCATCAGTTTCAAGACAATAATAATCATGCATAATAATCACTTATCATTACGAAAATGATAAGATTAGGAACCTAAAACAATCAAATAAACTTAAGGGTACCAAGCTATGGATTCGTGAGTTCCTAAGATATGGAGTAAAAGAACACAGAATTAGCCAAGGTAATAAATAAACTCATTATGCATGTGCATTTTTGTACCTCCATAACTCCTTACATCAAGCTCTATGTACTATCTTACATGATTGTAAATGGCTATTGTGTGTGTGTGTGTGTGTGAGAGAGAGAGAGAGAGAGAGAGAGAGAGAGAGATTTCATAGGAGATTGTGATCATGTTGCTTCTCTTCTTGAGTGAAGAGTACTACGGTAGTATCTTGTGGAGCCCGCTGTACCTCTAGACACTACCTCCACAAGGTACTACCTCTAGGTAGTTGCTTGCGGAGCCTGCTCTGCCTCTAGACACTACCTCTAGGTAAGGATGGCATGACAAACTTTATTGAGTTTGACATCTATCGAGAAAACCTTGTCCACTGAAAAGCTTTGAGGGTGCTTGCGATAATTCATGAGTGTTTATAAGACTATGTCTAGTGTGAGATTATGGGGGAGAATGAGGCAAGGAGGAGAAGGCCATGCGTGAAAATATCATGGAAATTTTATAGTTGTTCGAGGGGCATGTTACCCAATTCAAAATTGCTATAAATTCAAATTTAAATAGAAAAAGGATTTGCTTAAAAAAGATCAAATATTATCGATAAATACAAGCGTGTTGTAATCTATGAGTCAGTCTTAAATTTAGGTCTTGTAGTGTCATTAGGATTGACACTACATGGCCATTTTCTAGCATTGATATATGATACTTTGAAGACACTCTAAACATATTGGAGATCATGAATTTTCTTTTTCTAATAAAGAAAGAAATCAAGCTTCATTCTTTGTATTGTAAAATGGTTCAATAATACACTGAACAAGCTGTGCAAGCTTGCATGAGAGCATTGCCAAAAAGTTTGCAAGGGATAGGTGAGGGGAACCCATGGTACATCGATTCAAAGAAAAAAATGGGGATAAAGTTTTTGAAAAAGAGCATTTAGAACTTAACATGGAACTAATGTTTTGGGCTTGTGTAGGCTACGATCTTGATTTTTTTAAAAAAAAAAAGTAGGAATGGGGTAGTTTTCGCTTGAAATGAAATGTTAAAAGAAGGTGAATATTATGTTACCCTTTTAACATTATGTTCATTTTGAGGCATTCCTACTTTTCAAATTATCATTATAATTGGTAACATAATCATGCTTTGAAACTTCCCATGTTCCTCTCTCTCTCTCTCTCTCTCTCTCTCTCATGTGTGTGTGTGTGTGTGTGTGTGCATGCATGCAAGTATGTATGTATGGGGTAGTTTTCCCTTGAAATGAAATGAAATGTTAAAGTGTTAATATTATCATACTTTGAAGCTTTCTCTCTCTCTCTCTCTCTCTCTCTCTCTCTCTCTCTCTTTCTTATATAAAGCTATATACATATGCATGCATGTATGTATGGGTGCTAAAATTGGAAAAAAGTAGGGCATAGTTTTTCCTTGAAATGAAATGAAATAAAATGTTAAAATGTTAATATTATCATACTTTGAAACTTCTCTCTCTCTCTCTCTCTTCCTCTCTTATATAAAGCTATATATATATATATATATATAGATATATATATATATATATATATTTGTGTGTATGTATGGATGAAGGGCATTAATACTTATTATAAGATAATCTATAACAATATATTCTACTTTTATATATCATATTATCGTACATGTAGGATTAATCTACATACTATATCTACGTTCTAAGTTCTTTCTAAAATTTAGAAAGCAAATCTAATTGTTACACACATATAATTCGAATAGCAGGCAAACACACAATTTCAATATAATATGTGTAATGAGAGCATACTAACTATATGATTTAAATACGTTGGTTAGGATGGCAAATGTAATGTAATATAATAAATTTACTATAATGTGATGTATGAATGGGCGGATTGGCAGATTGTTGACCAAGGCGTTGATAACAAGAAAAAGAAAAGGGGGGTTGGAGTCTTGTACGCAATTTGATGAAAGAGCCAAAAGAGAATTATTGGTGGTGGTCGCCCAAACTAAAAGTGCATTTTTCTTGCTACTAAAAAATAAATAAAAGGTAGGGACCCTTTGCATGATTGAATGCCAAACGTGGCTGCTTAGTAGCCAAGAGCTGCTTCACTGTAGTTGTAGAAGTTTTCTTCTTTTCTCTCTCTCTCTCTCTCTCTCTCTCTCTCTCTCTCTCTCTTTCTCTTTTGGTTTTCTAATCCTGGTGCTTGGATTGACAACTTTTTCCAATTTTAGTTTCCCCCCACTTTATTTTGCTTGATGTTACCTCAAAACCTCCAAAAATAGCTAAACTAATAATAAAGTCTTTTTAAAGAGAGGTGTGTGTGTGTGTGTGTGTTAGGGTTCAAACTCATGCCGGGAGCAACCCCAGGAACTCTTCTTACCAAACCTTCTATAAATCCTTTTCACCACACGCGTCGAAGAGCAAATTGTAAATTTTGAACAATCCCTTCATACTTTCACTAGATTATAAATAAACCTTAAAATGATATGAGTAAACTTTGGCCAGGGCCTCTCTCAACTTTTTGTAAAGGTGATTTATAGGTAATATTATATATATACATACCTATTCCCCCCCCCCCCCCCCCCCCAAAAAAAAGAACCTTAGGAGGTTTATTTTTTTGGGGCAAGATTTTTTCCAAAATACTACTTGGCTCCAAAACCTATCTTTTCCCAAACCCACTTGAACCATATGGCATGCACTCAAAGAGTTTATTTTTTTCACTATAACCTCAAAATTTTTTCATTAAAATTTGTATTATACAATTTTCAATTTCTTACACATGTTCATACTTGTTGACCACTCCATGTCTTGGACATGGGCACGATGTAAGGAAAAGATGATACAACCCAATATCGCTTTCTATTTGTTGGAAGGTTGCAAAAGCTTCTAAGAGTCCTAGCAACGACAAGCGAATGGTCTTTCATGAAAAACCTTTTGACCTAAAGAGGCGATAACACATTTTCAAAGATTTAAGCATGCACCACTGGCTAGCTTGTTTGACATTATAGCCCTATTTGCTGTGCACGAGTGATTGCAATTTTTTTAACTTTACCTTGTGTGAACTTTCAACATATGTCCATCCTTCAACAAGTCCATTTTAGATGCTTCCACCTAAAAGCATATGAACCTAGTCTAAGGAACGATTGAGATTGGCTTTTGTTTTCTAAACTACAATGAGTTGCCAATATAAATCTTCTCCATGAGAAGTGAAGAAACTTCTCACAATAGAGAGGAAAAACAAAAAAAAAGGGGACCATTTTAAGTAAGAACACAATGAGACACCATGAGCCCTTGATAATCGCCTCTTGTTTTGTCTTCCAAAAAGGGGGAGGGGGGGCTCCTCAATCATGCACAAGCTTCCAATGCACTAATGAATCCTTCATACATCACCTTTTTTTTAAAAGGGGGGGAGGGGAGAGTGCTTGAAAAAACCCTTAAAGAAAAAGACCAATCAAGGTAAGGGCAATGCCTTAATTCAACATATTTTGATTATCAAAATGTATAGTGAATGCCATTTTTTTTAAATCTAACATATCAAAATCCATTTCTTAAAATAAGTAATACAAAAATACTAGCATGGTATCTTTAATCTCAATTAGTAAAATTACACTAGAATGCTATTTTTTTCGCACTCAGGAGAGGGGGACAAGGGAAGGTGTGTGTGTGTGTGTGTTTGGTTTGTTGTTTGGATCAAAAGAGATGATGGAGATTCATGTTTATTTCTCACATGGTCCCATTTACACCGTAGGACCAAGGAGTCTAATCCCCATAAAATGCACCCACATTACTCCTAATATAGACTCCATGATAAGTCCATATATAAATCAATAGAAATGAACCCAGTGAAGTAGTACCAACAAAGAGAACTCCCTAAAATTGTCACCTTTCAATTATGTCAAAGTTGTACTACTGACCTTATACCAAGAGTCCTTTTGTATGTCGAGTAATGAGCATGTTACTTTGGCCGAGGAAAAGCAACACAATACTATCCTCTACCACTTTCATTCAAGGGATGCATGATGAAGATATCATGCCTAAGAATAGCTAGCACCATCTAGATAGCTTTATTTAGACTCATTTTTAATATAACTCCTATTGAATAATTTTCTCATAAGTACAAATCCTACAAATTCCTCTAAATACAGCTAGCACCATCTACACTCCCTTTATTTAAACTCATTTAAATGTAACTCATGCTGAATAATTTTCTCATAACTATGAGTCCTACAAATTCCTCTAAACATAGTTGGTTTTTCAAGTGGCTTTCTAGAAATTGCCACTCTCAAGGTGTAATAATATTTAAAATTTTCCCCTCTAAAGTTTAGCTTGATAGTTGAGATTATGATTCTAAAAACGGGGGTCTGGAGTTTGAAACAGGGGACAAATATTCCCCTCCCAAATAAGGGGGATTTACATGCTCTAGGGTGTTCAAGTAAACACCCATTCATCAAACCTTACTAGCACTTCTCTACCTCATCTTTGGAAAATTGAATGGTAGTAATAGCTATCAAGTTTGACCCTCTGCTAATGTTACTTTGAATGTGGGACTTGGGCTTGTGGACATCTTTCAAGAGTCTCCATTATATACTTCTCTGACAACTATCCATGATGCTGTCTCCATCTAAAGGAATGGCTTACTTGTAAGACATGTCTTTCTAGATTTCTCACCCCTAAAAATTAAAACGTATTGGAAGGTGGTAACTCCATGTGGTGCTACTCATGCACATCTCTGTAAGAGATGTGTGATGTGAAAAGACAAGTAAGTCATCAATTTGTTCTTATTGTCATAGCATGTGAAATATTTTGTAAGTATAACTTACAAAATACATGTAAAACATATCAAGTCATCAATTTGTTCTTATTAGCATAGCATTTGAAATATTTTGTAAGTATAACTTTATGAACCTATGCCAAATCTATGGTAGATTGAGTTACAAAGGATACCTCTCATTTTCTCCCCTTGCTACACTATCATCTCCATTGTGATGCCACCACCATGTCCATATGTTCCCCACCACCACAACTACTAGGTTACTACCACACCACCACCACCACCACAACTACTAGGTTACTACCACACCACCACCACCACCACCACAACTACTAGGTTACTACCACACCATCATTACCAAACTAGTTACTACCACACCACAATCAAAACCATTGTCCCTACCTAGGCTTCTCTCTTCTAATACCCCTTGTGAATGCCAACCCAACCTACCTCGCTCCACCATCATCCTAAGATCCTTTTCCTTAGGACCACTAAATTTCTCGTGTTTCTTTAACATATCTCCCACCACTGACATGACCCTTACCATAGGCACTATACGTGGATGTATATTAGCCAAGAGATACATCATTATAGGCCTTTCATACTTTATGATGGTTGTGAAATATAATATTAGGCCCAAGTTTTCTTGACAACATCATACATTTTTTTTTTGTTTTCTAATTCTAGTGCTTAGATTGATACTTTTCCAATTTTAGTTTTCCCCTCACTTTATTTTGATTGATGTTACCTTAAAACCTCCAAAAATAACTGAATTAATAATAAAGTCTTTTTAAAGAGGTGTGTGTGTGGGTTCAAACTCCATGCCACTCTCAAGAATCAACCCAAGGAACTATTTTTACCAAACCTTACATAAACCCTTTTTACCACGGGCCAAAGAGCAAATCGTAAATTTTGAACAATTTCTTCATACTTTCACTAAATTATAAATAAACCCTAAAAAATTTCAGGAGATTTATTCCCTTGTGCCATCAATTTGGGAAGGATTTTTTAGAATACTAATTGGCTCCAAAACCTATCTTTTTCCAAACCATGAACTCAAGAATTTTTATTTATCACTATAACCTCAAAAGTTTTTCATTAAAATTTGTATTATATAATTTCCAATTTCCTTACATGTGTTCATAGTTATTAACCACTCCATGTCTTGAACATGGGCACAATATAAAGAAAAAATTGTACAACCCAATCGATTGCTTTCTATTTGTTGGAAGGTTGCAAAAGCTTCCAGGAGTCCCAACAACAAAACAAGCGAAAGGTCCTTTGCAAAAAACCTTCCAACCTAAAGAGGCCAAATGTAAGCCGGAAAACACATTTTCAAAGATTCCTAGCTAGTTTGACATTATACCACTAAGACAAACCCTATTTGTTGTGCACGAGTGATTGCAATTTTTTAACTTTACCTTGTGTGAACTTTAACACATTTTCAAAGATTCCTAGCTAGTTTGACATTATACCACTAAGACAAACCCTATTTGTTGCGCACGAGTGATTGCAATTTTTTAACTTTACCTTGTGTGAACTTTAAAACATATGTAGTCCATATTAGATGATTCCACCTAAAAGCATATAAACCTAGTCCAAGGAGAATAAGAATTAATAATCAATCTTGTAATAATCTTTGTGCTACATAAGACAAACATGGAAGAATTGTCAATCCACATCCATAATAAGACTTCATATTTTTGTCTCTATAAAAGAGGGCTAGAATCTATTTGAATGATTGAGATTGGCTTTTATTTTCTACATTACGATGATTTGTCAATATAAATCTTCTCCATGAGAATTGAAGAAACTTCTCATAATAGGGAGGAAGGACAACAAAAAATGGACCATTTTAAGTAAGAACACAATGAGTCACCATGAGCCCTTGATAATCATCTCTTCATTTGTCTTTCACTGGGGGGAGAAAAGCTTCTCAATAATGCACAAGCTACCAAGACACTAATGAGGCCTTTATACATCACTTTTTTTTTCGCACGGGGGAGTTAGAGTGTTTCAAAAAACCCTTAAAGAAAAATACCAATCAAGGTTAGGGAAATGCCTTAATTTAACGTATTTTGATTATCAAAATGTATAGTGAATGCCATTTTTTAAACTCTTTAACATATCAAAATCCATTTCTTAAAATGAGCAATACAAGCATGGTATCTTTAAACTTAGCTAAACACTGTTGTTGGAAAAATAGGTAATATTTTCTAAAAACGAGAAACATTTGGCTTATTTAAAAGATTCCATAAAAAAGGTTCACTTTTTAAAAGTGGTCTATGCATGCGTATAACACTAGTAAAAAATGTTAATATTTTGGACACTTTATACGTTTCTTATAAAAATTGACATGAAAAAAAGACTTGGTTTTGCTTACTTTTTGAGATTATAATTGAAAATCTAATAATAAGTTTTTAAAAAACTTGCTAAAATAGAGGCATTGTTTATCATTGCCATCTTCAATCAGAAAAAAACTGATATAACTATACAAAGAAGCTATTTTATAGACATATAGCTCATGGCATAGTTATGGTTCCTTACATGAGCATTCTCTTCTTCACTATCCACCACGAAATGCATTTTTTTCTTCTATGTATACATTTGAAGCTTAGATTCCTTGGGTCTTCTGCCTTGTTAGCACGATTAAGAATGTGCTATTACAGAGTGCAACTGTTAAAAACTATCTGTATATATAAATATATTACAAAGGTGTTATCTTGATATACGGCTATTATCTTAATTATAAAATCCTATTTTGGCTCTTGATGAGATTAGTATTAAAATCCACTTTGAAGCTCTTGAGTATCACGATTTATTAATTGTTAATATATACTTTTTTTGGGAAAGTTTGTTACATATAGATGATTTTTTTAATATCATGAATAAGCGTATATTTAATAGTTGTCTAATTTTGAAAAAAGTTATACACTCATTTTTAAAGAAGATGCGTCCTTGATGTGAGCAAAAGGGGTTAAAAAAATAGTTTTTTTTTGTAAAATAGCAAGCAGGAGCTTGCGTTCGAATTTTGTTGGTTATTACACATGGTAAGGATCTTTTAGCAACAACATTTGTGCGGCCATCTTAATACATAGTAACTTCTCAACTAAGAGTTGATGTTTTGCATCAAGTTGATACAAAACATCAACTTTTATGAAAAAGTTGATGTTTTGCATCAAGTTGAGGCAAAACATCAACTTTCTATGCAAAACATTAACTTTTTACAAACTTGATATTTTGCATCAACTTCATGCAAAACATCATCTTTTCCACAAAAGATGATGTTTTGCATCGAGTTTTATGGAAAAGTTGATGTTTTGTATCAACTTTAATGCAAAACATCAAGTTTTGTAGAAAAGTTGATGTAACGATATAAAACATCAACTTCAATTTGATGTTTTGCAGATACAAAACATCAACTTCTTCATAAAACTTGATGAAAAACATCATCTTTTCCACAAAACTTGATGTTTTGCATTAAAGTTGATGCAAAACATCGACTCTACCCACAAAACTTGTAGTTTTGTATCAAGTTTCAGATGCTTCGAAAAAGAAAGTTGGAGAATCAGAGGTCGATTTCTACAAACAGCCTGATTTTGCGATCCATTGTGCTGGCATGCTTAGATGACATGTTCCACAAACTTTGAGTTCTAACACGACCATGTTTTGGTGCGTTCTCTATACATCATAGAGTGATTTGCAGTGTTTGTAAATCGCTCTGTGACATCTATATATCGCACTGAAACATGGTTGTGTTGGTACTCAAAATTTGTGGAACATGTCATCTGAGCATGCCGTTTGTGAAAATTCATGGACGGAATCATAAAACTAGACTGTTTATGAAAATTGACCTCCCATTCTCCAACTTTCTTCTTCGGAGCATCTGAAACTTGATGCAAAATATCAAGTTTTATGGTCGAGTTGATGTTTTACATCAACTCTTAGCCTAAAAGTTGATGTTTTGCATCAACTTTGATGTAAAACATCAACTTTTGGAGAGCTTTTGTTTATGAACTTTAAAATATTTTTGGATTTTTTATGAGAAATTTATTATTTTTATCACCAACAAATCTACAAAAAATCATTCCAAATAGTAGATGGTTGCCTTAAAGAATTAGAAAAAATCTTATAAATCATAGAGAATTAAAGAAAAAATATATCTTCAATCAAGTGATATAGGTTTAGGGCTAAGGACCTGAAAAAGAAACATGGTCGTAACCTTTGACTACAAATTTGGGAGGAGGTCATTTAAAAAAATGCTTGTCCATGCATCCATGTGACCTTTGTATCATAAATAATATCGCTACATAGTAGATGCCAAAACTTCATGGTAGCAAAAGACCTAGATGAGGTAATCCATTGGTTTTGATCCAGACGTACAAGACTCCATTGATTTGGAAGACCATGATTTGATTGATTTGCTAACCCTGAATTTTGTTCTACAATTAAATTTTAAAGCTAAATAACTACAAGCAAATGTACATGGTGGGACCATCTATGTTGGGGAGGGGGGTGCATGTGAGCCTAGACTTTGTCATGCCTATGTGTAATAGTATGCTCTCTAGTATAGGGAACCTTGAATCTACCATCATCGTAAAATCTCTAAGCTTCTCTCTTTTGCACCCAGCGCTCCTCTCTACCACCATTCAAGAAGCCCCAAGCTTCTCTCTTTTCTCTTTGTACATAAAGACAACGCGGGCAAAGATTGCATCTCTCAGCATTCTTTGCATGTCCTCCAAATAATTATAACCAGAGCTCATTCTACACTATCCTTAGACATACCATCTATTAGCATCGTTCACATATCCTCTAAATAATTGTAACCAAATCTCATTCCTACACTAACCTTAGACATACCATCGCCTAAGTTCATGATAATGGCTATCTAAATCAAACATCAACATATGCATACTATGAATTTTTAACACATCACCATATATCTACATGATATATGCTATACGATTTCTTCCTGCCACCATTACCCATATTGCATACCAAGCATTTCCTTCATAACAACAAATGCCTACATGGGTCAAAATTTACACCCATAGGCTATATGATGTCTCGATCAAATTGTCTTGCCGAAAAAATATTTCAATTTTCTACTCTTTTAACATGCTTAGTTTTACTTAGAGCCTCCATAGTCACCATCTACATATGTATGAATAGAAGTCTATCTTTGCATACCTATAGGTTGACCTATTTAAACTGTTAGCATTGGTTGTATATCATCCCCACACTACCTGCTTATAAATAATAGATCAAATAATTATGTCATGAAAACCGTCAAGGTAAGCATATACTCAAGGCTTTGCTATTTGGGTCTAGAAATAGACTCAAGGATGTTTGTAGAATTTTTTCATAAATTATGGAGCTTATAAATTTATGTATTCTAATATTTTTTGAGTTCTAATGTTATAATATTATGTATTCTAATATTTTTTGAGTGCTTGTCAAATAATGTGCATATTTATGCATAGTGGTAGAATTTGTCCCAAGAAAGTCCATTAAAAAATTCTCATTCATGAAAAATTTATAAAATAATTTTTTATTTGAAAAAAACTGATATTTCTTTAAGTTGTGTGGACTCCTATGCCATTTGTAAGTCAAGTTTATTTTTATGTCACAAATAATAGCAATTTATAAATCTAGAAAGGTCACACGTGTTCTCAATCTTGAAAAAAATATCAAAATTCATGTAGTTTTTAAATGTATACATGAAATTCTAGATGTGTTTTAAAAAAATTATGTTTTTAAGCCATTTTTAAGCTTTCACGTATTTTGGGAGGGAATCTTTTTAGGTAACCCTCGTCAATTACCTATTTTCCTCACAATAGTGTTGCTGGTAAAATTACACTGGAATGCTATTTTTTTAGCACTCAGGACAGAAGGGGACAAGGGAAGGGTGTGTGTGTGTGTGTGGTTTGTTGTTTTGGATCAAAGAGATGATGGAGATATATGTTTATTACTCATGTTTAGAAAACATGATCCCATTTACACCATAGGACCAAGGAGTCTAATCCCCAAAAATGCATCCACATTATCCCTAACATAGACTCCATGATAAGGTAGCCGCAAAAGGACACCAAGGGTAGATCTAGGACCACACAAGTCGAGAAGGGTAAAAAACTCTATTCAAAGATTGACATATGATGGTTATGTAGCTCACCATTATGCATACATGGCAAAGGTTATGCAGCAGGAGGTTGAACCCACAGGTTTTGAGGATGTTGTTGGGCATGCACATTGGGAGAAGTCCATGGATGAAGGAATGGCTACATTGGATGAAGGAATGGCTACATTGGATGCAAATAAGACATGGGGATCAGTGCCTTTGCGTGAGGGTAAAAAGTCTATGGATGCAAGTGGGTCTACAAAGTGAAGCACAACTCAGATGGAAGCATTAGCAAGTATAAGGCGAGATTGGTCGCCAAAGGTTATGCTCCTACGACATTGATTATGAGAAGACATTCAGCCGTGTTGCCAAGATGGCAACACAATTGTGAGAGTTGTTTGTAGTAGGCTGTGTATGTTCTTGCATGGTGAGTTGCAAAGAAGAAGCATATTTGGACCAGCCACCTAGTCATGAAGATTTGAATCACCTAGATTATGTGTGTAGACTATGTAAAGCCTTATATGGCTTAAAGCATGCAGTGAGAGCATGGTGGCATGATATGGCTGGCTTTAAGCCCATTTTTGTACCATTTAGAATGGCAAGATGAGTGCAAACATAGGTGAGATTTTGGAGAATGCCACTATATATAGGAAGATAGTAGGCATCTTGATCTACAGGCTATACGTGAACTACACAGTTAGGTTAGAGAGCCAGTTTATGCAGGTTCCTTGGAAATTGCATTTGGATAGTGTGAGGCATACACTATGCTACGTGAGGTCCACAGTGGATTATGGCCTCTTCTATGAGGCTAGTACTATAGTTGTAGGTGTATGGATACATTAATGCATATTGAGCTGGTAGCGTCTTGGACATAAAATCTACTAGCAGATTTATGTTTTTCTTTGGCAGTGGTCTTATTACATGAAGTAGCAAGAAGCAGTCAACAATTTCCTTATCGAGTATAGAGGCAAAGTACAAGGGTGCTGCGATGTGAGGTAGCTTGGTTATGTAAGCTACTTGGAGATTTGGGACTGCATGTGGACATGTAGGTTATCATCTACAACCTTAGTAGTATATAGATGGCCAGGAACCCAGTGTTTCATATGTGGACCAAACACATACAGTTCCATTATCGCTTTATCATAGAGAAGGTCTTGGTAGAGATGTTGATCTTGAGTACATCAGCACCACAGAGAAGCAGGTAGCTGACATTTGCACTAAGGCCTTAGGAGTAGCGAAACTTCATAGATTCTGCACTATGCTTAGAGTCTTGGAGATGGAGTTGAGCTTGAGAGGGAGTGTTGAGATGTCAAGCTCAACATGAGCTGATAGTCATGATAGGCTTGGGTGACTGTTCCACCTTTACACCACTGACACATTTAGTAGCTGACACAACGAATCTTTGCCATTGATTCTATAGTTGGACTACACCTACCTAGTCTAACCGACTTATGGCATACTTATTTTGCTAGCTCACCTACTTAGTGTGTTCACATTATGGACCTCTTGTACATAGTAATCTAGTACTTATGTTGGTTTTCACTTATCTTTTGTAGACCTCTTTTGAGAGCAACAAGTAGAAGAAGATTTCAGCCTTCCATCTCTATGTGTGTCTTCTCCATTGTTGTGAGAGTGTGTGTGTTCTTGGAAGAGATCAAGCTCTCTCTCCTCCCCCAATATTTTCATGGGAGAAAAGAGGAATCAGAGTAGCTAATTGCTAATGTCATCCAAAGGCATCAGAAGCTCTTTGTTGGATCGAAACACCAAGTTAAATATTTTTGATGTGGGTGATCCAGTTTTACTATTCAACTCTAAAATGGGTCCACATCTGAATAAGCTAAATATGCGATGAATCAGACCTTACTAGATTTTTGTAAAATTTGGTACCAGTACATTTGACATCGTTGTTTATTACCAAGGGTAGTGAATGTGTTCAAACTGTTCAAAACCTTATTTTGGTGAACTCCTAGAGACAGCACCGATGTATACCATTTTTGTTACACCTCCACTTGACAACAATGTGAATCCACATGGTATGCATGCATCAGGTAATGTATAATATCCCTCATGTATAAATGCTTTATTATGGGATAGTATTTTCTTTAATGCAGTTTCAACACCCATTTATAGCACCCTTAGGTGAACTAGGGAAGCTGTAGTTTTAGAAGAAAATGAAAAGGTATAAGATAAGGATGAGGTGTTGACAAAGAGAAAAGCAAGGAGAAAACACCTGAAGGGGCTGAAGAGTCAGAGAGGCGGGTGGTGATAGAAGTAAATCCAGATGAATCTCTGAAAAACCCCATCAGAGCTGAAGTGTTGCAAGCCTCGACTCCCAAACCTATCCAATAGGAAACAGTAGGCAGGAGGACCAAACCTTATGACTTTTCCAGATCATCTGGATTCTTTCCTACCTGCCATTACATTTCTAGTAGGAAACAGTAGCAGGAGGACCAAACCTTATTACTTTTCCAGATCATCTGGATTCTTTCCTGCCATTACATTTCAAAGTGTGCAATAAATGAAACCAATGTATTGCAGGAACTTATAGTTCAAAAAGTAGGGTTTATAGAATGAATTGAATAGATCCAGACCTGAGCTATTGGAGTTGCCACTACCACAATGTAGAACAAGGTGGAAGCTGACGAGGCAGCCTTGAGGCACGACCTTGATATAAACATTTAAAGCTCTCAAACAGGATCCTCTATATGATAATGTTGATAAAGCCTGGGTGAATGAAGAGATCTTGGAACTCGAGTAGAAGTTTAGAAGCTCAGAGTTAAAATGTCAAAAGATGATGTAGCAGCATCTTTTTACCTTGGGAAAACATGAAGCTATAGCCAAAGAGCGATAATCGAGCCAGACTCTAAATCCTACAGAGTATGATAGATGCGGTGGAGACAACCAAAGATCTAAGAGGTCTAAGAGCTCATACGCCACTAATATTGATTCATATGAGGCTAAAATAATGTAGCTTATGGAAGATTTATATGCTCTGTATATCGAATAATTCAAGTTTTCGATGGAATTCGGATGTTGACTGTCCTTGCTCTTCAAAAGCATGATGATTCATCTAGAGTAGGTGGATTTGGAGGGCCAAGAGAATCTAGTAGTATGGTAGCAAAATCCTTGGAGAAGGCAACTCTACAAAACCTTGGCATTGAATTTGAATAGCTAGAAGTAGGTTCACACCAGCAAGAGAAGGAAAATAAGCCAGCAAGAGAAGGGAAAATACCAACTCTGCAAAAACCCTGAAGAGCCCAACTTTGCAAAACCTTGGCTTTGAATTCGGATAGCCAGAAGTAGGTTCAAGCTAGTAAGAGAAGGGATAATAAGTTGCCTTGCAGTAGGATGACTTGCTGGCCTAGAACATAAAGAGAAAGTATTATTTATAAAGAACATGCTAGCTTTCAATTACAGTGATTAAGAAGTTAAAAGATGAAATTTTGGCTTTAAAGCTAGCTAATCAAGAGCTACAAAAAAAGAACGATGAACTTCAAGAACAACAAATTAAAGATCTAGAAAGAATTGCTTCACTCAAAAGAAAGAGCCACTTATCAAGAGAGCTCAATGTAGCCATTGAAAAACTTGATGAGTATGAAGAATAAATAAGAAATTCAAAGAAAAATCATGCAGAGCGCATTGGAATTATGGAAGCCAAATATTCTAGAAGAGCAGGTTAAAGAGCTAAAATCATCTGTTCGTGTGCTGGAGAGAGAGGTTGGTAAATGTGCCACATTCATTTAGCATGTTGTGGAAACCTTATGAGCCATAGAATTTCCCAAGAGAGAGCTCAAGGAAATAGTTAAAAAACTTGATGATTATGAAGAAGAAATAAAAAATCTAAAGAAAAATCATGCAGAGCACATTGGAATTATGGAAGTTAAAGAAAAGAATCTGGAAGAGTAGGTTAAAGAGCTGAAATCATCTGTTTGTGTGCTAGAGAGAGAGATTGGTAAATGTGCCACATTCATTCAACATGTGTTGTTACAAGCTGAAGAATTGTAGTGCAAATGTTTGTCACACATTTCAATAAAAGGAAGTGCAAAACCTCTAGCACAATAACCTCCAAATAACCCTTCGAGTTCACGGCGTACTACTAGTGCTTCTTATCACACTCATTCGTAAAGGCGTGGTCCCATTACCTAACTATATGGTTCGTGTAACAAAATTAGGATAGAAGAGTGCTAAATGTGGGTTACATAAAAAATTTTCCCCATAAATTTATCTTCTCAAATAGATTCTTATAGGTAAGTCACCGTTCCACTCAAATAATAGATATAAATTTAAAGCATTCATCTCATAAATCTGGACTTGGATATGATCAAGATTTCAATTTCTATCAAGAAATTATAGAAAATGGTTTTATCATTACTTATCCAAATAATAATCATCATCAAGTGGGTTTGACTTTTGTTTGTGAGGCAGACTACCCACATCCGGGTGTGCCATGTGTTAGCTTAAAGGTAGAGGCATGGCACTTCTAATTGTAAGTCACATCGGTAGGCATACCTGCACTTGACATTTCCTAGCTTTAGAACTTGTTGTGGTCTAGTTACTTCTCATGCTTTGTGACAATGTTATCTCTCGTCTATTCCTATATTGTGAGTAGACTGTTATAGTTACTTCCAACCCTTGTTCTTTTGCATTTGGGTAGAAAGGGGAGATGGTGGCCATCAAATACATCTTCTACTACTGCATGTACTTCCTCTTCCTCTATTCCTATATTGTGAGTAGATTGTTATAGTTACTTCCTTTTGCATTTGGGTAGAAAGGGGAGATGGTGGCCATCCAATACATCTTCTACCACTGCATGTACTTCCTCTTCTTGGGTTGTCTCACCTTGGGGCATAGGCTTCTTTGGTTATCAGGGAATCTTCTTCAATCTCTTGTTTGTTACTTTCTCTTTCTCCATTTGGGAGAGTGCTTGCTATAAGAGCAGTGGCTCTTGTAGTGCTTTCTATTCTACATGTTTATTCCATGGTGGAGATGAAAATTTTTCCAGTGCTTCCATGAGCGGGATGCCACTAACATGGCTAATTAACTTTCTAAGAAAATAGGGATTCACCACCTTACTCGGATGGGCTTAGAGGGGTATCGTATATATCCTGCCACTTGGTCCATGTAGGGACCCAAGTGTGTCTTCTTCTGAGATTTGCAACAAGTGACCTTTTTGTGTTTTGGGCTTTGTCACAATGTGAATGGATATGGGGACTCATAGTCGGAGGCACTCTCTTTTGCTCTTTGGGACCCATCTTGTTAAAAATGCAAATTAACAATTTTGTCTTATAAAGAGTAGGGGCCAATCCATGCTAGCTTGTTCCTAAATCTCCTTCAATGTTGAGGCTTCATCTTGCTTCTTTATATAAGTGAGGGTTTAAGAAGTAAATGTAGTTCACTTTCACAAGTGTTATTGCTAGAAACTAAAATGTTGACTAGAATGACAATTGTAAATGATTTTTTCATGCTCTCTATAATCTATGATGTGAAAAAAGAAAGGTTTTTCATGATGATGTAAATGAGTTAATTTCACCCTCTCTTTGGCAATTCTGATGTTGGACAATGGTAATTAAACACTTTCTAATGAAAATGTGGTGCCTAGATGCACAAGGAGTATGTATCAAGGGGGGGGTGTGTGAAGGTGTGTGAACAGCCTCTAGTAGAGAGGAGATATTTGAGATATTGCTTGGATGAGGTGGCATCAATTGCGACCACATGATATGTAGCCATTTGGCTATATTAAGAGCCTTAAGTAATGAGAAGAGTGGTCATTGTATCCTATCCAAGTCGTGGTCATCTTGCTTTGCACTAATCCTTCATTGTTTTGGTCATTAGCAACATTTCTCCACCCTAATTCATGGCTCACATCACCTTCTACTCACTATAGCCTTCATCTTGCCCTAGTGTGAGCCTCCAAAGCTTGGATTTCAAGTCTTTCCTCAACACATTTTCTTGGATGACATAAGAAACCAAGGTTGGTTTTTCATATCAACTACTTTATGATTCTTGGCTTAGTAATGCATAGTGAAATACAATGAAAGACACCGGAACACTTTTCTAAGCATTTTCTCATTAATGTGAAAAATCAAGATTGGTTTGAACATGGTGTGAAAAATTGAGTTTTTCATAGTAAGGATATGTTCTCTCATGTTTTGAGCCTAATCATAAGAGTGAAACACTTGAAACTTTTATGTATTCAAATTTTCTTAGCACGAAAAATCAGGCTTTGTTTTTCATAGTGTGGAAAACCTAGTTTTCGGTGAAACTTGTTTTTGAGTTGTTTAAGCACGAGGAACTCTTAGTCGGTGGTAATAAAGGTTGAAGATCAATGTTGACGTGAGATTTTCACGACGTGAAAACCAGAGTTTGTCTTCATGATGAAATTGAAGGTATACTCTTAGCTTCCTACATGATCTGTGGGTTAGTATGATGGATTTAGAGATGAGGAAGT
Source organism: Cibotium barometz (assembly GCF_041138505.1). NCBI lineage: Eukaryota > Viridiplantae > Streptophyta > Polypodiopsida > Cyatheales > Cibotiaceae > Cibotium > Cibotium barometz. The sequence continues at coordinate 50,351,104 of NC_141054.1, read as the reverse complement.
AGGGTTTTGGCTTCTTTTCCACAGATGCCCTCTTGTGAAAACCACGTATTTATGTGGATGTGATAATCTTGGAGTTTTTCACAATGAGGCAAATGTGAGGGTCTATGAGGAGGTAGAGTTTTGGATTCTTTTCCATAGGTGCCCTCTTACGAAAAACCAAGTATTTATATAGATGTGAAAATCTTGAAGTTTTTCACAGTGAGGCAAATGTAAGGGTTTCTGATAATTCACTTAGGAAATTACATGTATGTGTAGTTAATCATGATATTAGAGATTAATTCTTGTTATTCTTTCATGGCATGAAAGACCAGACTAGTTTTTCACAATGCAACAACAGGTGTAGTTTTTGGTTTTATCAATGTTTGTTATATTGAGCTTTCTTTCCTTAGAGAGGCAGAATGAACTCGTGCATATAAAAGAGAGGCAGAATGAACTCGTGCATATAAAAGAGAGAACATAGACATGACAAAATAGGGTTTTGATGGATGGAAAAAATAAATGCATGGTAGATGCTTTAAGATTTGATAGGTCATTGACAAGCGTGAAAACTTGAATGATTTGTTTCCTTCTTTTGCCCGATGTTTAGAGAATGCATTTATCACATAGATATATCAAATTGATATTTTTTTAAATGTTCCATGAAAATCTTGAAAATGTAGGGTAGTTTTTCACAACATGAAAAACCTTTGATTTGAATATTTGTTTCTTGTGTTTTGTGACCTTGTATTGGCAGTATGATGTGTACACATCAATTGTTCATGATGTGTGCACATTAATTTTTTCCTTATATTTTCACATTGTGAAAATCTTCTCGTCTTTCACAGCTTGAAAAACCATATTCTTTTGGGTGTGAAAATTCCCTTCAAATTTTGTCCTTGAGTGATTTGAAGTTGATGGAGAGGTTATGGGGGTCATCCGTAGAGGTGCACTATGTTCAACAACCTAGCGGCGTGAAAATCTTAGGGTATTTTAGGACATGAAAACTCGACTATTTTTCATGTGTGAAATATTTTGTTCTTTTCTAGGTTTTTGGCTTTTTGTTGGCAACACTTGACATTCCTTGGGGTGATTATACCTAATAATACTTGGATGTTCCCTTGGAGCTTGCTGATATCTGTGTTGAAGATTTTTCAAGTCAATCTTGGAGCATTGTATCTCTTCTTCCATCCAATGTATTAGTATGATGCCCATTGATTATGCAACAAGTTCTTGTGGATCCATCCCTTTGTTAGGGTTGGGTTCTTGTAATAATACCCGACATGTCCCTTTGTTAGGGTTGGGTTCTTTTAATAATACCCAACATGTCCCATGAATCCGCCTTTGTAGTTTGTTGGGGGTGGTAAGTCCAAATAAGTTTGAATTTGTTATTGTGTGTGTAAATACCATTCTTTAAAGACATAATGTGTCCCCCAAATGACCCCATGCTTTACCCAAAGTTAGCTTTTCAATGGGTTTAAGGGATGCAATCAACACGCAGAAACACATTTCTTAGGTAAGCCAAATGATAGAGGGACTTCATCTTCATTTGCAAACAAGCACTCTTGCCGAGATCATCTCCCTTGCCCTCCCCCCCCTTCCTTGAGTCATTTTCAGAGCTAAGTTCTTTCTCCTTTTGATTAAGGATTGCCTTAGGAACATTCAACCCTCTTCCGTTCAAAATTTCATTGTTGCAAGGATACAGTGTATATGTTGCCTTGTTAGCCCTTAGTATTTCCTCATGTTTTGCTTGACACTTTTCCACTAGGGCTTTTGTAGTTTCAAGCTTCCGAGTTTCCTCCTCAGTGTTTAGACACTCATTGACTCCTTGAGGAGTTGTCATTTGGCTTATCGATTCTTTTGTTGGGATCTGCCCAACATTTCCTATTGTAGAAAATCCTCTTCATTAGATCATGTTAACCCTATTTCTAGGGTTCCTTCCTTTACCCACTTTCTTAGACCTCGTGCAGCAAGCTTGGTTTAGAGAACAAAATCGATAACTAAACATCTATCTTGTCTTTGCTCTATTGTCAAGCTTGAGCATGAGTTAAAATGTTTTATGGGGTCAATATATGTCGAGGTTGTACACTAATCATTTAAAGGCTTATGGTAGGATTGGTAGAAGCTGATGCATTTTCTCTTAATTTGTATAAATAACCTTTAATCAAATGATCCACTCCATAGTTGGAACATGTATAAGTTGGAACCGTCAGTACTTGCACAAGAGCTTGCAATTGAGCTTTTAATTGAATTTCCATAACCACTTTACGTGGGTATCCTGCTATGGTGGGTTCTTAGCAAACGGAAACATTATAGTGAAGTCCTCCTAACAACTGATCGTCGTTTTCCCATTGGACATTGGTTCTGGAACATTGGTACTAGCGTAGCTCCTTGCATAAGGTAAAAATTGGGCATGTTATCATGTGGCTCTTCATATGTTCAACTCTGACCTGCAAGGATACTCACTATCTTCTAATGGTTCTTTGATCACTGATATTAGCTTAGATGGAGGTGGTTGTGGTGGTATTGACCGGTGGCGGTATAGATATGCCATGTAACCTATACATACATACCCCTTGGATAATTTTGCACATTTTGTTGTACATGGCCAACATTGGAATGAATTGGTAGTGCTGGGAAAGCTAAAGGTTGCCTTGGTGCAGGCAATTGAGTTATTGCCTGCAATTGAGCTATTGCCTTGGTGCATGCAATTGAGCTATTGGTTAAGGTTGAGGGACTTTATGTTATGGCTCACCCTAACAAGAGATTAACTGGTGAACCGCAACTGTCATGATGAGGATCTTTTCAATGGCCGAGCTCGTAACCCTTGAGGTTTCCAAGCCCTACAACTCCTTGAGAAGAAATTCCACTGCACCTCTCGGTGAGCGTCGTCACACCGCCGCGTTGCACTATAGGTCCTCGTCCCTCCTCTCACCTCACATCACTCACACACACTCACTAGCATGCATTAGGGAGAGAGATTAGCAAGAGGATTAGCAAGAGCAAGACTCAATTGCACAATAGGAGAGTATGTTGTATTATGAGAGAAATTCACTTATATACATGGCCATAAGCATTCATACTCACTTAAACTGTGGCTCACCGGGCACTTTAAGCTCATAAGAGGCCTAATGCTATTACAATGATTACTCTCATAATATATCCATGAAGTACATCACTTGGGACTTCATCCTACATGCTACCACATGCTCTTAAAGCAAGAATTGCCATAAATACTCTGTCACATCATTACGGGCACCCGTCCAAATTGTAGATTTGGACGCCATTACTTCATATCTTGAATGTATGACCCCCTGGTGTATCTACCTTGACTCCTTGATGTAAGATAATGGTGATAGTTCTTGTTAACCATATGAATGAGTTAACATTTTTCCCTTCCTGATGGTGATTGCGTTGAAGACCTTTGTGTGGGGAGAATGGACAAGCTTTGTCGATGGCTTTAATGTTAAGTGATGTTCAATGGTCTTTGTTCCTTCAGAAGGAATTAGAAAAGCTAGTTAGGGAATGAAAAGGTTAGTGGTTTATTGGGAATTCCTAACGGGTTGGGAGGGTGGGGTTTTTTGCGAATGATTGCATTTTTATATTTGTGTGAGCAAAAAAAAAATTGGGGGGTTTTTTGCTCACTTTGTTTTTGGCAATCATATAAGCAAGGTTACATGTGATTTATGTTAGTGGGGACGCTAAGAGATGTTAATAATGGGAGAGAAGAGAGGGAAGGATCCAGAGGAACGTAGACATAATCGTCAGAACGAGATGGTGATTCTCAGTTCCTCATTTGATTCATTGAAGCGACATTCATCATTTGAAGAATTGAAGTCCCTTTGTGTAGCAGGATTCTTGTAAAATATTGTTGAATAGGACCTGTTCCTGCATGCTTCTTCCCATGTGCTTTTCATGCTTTTATGTATATTTAAGTGCTCTTATGAAGCAGATATACATGAAGTATAAGAATTAAGTCAAATAGACTCTTATTAAGCTGCTTTTTGTTGAAGTAGCCACTTGTTGGTGAGGATTGAAAGAATTACGTCGACTTGCGAGGCTAAGATATTTTCACTCATTGATTTGTGAAGATGGTAGCGTCGTTTGGAGAGGTTTATAATTTGAAGGAAAATTCTAAGCGATGGGTTGCACCATTGACCAGGCTTTCACCCACCATGGCTCCCCTATCCAGAGATGTACCTGGGTGTGACAATTTTCATTAGAGAAAAGAAAGGGTAGCGCCTTGGTGGTGATGGTGAGTACATATGATATGTGGTGTAAGAAAGCTGTGTACAAATGTCCTCCAGTGCATGAGTATGGATATGTACTCATGGAGCAGCTGCAACATTAACATAGCCAAAAGAATAGTAAGCTATAAGCTTAGCAAGATATAATGGCTATTAAAATCCTTTGGGAGTTGCCATATGCATGACTCCCTTGTTTTTTTTTTTGTTATCACCTTGCGAGTAACAAGTTCTTGTGGCTACTCTCCTTTTTTGAGAGAATAGGTTCTTATGTCTGTCGTGTAGCTTCCACACTTACGGCAAGCTGGAGGTTGCGTGGGAACAACCTGTTTTGTAGCTCGGTAAATCAATTTTATAAATCAAGGTTATATTTGACAGGCCTTTGCATGCATCCGTATACACACTAAAGCCACCAAAGTCAATTTTCAATGTCTGCCCTAATGGTTCTTCTCTTGGTGCATATTCACACAAACTTTTTGTCTCCCCGGCAACGACACCAAAAATGTTATGGCTCACCCTAACCCCCCTTGAAACACATCCAACAAGAGATTACCTAGTGAACTATAACTATTGTGAGGATCTTTCCAGTGGCCGAGCTCGTAACCCTTGAGGTTTCCAAGCTCTACAACTCCTTGAGAACCAATTCCACTGCACCTCGAGCGTTGTCACACTGCCACGTTGCACTACGGGTACTCGTCCCTTCTCTCATCTCACATCACTCACACACACTCGCGAGCATGCATTAGGGAGAGAGATTAGCAGTGGATTATCAAGAGCAAGACTCAATTGCACAATGGGAGAGTATGTTGTATTATGAGAGAAATTCACTTATATACATGGCCATAAGTGTTCATACTCACTTAAACTATGGCAGGCCGGGCCTAATGCTATTACAATGACTACTCTCATAATATATCCATGAAGTACATCACTTGGGACTTCATCCTACATGCTACCACATGCTCTTGAGGCGGGAATCGCCATAAATACTTGGTCACACCATTACGGGCGCCCGTCCAAATTGTAGATTTGGACACTATTGCTTCATATCTTGAATGTATGACCCTTTGGTGTATCTACCTTAACTCCTTAATGTAAGATAATGGTGGCAGTTCTTGTTAACCCTAGGAATGGGTTAATAGATGTTGGCGGCAGAGGAGTATCATTCGGACGTTAAAGCTCTGCAGCTCTACGTGCTGAGGGACAGTGATCTGGTGGGCTTACCTAGCCTCAATATTCTGGGACGCAATAGGAGCGAGGTGAGCCTAGTAGAGAGCGAGGTGAGGTCCCCCCTCCGTTGGCATCTACCGGGTGCCAGGTTTCGGAGAAGGCGGCGAGGAAGACGAGGCGAGCAGCCGAGGGGAAGGCAGAGGAGGTGAGTAAAGGAAGGTGGAGGAGGCGGGTGAAGGGTAGGTTTAAAGGCTCGATTTATTAATGCTCCGTTTGCAGCATTAATAAATACACGATAAAAGTTTGGGTGAATATGCACCCCCTAATTAAAAGAGGGGGGACATTGAAAATTGACTATGGTGGCTTTAGTGTGTATGCATGCAAAGGCCTGTCAAATATAACCTTGATTTATAAAATTGATTTACCGAGCTAAAAAACAGGCTGTTCCCACGCAACCACCAGCTTGCCGACATGGTGGGCTGCCGGTCAAAATGGTGGTAAATAAAATATCGTTTCATTTTCAACGTACAAAAATAAGTGAGAAAGTCAAACTCGCGCTCCCGAGTCCCAACTTGCACAAAGGCATTTACTGCGCCCGGTGGCGTCGAAGCTCTTGTTGAGATCCGCAGTGGCCGAATCCCAGGCCGTGTGATTTGTCCCCACCAGAGGGCCACTGTTCATGCGAGAATGGGTGAAACCAAAACCAATCCCCCAGTGAACACGCCACATGTGAAGCGCGTGAACAGCCTCAAAGATGGGTGGTGTGTAGTTTGTACACCACTAACAACAATGTGACATAAAAGAAAACTGCGGACTTGTGATGAAGCCTACGTGGCCGGCCCTACAGCAGTAAAGAGGACTGTTTGTCTGCGTGTGCAAAGAGAGTGCCAGCGCAACACTAAAGTGCGGGACCGCTAAGCTGCGACATTGTCGGGTAGCTGATGTGGCAGAGGACACGGGCCCTTATCATGCAGCATGCCGTGAGAACGTCGTACGGGGCTTTTTCCAGAACCAGTCTAACGTCTCAACCAATAGGAGGCCGCCATTCCGGATAGGAGTTGTCCACGCTGGCGGGTACACAAAATACCGCAGCCAATCCGATTGCGTCTTTCCTCCTCTGATAAGATTGGCGCGGCGGGGCTGTAAAATTCTGACGTGGCGTCAAAAAGCGTGGGTCGCTTTTATCTGCCATGACGGAATATAGCAGTCGATTTTCTAGTCCCTTTATGCGCTTTCACTTTCTGGGCCCCACCCAATTTCCAAAATTGGAGGGCCCACACCTTAAATTTGAAGCTCTGGTTGTTGACGGCAATTTGCAAAGTTGCATAAATTTTTTCCTGCACCAGCTTAGGGCATGTTCTCACCAAACACGAGATGGGCAGCCTAGTGATGAGTTCACTCAGCACCAATTGCGCTTCTAGACTCTTTTGGGTTAGGAAAGGTGTATTTCAAAGGGGCTGTTCCCACGTAAAGAGAGGTGGGCCCCTGCTGTAGGGCAATTGGTTGCCGGTGGCTAGCTGCCCTTTTGTGGAATGTTTAACCAGGAGTTGGTTAGAAATAACGAGAGAACGAGCTGTTGATACAGCAACCTACAAAGGCCAGAGGCTACATTCATAGATATCTTTGTATCAATCAAGTAAGTATTTGGAAGGAGAATGCTTGCAAACATGTGGCATGTGCAATCTATGTTGTCTTTCACTAAGTGTCCATGCTTTCAAGTTGATTGATGTTTCTTTTAGAATGACAATTATTTTATTGCGATGCAAAGACATGAAGTTAAATAGGAGTTGGATGGCAAAATTCCTTTAATTTATCTCCCACACTGGCGTTACCATTGTCGGTAGTATTGAATTCATATATATAAATATACTTACATTGTGTGGATTAAATGGTTGAGATTGAGGTAAAGCCACCATGCACATCCATAAGTATGGAGGGCCCCAGCTCTTGCTCAAGGGGTGGTTCAAATTCTTAAGATGACTATAAGGGCACGGTGAGTTCATCTTTCATTTACAACGGCATTATTAATTTTTCTTGCTCTGTTCGAAATACTTAACATCCGTATATATATATATATATATATATATATATATATATATATATGTATGTATGTATGTATGTATGTATGTATGTATGTATGTATGTATGTATGTATGTATATGTGTATATGTGTATATATATATATATATGTATATATGTATGTATGTATGTATGTATGTATGTATGTATATGTGTATATATATATATATATGTATATATGTATGTATGTATGTATGTATGTATATGTGTATATATATATGTATATGCGTATATATGTATATGTATATATATATGTATATATGTATATATACATATATATACATAATATATACATATATACATATATATATGTATATATACATATATATATATATATATGTATATATACATATGTATATATATATGTGTATATACATATGTATATATACATGTATATATACATATACATATATATATATGTATATATACATATATATATGTATATATGTATATATTATGTATATATATGTATATATACATATATACATATATATATACATATGTATATACACATATATATATATATATGTGTATATACATATGTATATATACATATACATGTATATATACATATATATATATGTGTATATACATATGTCATATGTATATATACATGTATATATACATATATATATATATATATACATGTATATATACATATATATATATGTATATATATGTATATATACATATACATATATATATACATATGTATATACACATATATATATATATATGTGTATGTATATATACATATATATATATATATATATATACATGTATATATACATATATATATATGTGTATATACATATGTATATATACATGTATATATATGTATATATACATGTACATGTATGTATACATATATATACATATATATATATATATATATATATATATATATATATATATGTATACATTTATATATACATATATACATATATATACATATATATATATATGTATATACATATGTATATATATGTATATATATACATATATATGTATATGTATATATATATATATATATAGAGAGAGAGAGAGAGAGAGAGAGAGAGTGACCTCAAAATCTTGCGTTAATGATTATTGAAGTGTAGTGTCGTATTTGATATCACAGGTAATTTATTACTTAGGATGGATGTGGCAAGGAGATCATTTTCATTTATTTATGGTAAAACAGACAAGATATTGAAGGTATTTGTCTTGACGTTTACTATAATTTAGTCATCATTGTTTATCATAATCGATTTAATCTTCATGGCTCCATTCTAGATCCCATGTCTCGGGAAGGACAAGCAACAATATCTCTAATGATCAAACTATTAGAGTGCACGTGTGTATTACAGTATAAAAACTTGCTTTTTATGTAGTTTTTGCATTTAGTTGTTGTAAATATAAGTTTTTATTGATACAGTTTTTTGAAACACGAAATATTTTTATTTTTTGAACCTAGATTATTGCTAGGTTTGTATGATTCAAGCACTTACATGCGAGGTTTGTATGATTCAAGCACTTACATGCGAGAGCTTTGGGCTCCTTGGAATTTACAATCTAAGATTGCGAATGATTGCGGATCAGCTTCATGTACATGTAATGTTTGTAGACTATGAAAAGCCTAATAAGTTAGATTTTCGGTGCATAGGCACTGACATTACATAATTTTTTGATTTGCTGTCTACAAGCTTGTTCAAACGCCATTTATCTTAAGAATTGATCCACTGAACGAGTTTTGTAAGGTTTTATCATTCAACTTTGTTTTTCTGTAAAAATTATATCTTTAAGCTAATGTTATTATCTTATATATATTTTTTGGACAGATGGGGGCGAGGAGTATATGCTTCCAAGGATAGATAATTCAGTCACTCTCAAAGATTGTTTTAATGGTTTGCTCACGTGTGTTAAGATTGTCACCATTACACTGGATTGGAATGCTAGATGTATATGTATGCCAAGGTTGGTGCTTAATTCAAAGAAAAGTAAGTGCTTTAGGAGCTCCTACGTGGATATATATGGCAAGCATGGCGTGTTCATATATAGGTAGCCAAGTTGAGGACCATGAGGCCCAAAATGGGCTTCAAATATAAGGCCTATCTCTCCTCTCACTCGAGGAAGAGTCTGTATTTTTATGCATGCAAGAATACTCTTGCCCATCGGAGATGGGTCATACCACTAGAGTTCTAGAACCGGTCTACAGTCTCAGCCAATAGGAGACCGCCACTGAATAGGAGGATGTCCACTTTGGCGGGTGGCACAATACCGTAGCCAATCCGATTTCATCTTTCCTCCTTTTATAAGATTAACACGGTGGGTCAATTCTGACGTGGCTTCAAAAATCATGGGTCCCTTTTATCTGCCATGACCGAATATATATAGCGGTCGTTTTTCTAGTCCCTTTATGTGCTTTCACTTTTTGGGGCCCATTGAATTACCAAATGCAAGGCTCATGCCTTAAATTTGAAGCAGTGGTTATTGATGGCAATTTGCAATGCAATACAAAGTTGCATAAAATTTTTCCTATACCAGCTTTGGGCATGTTCTCACCAAACATGAGATGGGAAGCCTAGCATTGAAGTGACGAGTTCATTGAGCACCAATTGCACTTATGGAATCTTGTGGGTTAGGAAAGGTGTATTTCAAAGGGGTTGTTCCCACATAAAGAGAGGTGGGCCCCTACTGTAGGGCAATTGGTTGCACACCAAATAGTTCATGCATTTTAACTTCACAATTGGTGGCTAGCTGCCCTTTTGTGGCATGTTTAACCAAGAGTTGGTTAGAAATAACGCCAACATCTCAATAAGGATGTTGGTTGCCCACCATATAGTTCATGCATTTTAACTTTCCATTTTCAGTTTGGTGGTCGGCTGCACTCCAAAGGCCCTTGCTGTAGGGCGTTTGGTTGCCTACCATCTAGTTCATGCATTTTAACTTTCCATTTTTAGTTGGTGGCCTGCTGCCCTCTAGTGGCATGTTTAACCAGGAGTTGGTTATAGAAATAACGCCAACATCTCAACGTGTTGAATGAAGCTTTATTGTTTGTTGAACCAATAAAAAAAGGTTCTTTAATATAGTGTCACACTTGCCTTGCTTTTTTGTAATTTCTTTAATAAAAAAAGCTCAATTATTAAGTGAATTTTGCGAACTTCTAGTATACATTTTGAGTGACCTAGCCAGAGCCATCGGTCAATTGCTCCATGTGGTTGCCACTCATGATAATAAGCACACATGTAAGTCCCAAGCGCCTTTGATTTTTTTTGAAACCCCTTGAACAAGTCATCCCTCTTGGTGAGGATTTTTTTTTGAAACCCCTTGAACAGGTCACCCCTCTTGGTGACCATTGGGAGCACGTATTCTCTATGTGGTATGGGGACACGTGGGGGCAGGAAGAGGAACTCCTTCATGTTGCCTCTAGGTCACATTTAAGTAGAGATTGCTTGTGACAGAAGATTCAGTATGGTGGTGGGCTCTATATTAAAAGAACTACAAATAAGGATAAAAGCATTGCAAAGAAACTCAAAAACTTGCAACTCATGCCATTTTTATAAACGAGAACTTTAATATACCAGCCATGTCTGCATGGCACATTGAAAATCATTGAACGATAAATTCAAAAGCCATAAGTCGCTAATGAGATATCTAGGATGTGCATGGAAAAGATTTGCTCCATGGCTACTACACTATATTCCATGAACTTCGTACCCCATATGGAAATGGTAAACATTGGGTATACCCAAAGGACATTTTCCACCTCTGTTGGGTGGTAAATAGAAACTGAATTCTACATTGATCGAGGCGTAGTAGTAGATGAGCTGAGCCACCATTAGAATTTAGCAACATCTAGGTCCTAGGAAAGTCATAAAAGCTTGATTTTTGCTATGCAATCAAGAGGTCGATGTGAGAAGGTAATCCAAGTAGAATATATAACTCCACTTCAAATATGCTACAAAGGGTGCTTTGGGAATAATTTCTTTTCCAAGGCTACTAGAAATATACTCAGAAGAGTTGCAAAGAGGCAAGAGGCATCACATTTTATTATAGTTTAAACATAGGCTTACAATTTAATGTGATGTAAATATTTCCTATATCATCTCTTTGCATTAAAAGAAAGCATGGAAATCCACGGATCATTTTGAAACTTATGAAAATTTTTAGTATTGTTGCTTGCAGCTTTTCACAGGCCTTAGTTAAATTTAGAGATGTCAAATGAAGCTAAAATTTATATATATATATATATATATATATATATATATATATATATATATATATATATATATATATACACATATACATACACACATACATACATACATGTATGTATGGATATATGTATAAATGTATTAGAAATAAAAAGAAGAAAATAGTAATATTTTTGAGGCGTTTTGATTATTTAAGAAAAAGAAAAATATTAGTACATATGATTCTAAAATCTGAAATTAGTGCAAAGGGTAAAAAAGGAGCTACTTTCACAACAATACTACTAGATAGTGCATACCTCGAAGTGTTTGGGAAAGGGGTGCCTACCTTAAGATGACCAAGAATCCCAAATTGTTGGTTTATGACTTCAACCAGAAGAATACAAAAAATATGTTGACAACTTGGTTGAATATAAACAACAAATGTGTATATTTTGGGTAAAATAGTTTACGAAAATGTTGATACCTACTTCCTGTATAAACAATTTCACAATGTTTACATGAAGGTTTTCCACTTTTTGGGAAAATAAAGTTTTCTTGAACACTAAAGTCAACTGAGCCTATAAACCCTGTGCAGTGACTTGTACAAGGAGTTGGGGAAAAGTGAGGTGAATATAGATTATTATAGCAAAATTTGGAGGGTAAACTGGAATCCTAATAGCTGGAGCAGGAGATGGAAAGCAATATGGGAGGCATGTATCTCTGTAAAGTCTCAGGTTTTCTTGTGGAGGATATGTATGTGGGCCTTACCCATTGGGATCAGCTGCTTCAGAGAAACTTCACTAGTGGATGTTGTCCTAGATGCAAGACTGCTTTGGAAGATGGGAAACATGCCTTTTGGGATTGCCTTGCCATCAAAGGGCATGGGGCATAATTGGGAAATGGATCTTTGATAGTATATTAGGAATCCAAGGCCAGTGGGGGGACTGGATCTTAGGGAGATGGGCAGCCAGTGATGGGGCTACTGACTTGATCTTCAACATAATTAGGTTTTGCTGCTTGTGAGAGATATGGAATACCAGAAATTGCAGTCTTTCAGAAAGAAACCATTGTTGGGGTGGATGTGACAGAGTTGATGCATAAATGTGTATACATGTGTTGGTCTGTGTATTATGTGAACAAGCTGAATAAGGATGAGATGGCATAGCTAATTCAGGCCCTGCAAATTGGCATAACTTGACCTTTATATCAACCAGGGAGACTCTCATGGATACTAGGTAAACCTAATAGGTGCTTTTTATGTTTAAGGGTTATATAGGGCTGGATGTGAAAGCCAAACCATTGAAAGTTTCAGGCAAAAAACAAAGAGGTGGTATCTAAATGAGAAGCAAACTATCTACACCTATGTTGCATTTATTGAAAACCCTATGGGAACTAGGCCAATAATAAAAGTGTGGACAAAAGGAGATATATTGGAGAGAGAATCACCCAAAGGGTGCACAATTGAAGCTATGATTGAAAAATGTGTCTTTTGTGTTGGAAGATGAATTAATATGTAGTCTACTTAACATGGATTTGTAAAGGAGGGAATAGAGTTTGTGGATATGAAAAGTTTTTTTTTTGGGAAATAAATATATATATATAGAACTATTGTTCCCAAAAATGAAAGAAAGTACACCCTGTGAGCAGACCCTAAATGTTAATTTACTGAGGGGTTTTTGACCGAGAGGACAATATATATTGGCATGTAATGGGGTGGGCAGTCTCTGGGCGCAGACTGGTCACTGAAGCCTGGCGTCTTGAGTCTTCTGGTGGGGCTTGGTTTGTGGGCCCCTTAACAGTCTAATAGTGTGTACTGTCCCCGGCCACGACAAAAACGGGATGGGCGCGGGCCCACGTCTGGTTAAATAATTTCGATGGAAAAAGGGCCTGACAAGCCCCCCCTCTTTTGTATGCATCCTGCTGCTATCTTTTAGGGATGCAAGCCACTGCACTCTCGTGTTGTGCCTTGTTTCCTCTCACATTCTTCAACATTCTAGACCACTCTCATTAAGAAGCTCCCTAATCTCCAGCTAATCACTCTCCGCTCGGCTCTAATCTCTATCAGGCAACTTGAGTCGCAATCTCTACTTTCTCGCCATCCTCTAGCCTTTAATCTCTTAGCACGATCTCCACTTAATCACTCTCCTCTAGCCTCCAATCTCTAATTAAATCTCTTGCACGTTTTGATCTCTTGCCACTCAGCATCAATAACCTTCGCTAATCACAGCCTTGGACAGTCCTTGCTTATTAGTCCTCTACACAGTACGTGCAAGTCGTCTACGTTGAGAACTTTCTGAGTCTTTTTGCATATTACCCCTCCATACCTTTGATCATTAGTACTTTTCTTTTGCATACTCTCTCTCTCTCTCTCTCTCTCTCTCTCTCTCTCTCTTGTATACCTTAATCCCTGTGCCCTTTCTATGTCTACATATAGCTCCTCACGAGTTACTAGCTTTCCTGCTACAGCTGATCATCAATAGAGCCTGCACAGCTCTAGTATGTGCATCAGTAGAGCCTGCACAGCTCTAGTATGTGCAAGTTATTATGATCATCATCATACGGGTTGCAACCAAGTCTACTGCAAACCTAGCACCTAACTTGTGAAGACGTCACTGCAGATTTGATGGTTTTGATGCAGTGTGATCAGTTCATCAAACTTGCATACTAGATATCACTCTCATCTACTGTTTGCAGCTACTACGTGGCCAGTACTGCAGTCATTTGCGCTACAAAAGCTAAGGGATCAAGTTGATGGAGCTTTAGTTTGAAGGATTAGGGTGTTTAATGAATCTCCTTCTGATCGGGCATGGTTCAGTGACGCTTGATTCAGCAGCACACCAACTTAACCTTTGATTTGGTGGGGTGAGGGATCAGAGAGCCCATTAGGCCCAGGTTTTGCAAGCTTTCAATAGCCATGGTGGTGGTGGGCAAAGCGATAATGGGCATGGTGATAGGGGGCCGGGCGGCCAAAGCCTGTGATGTGTGTGGGAAGGAAAGGGCTCGTTGGTACTGTGCAGCAGATGTAGCCTACCTTTGTGAACGGTGCGATGGCAGTGTGCACACTGCAAACGCAGTGGCCAAGCGCCATGAGAGGGTCCGGCTGGGACCAAATGGGGCGCCCATGAAGATGAAAAGATCATCATCTTCTTCTCTTAATGTAAAAAGAGAGGCGCCCAGCTCCGATCCTGTAATCTACAACAGCAATCCTCGAAAGAGGCCAAGATCAATTCGTCGACACAGCCCTAGGTATTCAGCTAGCCGTGACCTTAATGCCAAAGCTAGTAGCTTAGTTAATGAGAGATCAATTAATAACAGTGATGTCAAGATTAAGGATGAGCCATGCAGCCCAGATGGTGAAGTGAAGGTCCCCGACCATACTTCTCTGCTTGAGAGTTTGTTTGATTTCAGGGATGACGACCTGTTTCTCCATGAAGTCCCTGTTTACATGCCTTTGGATCAAACCCTACCCCCTTTTCACTGTGATGAAGAGGAAAAGCCCATATTTTGTGCTAATAGGGCTGTTAGCATTAACACAAGTGCAATTACGTCTTCTGATTATATCCAACGGGCCGATCAGTCAGGCCTTGTAGGGCACAGCAATAGTGCTGAAGAGTCCTTGGATTTATTTGCTCCCGGAAACTGTACTGGCATTGAGCACTTCCTTGATTCAGAAAATGATCTCTGTGACCTAGAAGTGGATATTGATTGTGTGCTTTATGGCAATCAAGATGGAAAAGATGGTGAAAATATGGCATCCATGGACAGCATGGATATGCTCCACTTTCATCCATCGCATTACAATGATGGCTCCAATGTTCATGCGAATGACGGTAAAGGTCAAGCTAATGATATCAGTGATCATGCTAATGATGATGATTATGATGATCATCATGATGCTGGCTATGGTGAACTCTGCTTCGACGCGGGCTGCGAGAGCCCGCGCAGCTGGCTGTGCAAAGTGAAAGTGGAGAGCCCTCCTGAGCTTGGCATGACTGAACTTGATCCTGATACCCTATTGAGTGAGAAGCTTAATTGTGAGCATTTGTATGAATCACAAAACAGGTTTAAGCTCGGATTAAATCTCAACTTTGAGGATGTCCTCAATGCATGGTCAAGTAGAGGAACCCTGATCTGGATGGATGGGCAAAGACCAGATGAAAGCAGCCTTAATTTGTTGGTAAGTATAAATTTCTTGTACCCTAACGCTAAGTGTTCCAAGGTTTTGCAAAAGCTTAAGAAACTGCACAATCAAATCTTCCTGCATGTTTATACCATAGCCTCCACTTCATAGCGTCCTTGTGTTCTCCTCGTGACCAGATTATCCATGTCTATGCCGTAGTGTTCTCCTCCTAACCAGATCATTCATGTGTATACTAATTGATTCCGATTAAGGTTGTGATTAAAATCAAGAGTACTGAGATTAACTAAGGTGCGGGTTATTCAATGCAGGGAGAGTGGCTGGTGCCAGAGGTGAACAACAACAGTGTTGGGAGTAGCAGCAGCACGGGAGAGCAAGCGGGGGAAGTGCCAGTATTTAGCGGTTGTAGATATGGGAAAGATGGTGGTGGAGGTGGTGCCAGGGAGGCGATTGTGACGCGCTACAGAGAGAAGCGCCGCCTCCGCCTCTTCTCCAAAAAGATCCGATATGAAGTCCGCAAGCTTAACGCCGAGAAACGCCCCCGCGTGAAGGTGAGCACCACCATTAAAGCTCGTTGTTGCACTCAAAATCCAACTTTATTAGTAAACTTTTGTGTCAGCTTATGTTACCTTGTGTATTGCAGGGCCGCTTTGTGAAGAGAACCCCAGGCATGGTATTATGAGGCCACATAGTCCTTGCATTATTGAATACATGTCCCATAGCTCTCACAATGTTTCACAAAGGGCTATCATGGGGCTGGCAATCCTCGTTTGTTTTGGTGTGCAAGAAAAATTTCTCTTTGTTTTGGAGGTGTCTATTGCAATCTTCTTTACTATTTGTGTCATTGATCTAGGCCCTCATCCCCATGAAGAAAGTATCTTTTGTATCATATATTGGGGAAGCATTCATGGTGGAACCCCAACAATTATTCTTTTTTCAAGTCAAGCCCACATAACTTAATTTAAGAACCCTTCACAAGAACTTGGTCTTCTATCTCTTTTACATGCCAACATACCACCCCACTTTCAACCAAGCCCTAAAGTTCTAGTCATGAATGCCTGATGCCACCAACCTATATTGTACGTGTATGATATAGACTCATGTGCTCTCATTGACCTTAATGAGACACCGCCCCTTAAATTTGAAGTTGCAATATCCTTCTCAGGGGTTTTATCCTGCATGAGAAATGTGAATATAGTTTAGCCTATATCAATAGTAGGGCTGGTTTTTTTAGTTCCTTAAAGCAATCACCTAAATTTACATTGAAAAATGGTAGATTAGAACATACACTTCAAAGTGTAAATATAGGTTACCTTCAACTTTCTTGCATGTGTCGATGATGAAGTTCTTACTCGATGAGGGAGACCTAGTCTAGGAATGACCCAAGTAGAAGTAGTTAAAAACATCAATTATCGTGCATGGATGCATTCTTTCGATAAAGAGATGTGCCATTTATAAGATATGAGTTATCATATTATGTAGAGGCGAGACCACCCTAGCTAGCATAAAATCTACTATAGAAGGGTCTTAGAAGGATAGGCAAGATGGATCATAAAAGACTTCAAAAAAAAATAATCTAAGATCTAAAAATGCATCAAAGTTAAAAAGTGGTGCACGAATATGAGTTGGATTTGCCTTAGCCTACCAGCATATAGGTCCAAGGTTGAAACTTTGGTTACTTTGACTTAAAAACGTAGAACCTAAATGTAGTATCTACATATCCCTTGATTTTGAAGTTATGTATCCATAAGTCATGCTTATGAATATATGACCAACATTTACTAATATAATAACATGTAAGGCGACAAAATATCACCTAAAATCCAAGTTGAGAGTGTATACCTAACAATTATATAGTTTAAGTACATCTTGCAAGTGTCCTAACTTTCAAAGACTAGTTGTTAGTTATTTAAGTTTTAATTCTTAATCCCTCTAACATACTTTCATTGAGATAAAAACACAATCCAGCTCTTGCTAGACCTCAATCCCCATACAAAAAATGCATAAGTCAAGGATTATCATTTTAACTTCTTGGCTCAATAGCTCGTTCATCTATGGGATCTTCTTTTCATGGTATCCCATCAAAATGAAGTCATCCACATAAAGGAATATGATCATGTTCTTGCCTACTCAGGAAGAAAACATATAATCTTGCATTTGCCACCACCAGGACTTTCAAAAGGCCATATACTTACGAAGTAATTATCAAGCTAATGGTACCATTCTCATTGGGTGCCCATTAACAAGTCTGAAAACCTTTTCTAAGTCGTATCACAAATCTTAGTGGTTGTACCACAAAAACCTCTTCTTGAGATGTTTGTTAAAAAATCTAACTTTACAACCATTTTGCATGATTGGCCACCCTCATGAGCTACCAAGGCTAGGACTATGTGAATTATAGTAAATTTGGTTGTTTGGGCAAATGTCTCCTAGAAGTTGAACCCCTCCACCTATAAAAAACCCTTTGCCATGAACTGTGCCTTTTAGTTCTTTAATGACCCATTAGATATGTATTTTTCCCTATACACGCACTTAATGTCGAGGACCTTACATTTCTATGGATTATTTATTAGGTCCCATGTGTGATTCTTCATTATCAGTTTACACGACTCCCATCCAATTTAGCTATGCTTGTGCCTCCTCTAGACTCACAAGCTCCTCAACATTCATTATCTCTACCATAAGTGCATACACAATGTTAGCATAAGTGCATACACAATGTTAGCATGAGCATGAGCTCATGCTTCATACTTACAAGCTCCCGAATCTTCAATCTTGAATCTTCATTACTATCTACCATATGTGCATACTTGATAATGTTAGCATGACCATGAGCTCTCTTCGAGGCTTTAAAAAAAAGTGTGTAATATTACCAGAGTTCACATAAGACCTATTTTAAATTAGGCCATTTACAAATCTACATTTGTAATATGTGTCCTATTTATTAGTTGCCAATGTATTTGAAAGTATATATGTATACATATAAGAAATGATACATATATTCTAAAAAATCATTTGTATATATAAGAAAAGATATGTATATTCTAAAAAATCATGTATTTGAAAGAATGTGTATACATACAAGAAATTATATTCCCAAAAACCGTTATACATACCTATGTTTTAGTGCCCTTCCGCACACAAGTGATATGGGGGCTTTCTTAGGAGTGAGGTCCCTTGGCCTCTTTTTTCCCTCTATCTTCTTTGACTAGGATTATTGGTTGGATCATCTATAATGAGCAATCTACTAAGAACAACTTGACCCACTTTAGAACGTTTGGTCAATGTGCACTTTGTGGATCAACATGTCCATCTTCTTCATGCCTTTCATGGTTCCATAGGTCCATCTTCTTCATCTTCAGATTCCATCTCCTATGGAATGGGTGTGGGGGTGTAGGCGATACTTTTGCCTTTGGAGAAAAAGCCCATGAGTCTTTATCTAGTTGTTATGCTTGTTGGTTTGGTTGGCAATGATCTAAAGTAGAAGAAGCCTCCTCCTCCACCTAATATGAGGCTGGTTAAGAAAGGCTATCGTAGATTACAACATTATCAATCTTGCCTTAATATCATAAATTCTATTATCCTTTGACTCTAGACTGTACCTAGAAAGTTACAATTGTGACTTTTGGGATCCTACGCTGTTTGAGTCTACAAAGTGCATACTCACTTCCAAAAGTCCCAAAATAAGAGATTGAATGCTTCTTACTAGAGTAGGCATCTACTACTGGTGAGTCATGTGCACTATTGCGTTAACTATCTCAGCCTAGAAGATACTATGCAACCCTTTCCCCCTTGAGCATACTTTGAGCCATCTCGACATTTATCTAATTCTTATGTTCTATAACTGCATTTTTCTATGAAACTATGGAACATCAGTGGGGTAAGCTAACACTTGATGCCCCACTCCTTGTAATAGGTTGTGAATTTTTTTGAGTAAATTCTCCACCTTGATCAGTCCAAAAACATCTTTAGCTTCTTCATATCTCAATCTTCTTCATTTTTCTATGGAATTATGGAACATGAGTAGTGGTAAGCTAACACTTGATGCCCCACTTCTTGTAATAGGTTGTGAATTTTGTTGAGTAAATTCTCCACCCTCAGTCCAAAACATCTTTAGCTTCTTCATATCTCAATCTTGACCCTGATCAGTCCAAGACATCTTTAGCTTCTTTATGTCTCAATCTTGACCCCGATCCAAAACATCTTTAGCTTCTTCATGTCTCAATCTTGACCTTTACTAGAAAAATATTAAAATTTTCAAAAGCCTTACACTTTTAAAAAAACTCACATCTTCCTACTGTAGTCATCAATTAAAAACATGAAGAACTATCAGAAGAGTTGTTTACATTTTACCACAAAGCCTAGCATAGACTAGTTGAATAGGAAGTTTCTTTGAAGCTAGCCCCTTGTTATTACTGATGCTATTTGCACACTATACAAGCTTCACATGCACTTGGTATCTCTATAAAATCTGGTATAAATGTGCTAGAACCCCACTTTTTCTCCATGTCTTTCAAGACTACATAACGTAGATGCCCAAATCTCTCATGCCATAGGTGCCCACATTGGCTCGGGTAGAAAAAGCTAACAATTTGTAAATGTTTTTTTCCTTGTTCCTTTCCCAACAAGATGTTATTAGCATCCAAGGTGATTGCATTATCTCAATCAAAGTATACCCTCAAATCACGATGAGTGATGGTGGCAAAGATCATGTTCTTCTTGATGTTATTCGGTACATACATAGGGATACATAGAGAACATCTAGAATATTTTCAATAACACCATCACTTGAAACAAAAAAGATTGTGTACGTGCCCTACATTCACTATTAAATATCAAGGGCCTAGCCACACTATGACATATCCGAGGCCTAGCCACACCAGTTAGTGCTACTAGCAACGTTAGTAACACTAGTTACATATCTGGGGCCTAGCCACACTAGTTATTAGTGTTATAGCAATGCTACCAATAATGTGATACTAGAAAAAATCACTATAAGCATTGCTAACACATGTATTGTAAGTGATGCTTACCTAGATTGATCGATTCAAACCTATAGTTACTTTCTACATGACTCGCCTTATTCAAATTTAAGGTCTAAATATTTAACCTAATCCCTTCTTCAGCCTCCTTCAACTATAAAGTTCAAGTGAGTCTTTTTTGTTTTTTTAATTAGTACCTTTTGTTTTTATGTCTTTTCATTCTAATCTTTATTTTATGGTTTTTAAAACATTTTCTTTGTATCTTGCTATTTTTAGTCCTTGTTTTTTTTTTTGGGTGTGTTTTGATAGCTACATCACATATAGATCTCCTCAAGGTAAGTCCACTAGCAATACATGTGATTTCTCTATATATATGTAAGCTTCTAGTAAGAGATGTGATTTCTCTATATATATGTAAGCTTCTAGTAAGAGATGTGATTTCTCTATATATATGTAAGCTTCTAGTAAGAGATGTGATTTCTCTATATATATGTAAGCTTCTAGTAAGAGATGTGACAATTTACATTTCTTAGATTTGTTTGTTATTTGGTTGTTATGTAAATCTCTTGCATGTAAGCATGTGCTTTTCTTATTTTTGTTCACTAAGAATGTTTGGTAGGTTCACTAGCCTTATATTTTTTAGTTTTGGTTTAAAAAAACCTATGGTAATAATTATGGTATTTAAATTAAGGAATTTGTCTATTTTTGGGTTTTTTGCAATTGCAATTGAAGTAAAGATGTTGGTACTTCTTTGAGCATCCTCAAATATCCTACTTGAAAGCCTTATACTCTCCTATTGTAATTTTTGCACTATACATTATGCTCAAAGAAGGATGCTAAAAAAAGATATGTTGCATTCTCTCTCATTCTTCTTCTTATCCTTCACATGCACACAGAGTGCTAGAAGAACAAGGCGGAGGAGGTGAAGGCTTGTTTTTTTTTCTAAATTATTCATCTTTTTCTTCATCACTTTGAGGGTATAATCATAAACTTAAAAGATGCAACAAGATTCATAAGGATCTCCCCTTCACCCACTCGAAGACATCATTTGTGATAATATTAAGTTTAAAAGAACCAGTTTCGACTATCTACACTTAAAGCTAAAATTTGTTGCCTATTGTGAAAATTATGTGTGCTTGAGCCATGCCACCTCACACTATCTTATCCCACATATCAGTTATCTCCAACAACCACAGTACACCACTACTCTCACCAACCATGTCACTATAGCACCTATTGGCCAAAATTACCTCAATTAATCACATAATAATGGCTAGGGTTTAAAAAGTTAAGAGCTCAAAGTGCCAGAAACCTAAGTCCCTGAAATACTTAAAACTCACCTTCTTGAATATCCAAATACAGTGTCCTAAACTAGAATCCAACAAGGAAAAGGAGTCATAAATGATGCATCATCCATTGTTGTAATGCATCCACTCATTGCCCCACAGAGTGAACAAGGCAACCCGGATCTATAGAAAGGATTTTGATGGAAGGAAAGATGGGTATGGAAAAACCAAAAAAGCTAATGCGACTCAAAGACAAAAACACAATTGGAGCCATGACTACAAGAAAATAAGGGTCTCAGTGATTCCCAAAATGTCACCCATGGCTTGATTTTATAATGCAGTGGATATCATCATTGTATGATTGTGAGATGACTTATGCCTACTACATCATGGCCTATGCTTAGTGCTACTTGTAGTTCAATAAACATTATTTTGATGAAAACTATATATTGGTAGAGATTGGTATCTTCCCGATTAGTAGTAGTGTCACTAGAGACATTGGTATCTGCTCAATTGGTAGTACTTGTCACAAAGACGATTAATAAAGTTTTCACATCCCTTTAGCAATTGTGCCTCTTCCCACCTTTAGTTTTGCTAATAATTTAGTTGAAATATTGATATTTCTTTTTTTGTGTGCCTTCACACTCTACTTTATCTTACATGCCATGACTGTCTCAACCAAGTCAAGCGAGAGAATCCTTGCACGAGCGTTTGCATAAACATTGTAATGAATATTAATATTAAAATAGTATGCATATAAGGATAATAAGATAAACACATAAATTAATGCACATGCAATGCACTAGAAAAAATATGCCCTAGACCAAAAAAATATCCAATAGTGGCATCCTATGATGAGGAAACTAGCCTGCTAGTGTGAATCCAGATTTTCGGTTTGATTGGTGCCTCATCCATTCGGCTCTAAAGTGCCATGATAAGACATAGTGGGTCAACTTGTGCAAATGGTGTGTTCTTGTAGTGTCCTAAGAATGCATGTGAGATGATAGATGACCCTCCCACCACAACTCAAGGTTAGAATCTTGCAAACAAGGAACCTAATTGACGAGAGACCTCCTCTACCCCAAACATTTTTAGATTTGGATCCATTGCCAAGCATCAAGAATGTCATCTATCACATGGGACTAGTAAAAAAAAGAGCCAAATTTTTGGGGAAATGATCTTGAGAAAGCCATCATGGCTATGGTGTTAGTTATGGAATTTTGACAACGGGAAATGTAAGCAATAGTGGGGTCATCAAAGTGAGAAAACATTGTTTTGCCAAGAAGCTGATATATCACTAATCCTGAATCCCCTTTAACATGAATCTTAGATGCTCCCAACTTCCTCAAAGCTCACAACCCAATTAACAAAGCTTGATATTATGCCATAATCTTGCTAAAACGATCACCCAAACTAATCCCAAGAAGGCTAATGCACCCATCAGGATGATGTATAACAATGCCACATGATCCAGACTTGAAGACCCCTGCTAGCTTCATCAAATGTCATAGACCATCTAGCTCCCACCACCTCATCTAAAAGAAGAGAAACAATGCATTTAGGTTAACTAATGGGGGAAAGAAATCAAATCCAATAGGGTTTTATTTTGTCAAAGTTTTTCTTGGTGGGAAACTATGTCCCTTACAATTCTGTTAGTTGAACCTTGTTGTTCTTCATAACCTCCACGATGTGATAAGGACTTGGCCATACATGGCTAAGATCCCTAGGAAACAACTCATGTCAAGCATCATAGAGGAGTAGTATCGGGAGGCTGGGAAAAGAAGAAATGCCTCTACAGCTACCTACCCACCAGCAGCCTTGGAAGACACAATAAACACAAGGGGCACCACCACCAGCACGATGCTGGAAACAGAAATCTCTCTCTCTCTCTCTACCACCCCCACCCAGAGATACCCAAAGAAAGGCAGTTTTAACAGCTCACATATCTCATTATCAAAGCCTTTTATCTGTCAGCAAGGCTAAGCCACTCACATATCATCAACACAAACCCTATTGTCCATTTACAAGGGGTCATCCATCACACATAAATTTTATCAATTGACAAGGTTCAACCACTCATCCTCGCACTCTCCTTATATCACACACTCACAGCAAACAACTCACACACACTGCCCAAATCTTCCTCTTGGTCTCACACCAGAGGCCTCGAAACAAGGCAGCTACCACATCTCTTTCTTTGCTCCCAGTCTCGGTGTCGTCCAGCTTCTCTACAGCTGCCAGTCTCATCTGCACCACCAGCCCTACTGTCTCCCTCTGCAGCTATCACCAGGGTACTTCACTCATCCACCTTCACTTCACTGTAGACATGACAGCCACCAATCCACGCTTTTCCTCTGTAGCTAACACCTTCAGCCCTTTCCTTTGCTTCCACAATTGGCACTTTCTTCACTTATGTAGCCAACCGCTACACATCCAAAACCCAAACCCTCCGAAACACCAGTTTCAAAGGCTTATCAAACCCATCGCCAGCCTGTCCTTTAACGCCAGCCGTCTTCAGAATTTTTAAAAAAGCTGCCCGTCCTCTCTACTTGTCTCTGTCAGCAGCTGCGCTGCATAGCCCGTGTACCTTCGCTTCTTCTCTCTATGACCAGGGCGCTTCCCCTGTCACCAACCCGCCCAAAGGCGGCTCCCGTTTGTCCTCACCAGCAGCTCCTTATCAGCTGCTCCGGTCACCCGCCAGCGACCTCCAGCCACACTCTCCTCTCGTTGCGATTCACCACCCCAGCCTCTCTGTCTACCCGATCACTCGCCAGGCCTCTCTTTACTACAAGGCGGTTATCTTTGCTATCTGCAGCTCCTTTGGCGGACCGATGACCCCACTGGCTCCTTTCTCTGCAGCAAGTGGTCCCTTCACACCAGGTAGCCCTCCCGTCGGCTTCTTTTGACACCAGCAGCTTCCGTCTCTTTCCCACAGGCAGCGCCCCACCAGCCTCTGCCTTTACCAAGATGGCTCCCAGCCACTGCTTCGCTCTCCTTGCCGAATCCTCAGAGAGTGACCATCACGTTGTTTCTTTCTTCCCCGGTGACTCCTCTCACCAGCAATCGTGGTCTCTGCAGAATCTCCCTCTAGGCGGTTTTCCTTTTTCTGTACCTTTTCGACCCTCGCCAACCGCTTTTTTTTCTTCTCACCCGCGGCTACCATCTCTTTCTCTCCTCCCTTCTAGACGTCGAGGTGGCGGCCCAAAAAAACTTCTAAGTGGCCATTGGTTTTATTGGCCATGTGTATCATGTTTTTCATTTTTTTTAAAGCTTCATAATAACCACACCCCTCACTGCTCTCGTGCCTCAATTTCACGTGCAGTACTCATGACCTTCCAGAACTGATAAGAGCTGCCCACGGCTTTGAATCATCGGCATCATCATTTCCAAACACAACCATTCCAGTCGGTGCCCTGCATTTAGTAACCATCTGCACACCATACAGTTGCCATTAAACTTCCAGATCTCAAGCATTTGCTCCCAAAAAAACACGTACATATACCAGCTCACTGCAAACCACTCAGCCTGTACATTTGCCAGGGCATTTAGGGCAAAGTTTATTGCACACCATGCATCCCATATGTATATGGACTCAAAACACCTTTACAGAAAAACACCTGACATACTTTGCCCAACCCCCAGCCTGCTGAATCATTCATGATCAGCAGTAAAAAGCATTTCAGGACCTAAATCCATATCCAAAAACTGCCTTTCATCTGAAATCACATCTTCAGACACTGCATCCTGTACAATCACCATCAAACGTGCATAATACTTCTTCAGCCTGTATCCATTTACCCTGGAAGCATGTAAAGTTCCATCTAAATCTGCCAATTGATAGGTACCATTTGCAAATCCTTGCATCACCAAGAAAGGTCCTTCCCACTTAATTTGGAACTTCTTATGAAAGGAATTATCCAGCCTGCTATTATAACGTAATACCAAATCATTCTTCATAATTCCTTTGCTTTTAATTTTCTTGTTGAACTTTTCCAACGTCCTTGTCTGCATATCTTCATAATGCTTCAAAGCATTATCCCTGTTTAGCTGTGCTTCTTGTAAATATAACAGCTGCTCTTTAAGGGCATCTTTAGGCTCTTCCAAAAGCTTCTCCAACATTTTCACAGCTGGTATCTCCACCTCAATAGGCAATAAGGCTTCTTTCCCATAAACAAGATGAAATGGAGTGAAACCCGTACCAGTCTTAATTGATGTCCTGTATGCCCACAAGGTAGCAGGCAACTCCAGATCCCAATTCTTGCCTTGTTGCTCTGTCACCTTAGATAAAATCTTGATCAACTCACCATTAAAACGCTCATTCAAGCCATTACACTGTGGATAGTAAGGTGTGGTAAAACTGCGACTGATCTTCATCTTTGTACACAAATAGTCCATAAGCTCTGCTCTGAAACCTGGACCCTGATCAGAAAGCAATTCCAATGGCACACCAAATTTACAACAGATATCCTGATATACAAACTTTGCCACCTCCTTAGCCGTAATTTGTTTCACTGCCTTTGCTTCCGCCCATCTAGAAAGGTAATCAACTGCAGTCAAGATGTAGCACTTCCCTCGGCTGGTAATAGGCAATGGTCCCACAGCATCAATTCTCCATTTTTCAAAAACATCATAAGCAAGAATTGTCTTCCTCATCTCAGGCCTTAATATCCGTCTACTGTGAGCTTGGCATTGTTTGCATGACCTGCACCAATGATTAACATCCTTATGTACACTTGGCCATACATAACCTTCATGCAATACCTTATGCAATGTAATCTTTGAGTCAAAATGTCCACCGCATGCTCCTTCATGGTTTTCCTTAAGAATTTTGTAGATTTCTTCCTTCCAAGGTACCCATCGCATTACCAAATCAATTCCCTTCAAATACAAAGCATCACCAAAACCATCACATACCTTGCAGCTTTCCTGATGAAACCATATTTTTTTGATTTTTCAATACCATTAGGAATCATCCCTGTTAACAAGAACTCCTCAATATCCTCTAAATTTTCCCTGCCACAATAAAATGGTGCATGAGCTTTAAGAACAAAAACTTCACCAATCATTCCCTGGGCTGCTTCATGAGCTTCCTCATTATGGCCTCGATCCACATGCTTAAGACTCCAAGCTTCAAATTCCTTCAGTAAACCTTTAATCTTGAAACACATTTCTTTGAGTAACATATTCTTTGATTTCCAAACTCCCAATACCTGTTTTACCACAAGCAATGCATCTCCTCGAATGCGAATCCTATGTACACCATGCTTCAAACATATTTGCAATCCAACTTCCAAAGTCAGATACTCTGCTTCATTGTTGCTATGTGCATCCACTTTAACACCCTTTTTAAAAACAAGGCAACCCTGTGGATCATAAAGCACCCAACCTCCTGAGGCTGCATCATGGCTTTTCCTGTAAGAACCATCAAAATATAATAAGTGTGCATTCACCAACTCAGCCGCATCCTCAACTGGCTTCTTGATGGTCTCCTCCTTTATAAGAAGAGGGCTCTCCTTATATGTCAGTAGATCAGCTAAGGTAGCCTTGGTACTCTCCTCCACCAAGAATGAGAAGGTAAACTCCTGCAACTCAATCACCCGCTGCATCATAGCTTTAGATAAATTTGTGCCATTTATCAACTAAGGCAAAAAAGTGTAGCTCGTCAAAAACACAAAGGGGCGAGGCAACAAGTAATGGCGGAACCGCCTACATGCATATAGTACACTAACCATAACAAGTTTCACTTCTGATAATAACCTTTCTCTGACAAGTTTTACTCTGCTAGCACAGTAGACTGGTTGCATATAATGTGATTCTTTCCCCTTCTGTAACAACATAGCTCCAATTGCATCTTCACCTACTGAAGGGTTAACATAAAATACATGTTCCCAGTTAGGCACCTGCATTGTAGGAATAGCTCCCAACACCTCTTTCACTTTCTGAAAAACTACCTCACACTCCTCCGTCCAATGTAAAGGATCATGCTTTGCTGCTTGCTGCAAAGGATATAACAACTGTGAAGATAGAGAGATGAATCGAGCCATATACTTCACCTTTTGCACAAAAGTAGCCAGTTGCCTTGTATTCTTTGGTGTAGGAAGAAGAAGAGGAGAGTTGACTTTATCAAGATCTGGATCAATACCATTTTCTGAAACAACATGGCCCAAGAGCTTCACCCTCGGTTGAGCCAAAAAAACACTTTTTGGATTTAATTGACCACCACACTCATCATAACGCTGAAAAACTGTAGCTAGCCTGTCACAATGCTCTTGTCTGGAGCTATATATACAAAAATCATCAATAAAATCCTTCACAAACTTGTTCAAAAAAGGAGATAATACCCAATTTGCCCTTTTTTGATAGTAGGCTGGCCCATTCATCAATCCAAAAGGAAGAACTTTGTAGCAGAAACACCCCCATGGCGTAATGAAAGTCGTCTTGCGCTGATCTTCGTCTGCAATCTTTAACTGAAAATAACCTGAATACCCATCACAAACACTATATCTTTCATATCCAGCTACAGTATCCAAGATCTCATCCAAAAAAGGTAGGGGGTAAGAATCCTTCTTTGTAGCAGCATTCAAAGGCTTGAAATCCACACATATACGCCACCTGCCATCCTTCTTTGGACTCACCACCGTAGGACTTACCCACTCAGCTGTGTCCACTGGTGTAATGAAACCTGCACTCAACAGCTTATCAACTTCCTCTCTCAGGGCCTGCATTTGTTCTCGTCCCATCCTGCGAAGCTTTTGCCTAACTGTTTTTACACCTTCTTTCAATTCAATTCTTAAATCTGGCCCTTTAAATCTTTGAATCTCCCTATAAAAGGTGATAAACAATTCTGGAAAATGAGACAGCATATTAACATATCTAACCTTTTCTCCACTCGAGAGATCTGGACAACTCAGCATTCCTTCAATCAGCTCCTGCTTCTTCTTCACTTCTATCTTTGGTTGCAGTAATTCTTCGATCACTTCATATGACCCCGAGGTATCTTCTCCCTCAGTACCCACTTCTTGCACTTCTTTATCTTCATTACCTTGTTGCTCTGATATTAGGAAAGCCACATCTACCTCTTCTTCACTAGAAGCAGTAGTCGATGAATCCATCTCTGATTCATAAGTAGTGTCTCTTCACTCGAATCCTGTGGCCTCTCCCACACATCATTCAAAGATCTCCTACTATGCATCTCAAAAGATTTTTTATTACCCTACTTATTATGCAAAGAAATGGTCCCATACCTCCAGTCCTGTACTGCACCCACCACTCGCAACCAAGGTCGTCCAAGAATAATTGGAAAAGCACCAAGACCCGCAGGCATCACATGAAAATCTACAGTAGCTTTGACATTAAAAGCTTCAATTTCCAACTCCTTTACCATACCAAGACATTTTACCTTTTGATGATTAGCCATCCTGATTCGAAAACCAGAAACCCCAGACACTCTCAAGCCTGATTGCTCTACACATGATTGGGTTATCACACAGATTTGAGCTCCTCCATCTATATAGGCCTGACCAAGGTTCCTACCTTTACTCCACACCTCCACAATAGGGCAAATATCTGGAAGCTCTTCTAAAGATAGTACTTTGACTGACCTCTTCTCTGACTCCTTTTCCATTGGATTCACAAGTCCCTTCCATTGCCTTCTCAATTTTGGCACCATCTCCACCAACTGCCCAAAGGTGATGTTTGCCTTCCTGTTCACCAAATCAGATTTCAAGTCATAGCTGGTTTGCCCATCCCCCAGTGGAAAGTCTGACACCTGGAACCTTCTACGAGGCTTCCGTTTCTTTTTAGCTTTCACATCTTCTCCTTCCTGTTGCTTCCCCTTCTTACGACTGGGTCCAGCCACCCCTTTTCCTTCTCTTTCATCCGTTGTGCGCTTGCCAACGGGCATCACATCCCCTTCTTCTCCCACCTGAACATTCTCCAGAGTAACAACATTCATGACTTTTGCCTTCCCCTTCTCCTCAGTTGTGATTCCACTGGGGCCTGCTTGATCCCTGATATCAATACCATAGTCATTTGACCTGTCAGGTAACTGTGAAGGTAGTGGGTACATATCACCACCCATACGCTGAGGCTTATCACAATCTGTACTCAGATGACCAAGCTCACCACAGTTCCAGCATGTAGGGATGAAACAACGGCCCCTACCACGACCACGTCCATACCCTGCTTGTCCATCTCCCCCTTCATGATTATTGCCTCTGCCTCTACCACGTCCACCACCTGTACTTCCCATTAAATTTAAGATCAAATTCTTCATAAGATCAATCATTTGTTTCATATCCTGTCGCAATCCCTCATCAGAACCTGCAGGAACCATAGGTACTCCTTGACTAGCTTGTGGCACCATCTGCATAGCCTGGGCTTCAGTGGGCTTCATCCTCTCAATCACTGCATTCATGGGTGTAGCCTCCACTCTACGAATCTCCGGCTGTGCTACAACTGGAATCATCCCCAGCTGATTCATCCGTTGCAACTTCCAATCTTTTGATTTAGTAATTTCTACCGCATCCTCATAAGACCTGGGCTTCTTCAATTCCACTTTCCAGCGAATACTCCTCTTAAGCCCGGCTACAAACTTGTTTTTCTTCATCATATCAGGAGGTACCTGGTCTTCCCCTAAAGCCCTGCATAGAGTCTCCCATAGCAAAGAAAATTTCTTCATATAATCATCTAATGATTCAAACTCACCTTGTGTTAGAGCTTGCACCTCATGCCAACCTTGTCCGGGTCTTCTACCTTCTTGAACCTGTTGCTAAGTGCTGTCTTTAATCCATTCTCAGTCATATCAACACGTGGAATAGCAACCCTCAATGACTCCTCATAAGCTCTGTACCAGGTCCTTGCATCCCCTTTCAAGCAGATGCTCAGTAGCCGCAACACCTGTACCGACTCATTGATGTGGTTGCTTATGCATGCAACCTCCATCCTTTCCAAGAAGTCTGCCACATCCTCATTAGGGCTACCATAAAACTCTAGATAAGACATCATTTTAACCCCCAAACTTCACCTCAAATCCAAGAAAACACCTTCCTTGAAACTCTCAACTCCTAGGGCATACACCCTAGTAAACTGAAGAAAATACCAGAGCTATCCTCAGTGGGGGCATCAGAAAGACTGTCGGGAGGTTGGGAAAAGAAGAAATGCCTCTACAGATACCTACCCAGCAGCCTTGGAAGACACAATAAACACAAGGGTCACCACCAGCACGATGATGGAAACAGAAATCTCTCTCTCTCTCTCTACCACCCAGAGATACCCAAAGAAAGGCAGTTTTAATAGCTCACATATCTCATTATCAAAGCCTTTTATCTGTCAGCAAGGCTAAGCCACTCACATATCATCAACACAAACCCTATTGTCCATTTACAAGGGGTCATCCATCACACATAAATTTTATCAATTGACAAGGTTCAACCACTCATCCTCACACTCTCCTTATATCACACACTCACAGCAAACAACTCACACACACTGCCCAAATCTTCCTCTTGGTCTCACACCAGAGGCCTCGAAACAAGGCAGCTACCACATCTCTTTCTTTGCTCCCAGTCTCGGTGTCGTCCAGCTTCTCTATAGCTGCCAGTCTCATCTGCACCACCAGCCCTACTGTCTCCCTCTGCAGCTATCACCAGGGTACTTCACTCATCCACCTTCACTTCACTGTAGACACGACAGCCACCAATCCATGCTTTTCCTCTGTAGCTAACACCTTCAGCCCTTTCCTTTGCTTCCACAATTGGCACTTTCTTCACTTATGTAGCCAACCGCTACACATCCAAAACCCAAACCCTCCGAAACACCAGTTTCAAAGGCTTATCAAACCCATCGCCAGCCTGTCCTTTAACGCCAGCCGTCGTCAGAATTTTTAAAAAAGCTTCCCGTCCTCTCTACTTGTCTTTGTCAGCAGCTGCGCTGCATAGCCCGTGTACCTTCGCCTTCTTCTTCTCTCTATGACCAGGGCGCTTCCCCTGTCACACCAACCCGCCCAAAGGCGGCTCCCGTTTGTCCTCACCAGCAGCTCCTTATCAGCTGCTCCGGTCACCCGCCAACAGCGACCTCCAGCCACACTCTCCTCTCGTTGCGATTCACCACCCCAGCCTCTCTGTCTACCCGATCACTCGCCAGGCCTCTCTTTACTACAAGGCAGTTATCTTTGCTATCTGCAGCTCCTTTGGCGGACCGACGACCCCACTGGCTCCTTTCTCTGCAGCAAGTGGTCCCTTCACACCAGGTAGCCCTCCCGTCGGCTTCTTTTAACACCAGCAGCTTCTGTCTCTTTCCCACAGGCAGTGCCCCACCAACCTCTACCTTTACCAAGACGGCTCCCAGCCACTGCTTCGCTCTCCTTGCCGAATCCTCAGAGAGTGACCATCACGTTGTTTCTTTCTTCCCCGGTGACTCCTCTCACCAGCGATCGTGGTCTCTGCAGAATCTCCCTCCAGGCGGTTTTCATTTTTCTGTACCTTTTCGACCCTCGCCAACCGCTTTTTTTTCTTCTCACCCATGGCTACCATCTCTTTCTCTCCTCCCTTCTAGTAGACGTCGAGGTGGCGGCCCAAAAAAACTTCTAAGTGGCCATTGGTTTTATTGGCCACGTGTATCATGTTTTTCATTTTTTTTAAAAGCTTCATAATAACCACACCCCTCACTCCTCTCGTGCCTCAATTTCACGTGCAGTACTCATGACCTTCCAGAACTGATAAGAGCTGCCCACGGCTTTGAATCATCGGAATCATCATTTCCAAACACAACCATTCCAGTCGGTGCCCTGCATTTAGTAACCATCTACACACCATACAGTTGCCATTAAACTTCCAGATCTCAAGCATTTGCTCCCAAAAAAACACGTGCATATACCAGCTCACTGCAAACCACTCAGCCTGTACATTTGCCAGGGCATTCAGGGCAAAGTTTTATTGCACACCATGCATCCCATATGTACACGGACTCAAAACACCTTTACAGAAAAACGCCTGACAAGTACTAATTGGTTCTGCTCAGAAGTATATAATTTTTCTTTTCTAACAATTTATTTGGTTTTTCATTGCTTAGTCTAGACTTTGTGGTGAAAGTAGGCTCTCGATCTCCATTCATCTAAATGATGTAAGGTGTTCAATCACTCTTGCAAACTCTCCTCCAAAAGTACGTTGTGCTCGTGAAGAAATCTAAGGCTTAACTACTCATGCTCAATAGGTAACACACATTCCTGCGCATACACAAGTGAAAAGGTGTAAATTCCATGGCCTCCTTAAAGATAGTGTTGTAAGCCCAAACAACAACACAGTTTATCATTCCAATCCCTTTTATGTGATGCAATGGTTTTTTGAAGTATGTTAACTAGTTTCTTATTTGTGTATTCGACTTGACCATAAGTAGATGGCTTATACGGTGTGGTCTTATCATGATGAAAATTAAAATATTTTGTAAGATCCTCAATGACATCATTTAGAAAATGTGTTCCCCTATCAGAAACTAGTTCAATAGGAGCCCCAAAATGGCATATGATTTGCGCAATAAAAAAATTAGTGGTGGTTTGTGCATCATCTCTCCTCATTACTCTAGCCTCAAACCATTTAATAAAGTAGTCAATAACCACACTAATGTAGTTCTTTTGCCTTGTAGAGGTAGGTGTGATAGGCCCAACATAGTCAATTCCCCATTTTTCAAAAGGTAAAGCTACCAAAATAGGATTACGAGGTCACAAACATTTATCCAATAGCGTAGCCCTTTGACATAGGTCACATTTTTTACACCATTCATGCGAATCTTTCAAGAGAGTTGGCCACCAATAGCCAGTCTGTTCCATCTTTAATGCTATGAGTTTCCTTGCAAAGTTCCCTCCACAAGCTAAATCGTGACACTCCTGCAATATGTGTGGTATCTCACGTTGTTAAACACAACGGTGATGAAAAAACTCCTTCAAAACCCTTTCTACAAAGATTCCCCTCCATCAATGACAGAAAAACTTTGTGCATGTGTGGCTAATCTTTTCCTCACAGCTTTGCTCATCTCTCTAGGCAACTCCAAGGTAGATAGGTAGGAAATGATTTGGTCATACCACTCCTAGGATCTCTCAATACAAAAAGAGAACAATAGGCTCGCTAGGTGGTTTCACTACTTCTTTAGGAAGATTAGCTAAATAGTCCACAAGCTTTTAAAGAGCAGGAGGTTTGGTTCTAAGTTCATAATCAATGGTTTGTAGCTCTACTATACCCACCTCATAATTTGTTATGGAGGTTCAAGTTTATTCAACAAAGTAAGTGAATCTTTTGGTACATAGACGATGGTGTGTTGCATTGTCAAATAAGAGCAAAATTTCCTAGCGGCTTTAGCAATAGCTAAACATGCCCGCTCTACCCATGTGTACCAAGTTTCTACATCTTTTAATTTATGACTATAATATGTAATAGGATGACCCCTCTTTTCATGCCTTTGCACTAGACAAGCTGCAATTACATCACAAGAGCATGAAGAATAAAGATGAAATGGTTTAGTAGAATCGGGAGGTTTCATAATAGGGGCGCTAGTGAAGGCATCCTTAAGAGTCATAAAAGATTATTTTTGGTCCTCTACCCACACAAACTTAACCTCCTCCACTCATAACAAAGTATTCAAGGGAAGGATAACATATGCCATATCCTTTACAAACCAATTGTAGTGCTTAGGTGCCCCAAAGAATCTCCTCAATTGTCTCACAGTCTTGGGTGATGGTATGTAATAATAATAGCCTTTTCTTTAAATGGATCCATAGCTATCCCATGCTTACTAATTAGATGTCCCAACAACAAAATGCTATACTCTACCCCAAAGACACACTTTAGTGGGTTTCGAGCTATAGATTTTTATCGACACTTTTGAAAAACGTACTCTAGGGCCTTAAGGTGTTTTTCCTTCTCACTCCCCAACCCTAGGTCATCCATCAATATTTTGAGAAACTCGGCTACATCATATCTAATTTTTTCATGTATAAAGTGTTGATAAGTAGAAGATGCATTACATACGCCGAATGGCATTACATGATATGCATATGTCCCAAGTGTGGGTGAATGTAGTTTTTAGTTTATCCTCATTGGCAATGGCTATTTGGTTATACCTTGAAAAATAGTCCATGAATGAATAGAGTTTTCTCCTTGCTAGAATTTGATCAATTAAAGGAAGTGGATAATAATATTCCACAGTGCCCTTATTAAGATGTTTGTAATCCACACAAATTCTTATTTTCTTGTTCTTTTTTGGAACCACAACAATAGGAGAAGCCCACTCAGTGTTATCAATTGGAAAGATGAAGCCTGCTACTATGAACAACTTCTTAAGCTCATTGTATACCCCCATTCTATAATGCTCAGGCAATCATCGTTGTCTTTGTCTCATGAGCTCGGTATTTGGCTTCAAGGGGATGCGATGCACAATTAACTCAAGGGGAATCCCTCCTAGCTCAGAATACTCCCAAGAAAAAATGTCATGATATTTTTAGCACAACTCCACGATGGCATCTCGCAAAGAAGATTCTAAAGATGCTCTCAAAATTACCATCTTGTTCGGGCCTTTGATGGGAATTTAAAGTGTGTCCACTTCTCATGCAAGTGGGGGTTTTGCTTCCTCCTCACCAAAGCTAATCTCAGTATGGTCTAGATAGACTGTGTAAACATTAGGGGTGTTCAAAGAATACTCACTCCCATGCTCACTTCTCAAATCATATGTTTTAAGATCTCTCTCACTTTGAGGGACTCTAGGATACGCATTAATTTTAATTCTACCATGGCCTCGCCCAAACAAGAGTTTCCCCCTAGGAATGCTAATAACACTCTTTCATAACCATGTGCGACCTAAAAGGACTTGGTATTGACATGACCCTAGGAGTAGTCTAATAACATAGAATTCTACCTCAGTTGTTCTCCCTACGCCACAGTAATGGGTAACCCCGACCCTGGGCATAGCCTAATAACATAGAAGTCTACCTCAATTGTTCTCCCTACCATGGTAATGGGTAACCCTTGGATGAATCCTTCTGGTTAGATTTTCCTATGATCAACCATCCTAAGTCCCATCTCAGGTAGCCCATTAAAAGTTATGCCTAATTGAAGAAAGATGGTGTAGCTTAAAACATTAGCCCCATATCTAGCATCCACTATGGCTTGACAAATGACAAGTTCATGAATCATGAAATCAATAGAGGGACACTCCCTATCAACTCGCACTAGATCAATCTTATGCACCTCTTGATTCCCAAAGGCTAAGTGGCGGGAGCTACCCATATCTCTACACATTCTTTGAATTTGAGCGTGACTAGTTGGGCACTATAGCATAAATTGGGGAAGGGACATGGTAATCTCCACTGTATTAAGGGTATCAAGCAAGTTAACACCTTTAATAGAGGAGACCAAAATACTAAGTTGGGGAAGGGACATGGTAATGTCCACCGTATTAAGGGTATCAAGCAAGTTAAAATGTTTAATAGAAGAGACCAACTTAGTAAGTTGGAAAATGCACCCTGACTTGCTTTTCTTTCTTTAGTTTTGGTTTTTACAACAGTTTTGGATTCTTTCTCAACATGGGTGGGAGGTAGGGAACTAGGTTGTTCTTGGGATTTGACTTGAGAGGTGCTGGCTTGATTATTGGGTGTTCTGTTTTTCCCCCCCTTAGTGATGACACAAACTCCAGACTTAGGATGTAAAACCTCGATCACATTTATGGGTGTTTTGCCTAATAGGGAAATATCTTGGATCCTAGGCCCAGAACTTGGCTCTTGTTGACCCACACCCTCCTTTTGAAGGAGATTCAAGCTTGGCCACCCACATGGTTTGGCAACCTCACTATGATGATTCACTGGTCCATGTGGTGGAAAGGATGCCCTTCTATTGTCTTGGGCTCTAAATTTCATAAATCAATTAGTCTCTACATGTACATTTCCTAAACAATAAGTGCATTATAACATTTGGGCATTCTTATGTGAGATGGGGCCTGCTTACGACATACTACCTTTGTAGACTGTACTTCTGGTTTTCTAGCTCCCATAAGATTTTGTTTACTTTTTTTCATAAATTGATGTCAATGGGTCAAAGACTTGATGTCTTCATTGATTTGATTCATGTAATTGGTGAGCATGTCTTTGATGTCACTAGAGTTAGAGGCGGATGACTCATAACCCTTAAGAGAAGAACCCAATGAAGACTTGATGTCTTCATTGATTTGATTCATGTAATTGGTGAGCATGTCTTTGATGTCACTATAGTTAGAGGCGGATGACTCATAACCCTTAAGAGAAGAACCCAATGAAAAAGTAGATGATTGTTGGGAAGGAGCTAGTATGTATTAGGAGTAGCTAGGTAAGGTGTTGGCTATGGAAGGTTGAGATGGTGGATTAATGGTGGATGAAGGTGGCAAGGCTAGTGGAGATGAAGATGTGGGTAGAGCTTGTATGGTGATTGGAAAAGGTAAAGTTGCCGGAGACTGTTCAAGGGTGTTGCCCATGGTATGAAGTATAAAGTATGTTGATGTCATTGTACTAGCCCATTCCCAAGTGGTAAAGTGTGATTCAGTGGTGGTTGTGAAATTGGGAACATCTCAAAGAATTTTCTACTTCCAAACTCATGGTAATAGCAGCTTCAAGGTTAGCTGTGGTTTTTCTGCTCTTACCAAAATTTGAATGTTAGGATGTAGCCCCTTTAGAAAAGTTTCCAAGATAAGGCGAGGGTCTACATTTTCCAAATTGGCGAAGTGGCACACCATGTCCTAGAGGCTCCATATTGTTTAATGTTTTCATGAGGGATTTATCTAAAGTCTAGCAATCTTACATAATGAATTTGTAGTTGTAATTATTGGGTTGAACTCAGCTAAAAAATTTTGCTCAAAATATGCAAATGTTGGAATAGATTTTTGAGGCTATCAATAGTACCAAACCAGCTTTGTTGGTCCTTTAAGTGTAGTGGAGAAGTAAAGCATGAGGTGAGCATCATCAATGATTTGTGATGCATGACAATTGTTGGAATTAGGGTTGCAGGAAAGCACACAAAGCTTGGAAAAAAAGAAGCAAGAATGCACACAACACAAAGTGTATTAGATTGTGTCAATGTACAAAGATAAGTTAGCCCTAGGATGGGTGTATATACAAGCCGGGGGAAAAAACCTCCTAAAGAGGGAAAAAGTGCCCCGGCGGTCCTAAGTGTGTTCACACACATCACTGCCTATATATATGGCAACAACAATCTCTTTTAAAATCATTCACATGCCTACCAGCATCCTCTAAGTATCCCATTCAAAACTTAGGCAAGGGAGTTATTGGCTTTTGCGGTCTAGGCATATTTTGGGATGGCGATGGCTTGAGGTGCTAATGCAATTATTGGTGGTTGAGGGTTTGGTGGTTGTCCCAACACTCCCTAGACTAATAGAAGGTTTACTCTCACAAGGCTGACTAGGTGTGGGTTTTGTCCAAAGTCCCTAGTTTGGTTTAGTAATCAAACGACGTTTATATCTTTTTTCCCATGCACTTTTCCTCAAGCTATCTACCCACTCATTGTCACTCATAAAATGTTAGTCCAATAATGCTCCTTGGGAAAAATGGATTCGTGTCATTAGACCTTGAGAAAAGTTATGGTAGGAAATATTTCTCGCCTGGGAAATCGTGCTACACCTAGACAGGAAACACATAACAAAGGAGAACTAAACACACAACACTATACCAGAGCTACAAGAGGGAACTAAAGGTTGGAGTGTGTAACTAATCTTTTTGCCAAGAGTATGCACTGTAGTCAAACTCAACCCCCAAAACCTTTCACAATGCTATGTGATGAGTATGCTTGCAGTGCATATAATGTAACATGCAATCACTGAAACAAAATTCACAATAATGATAAAGACATGTATGCAAAAGTGTTTATCACAAGAGTTAGGGAAAAAATTTAATATGTCTGCTTGTATTTTAAATAATGTTGTTTATCAATGTATAATAGGAGGGAAAGAAAGAGAGATTATCTCCTTTTGCCCAATTTGCTGAATTCTTCTCTATGTTATCACCGATGCTGGTCCTCACTCATGACCCTCAGGATACAAATCAATGAATTATCAAATTTACGGAGGCTTTATTGTGTGTGCATGCCTATGTGAGACGTGAAGTGGAGTGTGTGAGCCTGTGTTGTTGCCGCCCCCACGAAAATTTGCACCCTTTCGTGGAATCCGCACCACCTTGCTACTCTTTGCTGGTGCAAGGTGGTGAACCTATTGTCGCTAATGTTGCTAGCGCAAGGTGGTGCACCCCATTGCTTCTCTACCTCCCTGCTTGGAGTGGGTTTCTTCCCTAACTCGTTTGTTGCATGTACGCCACCCCCTCTCCTCCTTTTTTTGAGTTGTGCCCCTTCTTTTCATTTTGCTTTGCACCCCACGGGGCAACCACGAGAGCTATTATTGTGGTGGCTATGTTAAAAGGTTGGGTTTTGCATCAAATGGATGTAGAGAGTGCATTCTTGCATGGTGAGTTGCAAGAAAAAGTATATCCGGCAACCACATGGTTATGAGGATTTGAGTCATCTAGATTATGTGTGCAGGCTATGTAAAGCCTTGTATGGCTTGAATTAGGCACGGAGAGCATGGCATGATAAGATCGCATAGTATCTTATCACCATTGGCTTTCATATGGAAGATTTTAATCATTCACTCTATGTGCAAAAGAGTGATAAGGGGTGTGGATGACTTGATTGTTGGGGGTGACAATAATGAGAACGTTGACAAAGGGTCAAAAGAAGTTTGACATAAAGGATTTAGTGAAAATGAAGAGGATGTCGAGAATGATAAGGGTCTCCTCAAGAAGAAGTTTGACATGAAGGATTTGGATGAGCTGAGATACTTTCTTAGCATTGAGGTCATATGGACACCTAAGGGCATATGGCTGTCACAGAGACGGTATGCATTGGACATGTCCAAATATGGTATGGCTAGTTGTAAGCCCATCTCTATAGCATTGGATTAGACAACAACACAAACGCAAGTGAGAATGCCAATATGTATAGAAAGATATTGGCTAGCTTGATATGCATATGACGATCACACTAGGACAGACATGAACTACATAGTTGGGTTTGAGAGTCAGATTATGCTGGTTGCTTGGCTCCTCGGAAGCCGCAGTTGGATAGTGTGAGAGAGGCGCACACTATGCTATTTGAGGTATATATAATTGTGGATTATGGCCCCTTTTATGAGGCTGGTATATATAGCTATAGGTGCATGGGTACATTGATGTAGATTGGGCTAGTAGCATCTTGGACAAAAGATCTACTAATGGGTTTATATTTTCCTTTGGGAGTGGGAGTGTTACATGGAGTAGCAAGAAGAAACCCCCAATAGCTACCTTGTTGAGTACAAAGGCAGAGAGTACAGGGGTGCTATGATGGCAACATGTGAGGTAGCTTGGTTACATAAGCTACTTGGAGATTTGGGGTTGCATGTGGATAGATAGGTTGTCATCTATTACGACAACCTTAGTAGCATACAGTTTGCCATACAATTGGCTAGGAACCCAGTGTTTCATGCATGTAACAAACACATAGAGGTCTATTATCACTTCATCAGAGAGAAGGTGTTACCAGGAGATGTTGATCTCATGTACGTCAACATAGAAGGGCAAGTAGCTGACCTTTTCACCAAGGCCTTGGAAGTATAGAAGAGCTTCACAAATTTCACACTATGCTTGGAATCTTGAAGATGGAGTTGAGCTTGAGGGGGAGTGTTGAGATGTCAAGCTTAACACAAGTTGACACTCCTGACGTGCCTGGGTAATCGTTCCATCTTTACACCATTGGTGCATTTAGTAGACACAATAGTAATTCTATAGCTGCACTATACCCACCTAATCCAGCCAAGTTATGGCATACTTATCTTGCCACAGCTCACCTACTTAGTGTGTTCACATTATATTATGGGGACCACTTATACATAGTACTCTAGTAATTATGTTGGTTATCTTTTGTAGACCTCTTTTGAGAGCAATAAGAAGGAGAAGATTTCAGCCTTCCATCTTTGTGTGTCTCTCATCCATTGTTATGAGAGTGTGTGTGTGTGCTCGTAAGAGCTCAAGATCTTTCCCCTCCCCAAATCTTTTCATCTCTATCTCTCTATCATTATGTAATAACTTGTCATAGATTGAACCTCCATCTCTCTCTTTATACACGCTTCATCTTGGCACCATGAATGATAACAATTGGATTCTTTGCACCCAAACATCATGCCATTCTCTCTTGTAAGGCATCTAAAAAAACTACCAATCTTTCTAATATATAATATGCAGTGGAAAACCTTATCACATAGAATATTTGCAAGCATTTATCTAAGCATGTACAAAATAAAGCATGTGTGAATTAGTTCTCTCTAATGAAATTCACAATATTATTTGCATCTATCAGTATGGGTTGTATAAAAGGCGTTATTTCCAGAATATTATTTGCATATATCAGTATGGCTTGTATAAAAGGCATCTTTCTAATGTATTTCAACAATATTATTTACATCTATCAATATTATTATTAATTCACAATATTATTTGCATCTATCAGTATGGGTTGTACATAAATAGCATCTTTCCAATATATTTCAACAATAGGTTTAAATTATGTTACAACACAAGAAACCCATGTTATTTCTAGGATATTTAGATTGTACAAGAAGACCTACACCCTTATAATTTGATGCATTGTCTATAACGAATATTGCTATCACATTCTTTGGTCCACCCACAATAGAAATTGCTCTTTCATACACCTTCTCAAATTATGATGCCATTCTTCTCTCTCAAGGTTGTGTCTATTGCTTTGAGAAATATGAAACCTCTAGGACAAATGCACATTACATTTATCAAGGGCTTGTGTTGATAGTTGGTCCATCCATTGATTACAATGGTACCCGGGGGATTCGCAAGCCATATCTTATGGTATCATGGGAGTGTAAGGGAGGGGGGTTTTTGGAAGGGGGCCTTAAGCTTATAAGTTAGGGGGTGAGGGGGATTTATGTTGGCGAGGGGGGTGGGGGACAAGGGAGTAAGGGAGAATGAAAGTAGGGGTTTCGTTTCTTCTTGTAGTTTACAATATGTGATCTGGTGTGTAGTTTGAAAACTTGATTAGTTTACTACTCTTTTAAGCTAACCACACATGGAATAATTTTTGGAGAGTACATGTAGATCTTTGTGCTTCTAGCACTTACATCCATGCTACTTACATGGGTTGCTGCAACTTCTCACATGTATAACATCAATATTTGCTATTTGATTTTTAAACCTTAAATAGGGGGTACTTGAATTTCATGGTTGGGGCTCGTGTGCTTAGAGAGGGGTATAGTTTATTTTTTAGAGAAACTTAAAGAGGGGGGTTTTATGAGTTTCATGCACACAAGTGACATCCCCTTTCTAGGAAAATGAATCCCCCAGGAAATGGTATAACCAAAGGTAGGTAGACATTGCATTTCAAGGAAAATTTTGAATGCCTCACTTGTAGTGCATAATTTATTACACAAATTAAAAGAAATGCCACATGCTATGAAAATCTTGAGTCCACTTTAAATGTAATTTATTTTGTTTCTCAAATGCTACATTTTTTGGCTCTTTGAAATGTTTCATAAAAGATTTAGAAGATAAGAGGCACATCAATCGATGCATCCCCATAAAAACTACAACTAAGTTCTTTGATACAATTGTTACACATAACATTTCTCATCTATACAACATTACTTAGATAAACAAGTGCAATGTAAGATTCAAGACATGCCACTTTTTTACTCGTCCATAAGTAACATGTTCTTGTATAACATATTATATGCAACTATGTATGGCCTAAGTATGCATGTCAAGAGTACACTAAGCATGCATGTTGGGAGTGAGAGATATTATGCATGTCGACAATGTGTAGATGTTATTTATACACTATGAGAGTAGATTCGATAAAGTATCTCATCTTATCTATGAGTCAAAGTAGAGAGAAAGGGTTGACACTCCGTAGCAAAAAATGACCGAAGAGTCTACCAATGGTCTCCAAAGTCTTTCCATATGCCCATCACCACTGCTAAAACCAATAGTTCCTCCAAAGGAGGACAATAATAAGACAAGGGATATCTTGAAGGTTCATAAGCCTTTTGTGATAACAACTGCTCCACTCCCTTACTTTGAATCATGAAAAGATGGTTACAAAGTGTACGGATCTCATCTCGCCACCCAACTTGCATAAATAGATTGTGTGCAAAAGTTTTTAGAGCGTTATTTGCTCAATTAAATTAACAAGTGTAAAGTGAATTCAACAGATTTCAATTCATTTATTTATTATAAGTAACTTGATAAGTGTGAAACAAGCTTCTAATACATACCAAATTACTTCTAATCTATCCTAACTGAATTGGATAAGTGTGAAGCAAGCTTCTAACACATGCCAAATTACTTCTAATCTAGCCTAAATAATTGGACAAGTGTGAAGAAAGCTTCTTACACAAGCCAAATTTCTTCTAATGTATCCTAAGTAACTGGACAAGTGTGAAGCAAGCTTCTAACACATGCTAAATTACTTGTAATCTATCCTAAGTAACTGGACAAGTGCGAAGCAAGATTTCAGCACATGCTAAATTACTTCTAATCTATCCTAAGTAACTGGACAAGTGCGAAGCAAGATTTCAGCACATGCTAAATTACTTGAAGTAACTTACACGTATGAAGTAAGCTTCTAATACACACCAAATTGCTTCTAATCTATCCTAAGCAACTTGACAAGTGTGACGTAAGCTTTAAACACATGTGAAATTACTTCTATAACTTTATTTTTTAAAACTAATATTAATTTTATTATAATCTTTGTACCTTTAAATTTAACTTTACCTTAACTTTATTAAAAAATAACTAAATTAATTAAAAAATATAAAATTAATTAAAAAATTTAATCGCATAAATTTAATCATAATCGTATAAATTGATTTTTACTAATGTAAAATGATTTCATTCTTACCCTTTTAGGGGTTTTCATTTGGAGGTACTCTCAAAATCTTAGAGACCAAGAAAACAACATACTACAAAATGACTAAGAACTGTTGATGTAGGACAATATTTCGAATGAAAGTATTTCGTCCAAATTAATTTCGATTGAAACAAAAGCATTTCAATCGAGACCATTTTGATGCTTTCAACTAAGTACATCAGAATGTGAGCTAACCCAGCTACTCTCGGTTTAGCCCCCCGTTGCAAAGTTTGGTTACCATCGGGGACGATGTTTAGTATATCAAGTAGCACCCAGTGTGGAATTTAAATGATATTAAATCTTAAAATAAAGTTGGAATACAAAATAAAAGAGACACTTAGATGGAGTCATGATCAATAGAACATAATTAATCATCAAGATCAACCGTCGCACTGCTAAAGTACAAAGGA
Source organism: Cibotium barometz (assembly GCF_041138505.1). Lineage (NCBI taxonomy): Eukaryota > Viridiplantae > Streptophyta > Polypodiopsida > Cyatheales > Cibotiaceae > Cibotium > Cibotium barometz. The sequence continues at coordinate 50,306,652 of NC_141054.1, read as the reverse complement.
AGAATCAAGATCAACCACACTAATAAAGTACAAATACATCATCAAGGTAGAAGAAATGTGAACATGAGCAAATATGAACTGCCTCTAAAAGTACAACCATGAAATGAACAAAAATACTAGATGAAAGTAGACACTCTATCAAGATAGAGATCTAGTCATCAGTACCCTCTCTAGCTCTCAAATGCTCTAGAATGCTTTCATGGCCATCCACTCGAAGCCAAAAACGTGGACGCATCTGTGTTTTTTGAGCTTGATATCAAGCACTAGATGAGAGTACTGAAATGCCTCTAACTCCCACTGCCACTGTCCAAACTCAAGACTCTCCCAATGATATCCAATCTGCTGGTAGAATCGGCCTACCACAATCATGCTATGGATATCAAAAGAAAACCCATTATCATCCATCGTATCCTCGTCAAAGATGCACTTTAGCCTAGTCCCACTCATGAGATAGTAGTCTACGTCCTTACTATTGCCCTCACTGGCAAAAACGACAGATACATCACCCTCCTGTAGCAAATCTGTTAGGTCATCATAGTTGGCCCTAAACACATGACCAATGTGCTCATCGGACAACACTCGATGTGAAGGATGCACGAGGGAGAGCACTGTCTGTATCCATGCATCCATCCATCCTCTCAAGAAACAATTTGACCAATTGCCATCCATTTAAGCTTCACAAAAGCATGCAAATCGTCGTGTGTGAATTGTGGGGGACGCCATACACGTGCTCTTGATGGACTGTAAGCCCAAAGGTGCCTGGTACTGTGTCACAATCATAGGGGCCTCTATGATCACCATTCACATACCAAAAAAATCTCTTGACAATCCGAGCATCACGTTTGGGATAGGATGATGCTACACTACCAGACAAATGTTGAGACGACCACGTGGAACACATCTCTAAACCGCTCAGCATCTTGCTCTAATTGATGAAGTCGCAAATCACGTTTCACACACGCCCGCACCATCATGCTCACTCTTCTCGTGACCAGTCTCAAAGAATGACCAAATCTCTGGGATACTAGACTGCACATGCAACCTATAAACCTATAAAAATAAGTCTTAGTTATTGTTTTCTTTAAGATGTTCTAGTGAATTTAGTTTATTTATAAATCCTTGAGAACTATAAGTACTACTTGTAGAGCCAATAGAACTATCTTGCAAACTTGAATTGTGCACCATAGCCATCCGACCAAACCCATTGCTGACGCCATGTGACCCCACAATTTCATAAAAAATCATTATGGAGATAAAAAATGTTGCACAAAATGTGCATCATGTGAATGATCGTCATTGATATAGAAACGATACTCTCGAATAATGACACGGATCTCAGAGATACTCGCTATCCCATCTACATGTGCCTCTGCATGTCGATAGCTAATGTGTACCATAATAGTAACTGGTGAGGTAAGGGAGAGACGATTAAGACAAAAAACCAATTAAGTAATATAGCTCAAATATGAAACAAATATTATGAAATATAACCATTACCTGATCCGAGAAGTAATACTCAGATTGTACCTCCTAAAAAGGTGTGAAGATATAGTTCTCTGCAAAATCAATCACAAAGATCACTATACCAATAGAAAACTCTACTAGACATGCTCGGAACTGACAATCCTGCTACTTGGCACAATGAGTGTATCGTATATAGGAATAGATTTTCTTCCTAAATGTGACTGTGAATTGACAACGTGATGTATGTTTATCTATGGGCTGCAACTTCCTAGACTGCCCACCACTCTGGAGCTGGTGCGTCGCATACTCATAGCGTCACCATGTCACTATCTCTTGGTAACTTGCATCAAGATCTACCATCTGTATGTGCAAGTGAACCACATGATGTGCAATTGCTGTCCATATACAAGGCTTCATATGGTAATGGGCATCCTTCGTGCATGCACATAAAAGAGAGTGGATGAAATCACGAGAACTACGAGGAGGCAACTCTCTATGCCCACCAAAAGAAAGGAACACATCATAAAAAAGTTTGAACTCAACATGGTAACGACAACATGTGTCACGTTGTCATGAGTACTTCACAAACCAAGGCTTACACCTCTCAAATGACCTTTGCCCAATTTTAAGGTCTAGATATGATGCCACCACAAACTGAGAATACAACTCTGTTTGGGTCATTTCAAGAAAGCAAACACTATGCTCAATGAACACTCCTCTTTGTGGCTCTTATGCAAAGCTTTCTTGAAAACTGGTGAGGCACGATAATTTTTCTCCCAAAATATTTCTATCAAGGCTCTAGTGGTTTTATCTAGTAAGTGATCATGCCTAGCTACATGACCACTACTCGCCCACAAAGCACCAGCCTCATTGGCATCTAAACTTTGTTGTCTACTAGTGCTAACTCTAAGTGCATGTTGTGCTATGGAAAGGATGCGAGATGTGACACTCACCTCACCCTTCATTTGGGAGCTACTTATTCCTCTTCTTGTTAACTATATAGGAACGACAAATACTTTGCAACACCGTCATACCAGCTCCTCTCTCTCTTCGACATCTAATGTTAGAAAGCGCCCTATACTTGGCCATGTTGGACTGATCAATTAAAGTATCAAGCACACTTTCAATGAGTATGGAAAGAAATGTAAGTATCTGTCCTCGGCTATCCCATTCAGCCGGGTCCATAAATTAAGTGAATTATGTGACTTTAAGCATCACAAAGTTTAGTTAATTTCTCCTCAAGAATTTCATATCTTGAACTAAGGAATAGTAGTGGAGAAGAGGACGAAAAGAGAGAAAGAAGAAAGACAAGGCTTGGATCAACGAGAGGTGTTGCTTGTTGACGTGATCTCCACTCTTTCTCTCACGAGCTACTCTTTTCTTCTCCTCCTCTTGAACTTCGTGGATCAACGAGAGGTGTTGCTTGTTGACGTGATCTCCACTCTCTCTCTCACGAGCTACTCTTTTCTTCTCCTCCTCTTGAACTTCGTGGAGAGGAAAAAGTCTAGTTCTATAACGTTTCTAAATCCTACAACTTTGAGAACCCATTCTCAAGAAAACTAAGAAAAAAATTTATAAAATCTCAATGATAGAGATAGTACTAGAGATGTGTGTTCATAAAAAAAAATAGCTTATCCACTTCACATCTCACTAGATTTTCTATCTATATAGATTAAGATAAACATAAATATAGAAAACTATTATCCACTTAAAAAATCAATATTGTTAATAATAAATATTTATAAATCTAAATTTTATCATTACTAGATATATAAATATGTTTTAAAATTATCTTTTATTTTATAATATAACTGCATTTTCTTTCATAATATGTTTTTTCAAATTTTATTCAAAGATTTTTCCTACACATAAAATATTTTTAAAAAACATTAAATTCAAAAACTTAAATTTTAAAAATAAAAAAACATAGATTTTAAAAAAATAAAATTTATCTAATTTTAAAAATATAATTCTTTGAAATTAGTGATTTTAAATTCTTTTATATTTATAAGTTATGTATATTTTACTCTTTAAAATTCTATATTTTAATTCTCTTTTTTTAAAATATTAAAATATACTAAATTAATTTTTCTGAAAAAAATGAGAAGGTGTGAAAGAGGTGCCACATGTCAAGCATACATGCCATGTGGCATTTTCTTGACATGTGGCACTAGTAGGGTGGCTGATGTGGCTATACTCCCCATCCTGTGTCCTGCAATATTATTGTGAGGTTGCAATTCAAGGCAACAACCTTTGGTTGTGGGGAATAACATTATTTTAAACTTCACAGAAAGCCCCCCCCCCCCCCCCCCCCCCCCCCCCCCCAAAAAAAAAAAACGCTTATTTAAAACTTCACAAAAAGTAGTAGGCAGATGAGAAGAGAGAAAAAAGGGGTTTAGATGACCAAATTTTTAAAAAGAGAATCTCACAGAACATCTTTTACTCTCATTACTTCTGTTGCAAAAGGCGCAATACAAGCATGTCATTCCAAACATCAGTGATTCCAGGCAAGCACCAGTGCATGCAATCCTCATGAAGCTTTCCTGCCGATAATGAGGGGTGTGCGTCTGCCCTCAATGAGCTCATGTAGGAGATGTTTAGGAGCTGAAAGCTAGTGCCTTGGATAGCCCTCTCCAAATGCAGGTTTACCAACCTCATTTCCACATTGGGGCCGCGTTCGCCATCCACAGCAAAGAAAGTCATTGCCTGCACAAAGATAACACAGCCAGTTTTGGGTATTGCCAGTGTAGTGAATAGGAGGAGCATGCCTCTTGAATGCTTTGAAATATCAGACCTCCTTGGCATCCAGTGGCTTCTGACGGTGGCATTTGCCACCTTTGTTCCAATCACCACCTTCGAAGTGCCGAGGGGATTGAGTTCGCAGATATCGCAACCCTTTGTCCGGCATCTCTTGCTCTACGTAGGCAACCTGCAAAAAAAGAGAGAAAAACCAACCCAGAGCCACCGCATTCGCATCAATTATTTTCACTGAAAGAGTTCGGTAGAGCACTAAACATCACTGGGAGAGTTCCAGGCTGCCAGTGCGTGATGAAGCTTAATACTGGAATGTCTCATGAAGCAGCAAGTCATACCATGTTTTTCAGCACCAGATCCAAGCCTTCTTCGGGTGATTTTGTAGGAATGATTGGCTCTCCCCCCTCAAAAAAGAGCATAGGGGACTTCACAGGATCGAACTTCTCGGGTGCCCACCACCTGAGAAGTTGTCAAAAACTACTTTATATTTAATCGCAAACATAACCCTCTTTTTAGCTCCAATTCAAAACTACACGATGCAATGCAGTTGTCTGGCCATGAAACTACGAGCATTTTTACCAGTGACCTGTATTCAAAATAAGTACATCATGAAAACGAGGTGCTTCTGCCCATGTACTTTGTGGTACATCTACATCCACCCTGAATCCTTCCGTATAGCCCAAGCTCTCGAGTCGTCCTCCATTTTCCTTCGCCTCCCACCTGCAAAAGCATCTTAGTGTGTGAGCTACACAACAGTTAAGCAGTCAAAAGTGTATGAAAAACCCATCACCACATCCGCAACTAACCTGGCCCACCAGCCAGCAGGCAGCCAAGTTAGTCAGCCTTGATGTCCTTCGGGGTAGAAGGGCCAATTTAAATGCATCTTGCTAAAATGCATTGCAGGCTTTGATGAAGGTCAAAAGCATCAATACGAAAATGCATAGAGTACTATGTCCATTAGTTGAATGAAAAAGAAAACCAGAAGGCTGAAACTCGTAGTGGATGTGCTCAAATTGTGCACGCCAAGATCTGTATGTGCATGTGCATGTGTGTGTGCAGGTGGGTGGTGTATCTTAGTACAATTCTTGTTGCATACAACAATTTGCTTTACTGGCAGCAATTAGGCAGTGTAGAAAGGGTGACCCTTATAATCTACAGAACGCTCATTTTTTACAAGAACATATTAGGGCAAGTCAAAAAAAGGTCTACTATACATCTGAGCTCTTGCTGTACAAACTGTTTCTGTGCACATTGCCCCTACTGCTTTTTGAGAAATATAAAGGCTAAAGGCCAAAATGAACAAAGATCTAGACATTTCAAAGAAAGACGCAGTGTTTACCTGCAAGGAAAATAGATAAAGTTTCATCACAACCTAGCCTCACAAGGTCAATGCAATCTACAGAAAAGCGTATCGTGTGGTATACTTGTGCTATCTATGCAAGTGTGGTATACTTGTGCTATATATGCAAGTGGTATACTCGTGCTATCTACAGAAAGCCTATTGTGTGGTATGTGAGTGTTAAACAGAGAGAGAGAGAGAGAGAGAGAGAGAGAGAGAGAACACACACACACACACACACACACACACACACACACAGAACACAAACAGAGGCACACAAGTAGCCCTAAACCTACTATATATTTATGTACAAGAAGAGGCTACACCTGAATGTTTCCCAAATACAAAATGATACCCAAATAGATCTCTCCCTTATCTCAGCCCCAAACGCTGCGGTTAGGAACAAGTACTCAACCCAACGTTGCTGTAGATCAGTTTCCAGCTCTCCCAATCGGCATCAGCCCAGCGCTTCATCTTGATAAGCTCCAGAAACATGAGATGAATAAATGAGGATGTCATGAAACATTATTTTAAGGCGCTCTAAAATAATGTCATAAAACATTTGTGATGCTTTAATATTGTGCTCTAAAGGCACCCATCCATGGGTGCCTTGCCTGGGCACTTCTGGGCACCTATTGGGCTGCTAAACCATCCCCAAAACTGGCTGTCCCCTGCATCTCACACTTGATTGCCATGTGGACATAGCTGTTCAGACAAGAGCATGACCTGAGGTCCAACACTGCATTGTTGTAAGCCTCTGTCCAGGGACAAGTCACAAGTGGAACAAGTCCCACACCATCAAGTCATGCCAGTCCAGGCAGCGTAAGGTCGTCAATGTAAGTGGCTGCCAACACGAAGTTTAGAGGTGGGTTACCAAAGGGTAAAACCCCAGGTCTCAGTAGTTCAGTCCAGTCTAAGGGCAGTTTCAGCGCTGATTGTACTCATTTGCAGGTTGCAGAAATTACGTAAATACTCCATAAATGGATGGGTCTATGAGTGGGTTTCGGACCCAATACTGTGTACAGTGCAATACTCTCTCTCCGTGTCCTCTCACTTTTGCATAGTTCTTCATGCATAATTGACAAGCTAGTCATAGCCACCATGTTCCAGGCTGTCATACAGCATGTTTACACATTACATAGAGATCGCCTCCCACGGTTAGCTTTGAAGCCCTCCTAGACAATTGGCACAAGAGGGTCATAACAATTGTTGGGAGCTTGGTATGCATGCACCACCAGTTGGTTTGAGTCACATGGCTTTCAGATGGACCGCCTCCCCCCATTTGAGTACAGCCTGGATTTCCCCTTTCTTGATCTCTCAAGGCAGAGATCTGACTTGTCTTCATATGGACATGGATATCCCTGATCCAGCTTCCCCCCATTTGAGTACAGCCTGGATTCCCCCTTTCTTGATCTCTCAAGGCAGGAGATCAACTGCATTATCTGCCTGGATCTGACTCGTCTTCATATGGACATGGATATCCCTGATCCAGCTTCCCCGAAGCTCCAGTCTTGCAGAGCACATTTCTTGAGGATCACTAGGGACAGGTTCATTGAGAGGCCTAGTTATCTTCACAGACAAGTCCCATGCCATGAGGATCGCCATTGGTCAACCGGACGGTTTCGTCGCATTGCCTTTGTATTGAGACGGAGAGAGCAGACGACATCCCACCGGACAGGCGGTTATGCAGGCTATGTATGAAGGGGGAGATAGAGTCAGATGAGCACTACACACTTAGCTGCCCAGTCTACTATGAGGATTTCGTCACATTGCCTTCGGATTGAGACGGGGAGAGCAGACGACAACCCACCAGACAGGCGGTTATGCAGGCTATGTAGCAAGGGGGGCGATAGATTCAGAGAAGCACTACACAGTTAGCTGCCCAATCTACTATGAGATCATAGTCACAGGGGACGGAGGGGACGGACCCTTGAAACAGGGGGACGCCGTCCCGAGAACACTGGGGGACGGGGACAGACGGGAACGGACGGACGACCCCAGCTGGGCGTCCCTCACAAGGGACGGCATTCCGGGGACGGATCCAAGAGGGGACGGCTGCATGGGAACGCCTGCAGGTTACTGTTTGGGCAATGGTCACATTTTTGACCTTTTCTTTTGGCTGTTTGGGAGGGGCTTTTCATGGGCCTTTAGCCTTGGCCCATAGGCCTTGAGCCTTTGAGACTTTGGGCCTTGGCCTCTCTAGGGTTGAAGTGATGCAAATCAGTGAGTTGTGACTTGTGAATCACATGATGCTGGATGCTATGTGGATGTTGTTTTTGTGATGATTGGTGTGACGGAGCCACTTTGAATGAATGGGGAAAGCATGAGTACATGCTCTTTGTAATGATGAAATGAAATAGCACGAGTCATGCTAAAAACATTGTAAGTACTCCTATCTTATCCTTTTGGGGGAAGATCTCACCCCAACACATGGTCACCATGAAACTCGTTTCACGTTTTAGCGTTGAAACGTTTCATGTGCAGCAATGAAACCATGTCGTTTCATGTGGGAAGAAAAGTTGTGCTTTTGTGTGCTTTAGCCAAGTCCCTCTTATCTTCTATAATTCTTGTCATTCCTTCTCTCATCATATCTCTTCGTTTCTCTTCTCTTTTGTGTGTCTTCATTGTTTACTGATGACAATTATGCCAATACCTTCTTATAACTGTCGGCTAGTACCTTCACAAGGTATATGTTCATTTTGGTCCATCGTTTCACAGTCCACCTACCTAGTGTTGAAACGTTTTGTTCCAAAATAAATCGTTTCAGCATTGTTTCATTTCAGCAGTGAAACATTTTATGGTGACCTTGCCCCAACACAAGTGGCACACTGGCATGAGGCGACGGTGACAGTTCATGAGGCCTGGCATGAGGTGATGGTGACAATTCATGAGGCCCGTAGAGCAGGCAAGTGGGCTATCTACAGAGATGGCAAGGTCATTTACATTATCACTAAGCGTCGTCCCAAATAGGGACGCCGGGTCTATGAGACCAAACACGTGAGGTTAGCAGTATGGAACTGCAATGGCACCCTGTGGTCGAATCAAAGAGGTTTGAGCGAGATTCTCACAAGCAGAGACTCATTAGAGTCCTGAGAGGGATTTACCATACATAGCTGGGTATAAATGGGAGTTATCTTTCCGAGGCGAGGACATCAGGAGTACATGGCTTGGGAGGGGTAGTTGTCCTTTTCAGACCCCACCTCCAACAGACTCTCAACATTGTCAGAAAGGACGAGGATGCACGGTATCTTTGGGTGCAGCTACAGCTTTACCGGGGATAGAGTCATCCACATTGCTTTGTGTTATTTTGCACCGTGCCACTCCCCTTATGCTGCAAGCACCGTGGATCACTTGATGGGATCTCCAGCTTTGGCACACCTTCTCCCTGACTTCTCCTTTCGACCACCCTCCTTTGAAGCTGACCATGCCTACCTCTCTTTCACGCTTACTTACACCACCCGTCCCCTCACCCACCCCTTACACGCAAGTCCAATTTGATCACGAGCTTGACCCTGTTTACTCCGACCATATCTACTGCCAACTCCAACCATATCTACTGCCAACTACAAGATGTGGATCCTATTGTCCCCCTACCTACCCTCACGTCACATCTCACCACCATTCTCCATTCATCTACCACCTCCACTTCCACCTTGGTCCTCAAGGCCATCCGAGACGATAGTAACAAAAAAACCTGTTTCTAGCTTTCGAAACCTCAAAACTTCCAAACAATTTTTAAAAAACTCGAAACCTCTCGAGTACGGCAGTTTCGTCCAAATTTTGGGTTTTGTTTTTTTTTCTCCCTGATTTTTTTGGGATTTTTTAGTGCACTTTTATTGTGCAAAGATCGAATTTTCTCTCCACTTGTCCTCTTCACGATGTCGACCCAAGAATCGGAGTTGAAGCCCCTTGTCGAACGCGAAGGCTTGCCGGCTACGGAAGATACCGATGCCAATCTTTTTGACGATTATGTGTCAAAATCATATTTCCAAGAGTTCAAAGTAGCGATCGAAACTTCTTCTTCGGAACGTCAGGCACAAATTGCCGCCCAGATGCAAGCCTTGCAGAACTCCATCTCTCTTTTGACCACTACCCTCTCTACTCTTTCGCGTATGGATGCCTTGGCCTCTGCCTTAGCCCCCAACATTACTCCGGAACCGTTTGGGGGGCGAGCAAAAGCAGCGTACCAAGGAGATCGTGGACACTTGGCTACATAAGTGACAGGTCCATTTTCAGTTTCATCCATATGATGATGGAAAAAAGATCCAGTTAGCAGCAGGTTTCCTCTCCGGCAAAGCTTTGCTTTGGTGGAAGAAACTCAACCCTAAGCGAACAACTTGGGCACAATTCGAAGACGTCTTCGAGAAGGAATTCCTCAAGAAAGAGGATGATTATGATGTTGTTGCCTCGTTTTCAGCTTTGACCATGACCTCGCAGCACCTCACTTATGAGGTCTACCTCCAGAAGTTTAGGGACTTGCAGATGAAAGCTACAAAGATGGATCCCACTACTCTTTTGGGATTCTTCGTAGCTGGTTTACCAGACTCATATCGTTTACAAGTTAAAAATAACAAATGCAAAACATTGGACGAGGCCATTCATTCAACTCGTATCTATGATGATACAATGGTCTCTTCCAAGTCTAAACCCGTTACCGAGTAGGGGAACAAGCATAAAAGAAAGTTCTCCGCACCTATGGCTAACACAACTGAAGGAAAGTCTTCGGACCAACCTTCGAAGAATTAAAGTTCAACACCAGCGAAGAAGAAACAACTCCTTAGGGCTTTAAAGCTCAAGAAGAACGGACATTGTTTTATCTGCGAAGAAAAAGGACACATGCGTAACGAGTGCCCAAAGCAAAAGGGTGCAAAGACCAACGCATGCCGATAGCTACCGACATACTTAGGTAGCACCCGGCATGCATTGGGTGTTCAAGGTGCATGCCGGTAGCTCCCGCTGAATGTCGGTAGTTATCAGCGTGGTAGTTATCAGCGTGCATTGGAGCTACCAGCATGCACTCAGAGCACCAAATGCATGCCGGTAGCTACCAGCATACTTAGGTAGCACTGGGCATGCATTGGGTGCTTCTAGTGCATGCCGGGTGCTCTCACTGCATGTCGATAGTTATCGGCATGCATTTTCAGCATAGGGACATCCAGTATAGTATTTTAAGTGATTGTATTCATCCCTCTCAAGAACCTCTTGTAAATACAATTGATTTTGGAAATATAATGGATTCTTCTTTGTATACCGCTTTCCATTGTGTATTCATTCCACTTTCTTCATTTCTCATACCTTCCATGGATGTCAATTCTACTTTCTTCATTTCTCATACCTTCCATGGATGTCAATGAATTAAGTGTGTTTAAAAGCAAAGAATTACAGAAGATACTTGATTCGTTTCAAGATGTATTTCCTAAGGAACTGCCATCGGGTTTACCACCTGAACGGGCCATAGACGTGATCCTTGGTGCCCATCCTGTTAGTATTCCACCTTACAGGATGAGCCAAGCTGAGGAAGACAGAGAAAGAAGGACAACACCTGGTGAATGTGTATAGATTACAAGAGATTGAACAAGCTGACAATTAAGAACCGTTATCCTCTCCCTAGATCAGATGACCTGATTGACCGGTTAGCAGGAGCGAAATATTTCACGAAGATAGATTTACGTATTGGCTATCACCAAATACGTATTCATGAAAGGCATGTCGAAAGAACCGCCTTTCGGACTAGGTATGGCCATTACGAGTTTCTCGTATTACCTTTTGGGTTAACCAATGCTCCAGCCACTTTCCAGCAAATGATGAACGATCTTTTTCGTGAACATTTGGGAAAATTTGTGGTGGTGTTCCTGGATGATATTTTGCTATATAGTCGTACTCTTGAGGATCACGTTAGACACCTCACGATTGTCTTATCTATTTTAAGACAGAATCGACTATATGCTAAGTTAAGTAAATGTGAGTTTTTTATGACACACATCATTTACTTGGAACACAAGATCACTAGAGATGGATTGAGCATTGACTATGACTGAGTTCAGAAGGTTTTGGATTGGCCTATACCGCGAACAGTGAAACAACTTCGTTCTTTTCTCGGTTTTGTTATTTTTCTTCGGAAATCTGTGCGGGAGTACTCTCAGCTCACACTACCGATGACCGACTTATTGAAAGGTCGTGGACGTAAGTCAAATCAGCCTATCACTTGGAATAACGATTTAGATATGGCCTTCAGACTTTTGAAAGATAAAGTCAAGGAAGCACCTATCTTAGCATTACTCGATCCTAGTCGGCCTTATGTTCTTGAAACTGATGCCAGTGACTATGCCATCGGGGCTGCTTTATTTCAAGATGGTAGACCGGTTGCTTTTGAAAGTAAAAAGCTAGACGATACTCAATCTTGTTGGCCAACCCTTGAGAAGGAGCTTTATGCTGTGATTCATGCTCTCAAGGTTTGGAGACATTATTTATATGGCTCCAAGTTTGTGGTATTGATGACTAATTATCAGTCAATCAAGTATGTGTGTGATGCGAATGATTTGAGAGGAAGGAAAGCTCGTTGGGCTGAATTAATGCAAGATTTTGATTTTGAGATTCGTTATAGAAAAGGGTCCATGAATAGTGTTGCAAATGCGCTTAGTCGAATTAGAGAGGTGAATACTTTGTCGTTCACCGAGATTTCTACTGATTGATTTCAGTCATTGAGAGGACTTTGCATAACTAATAGTTATTTTGGTCCATTTTGGCAGAAGATCCAGGACGGGAGCTCATTGATTGACCAAGACTCAATGACTGAGCAATCTACCATTCAGGCTGCAGGAGGCCAGTGGATGATTCGGAATGTTTTACTATTCCGTAATGACAAAATTTGTGTACCACAGATCCCGGACATTAGGTCCAAGATTCTTAAGGAGTGTCACGACACTCCTTCTGCTAGACACCCTGGGATACACAAGACGCTATCGTTAGTAAAACACACGTTTTATTGGCCAAAGATGAAAGGATATGTAGAAGATTATGTTCTAAAGTGTCAAATTTGTCAGGCAAATAAAGCTGAACGCTTTAGACAGGCTAGGTTGTTGCATCCTTTGCAAATCCCAGGTAATAAATGGGAAAGTATTTCCATGGATTTTATTACCGGATTGCCAAGAATACATCAAGGCCACGATTCTATTTGGGTTGTGGTAGATCGCTTGACAAAAATGGCTAGATTTTTACCGACGCGGAAGACTATTACAACTACGCAATTAGCACAGCAGTTTATCGAGCAATTGTTTAGACTATACGGATTACTGCAGGACATAGTCAGTGATAGGGACTCTAAGTTTACGAGTGATTTTTGGAAACTTGTTTTTGAGAAGTTGGAAACAACTTTGAATTTGAGTTCCTCATTTTGCAAGATATGCAGGAAATGTTACAAGTTGCGAAGGAATCTATTAGAAGTGCTCAAGATCGAGACAAGTTTTATTCTAATAGACATCGTTCACCCAGAGAGTTCTATGAAGGAACGATGGTGTATTTGCGAGTTCCAAAAGATTCCGAGACTTTACGGACAGGTCGATCTCCGAAATTATCCCCTAGATACTGTGGACCATTTCGTATTACACGAAGGATTGGTTCAGTTGCATATGAATTGGATTTGCCTTCTCATGTAAAAGTTCATCCTGTATTTCATGTCAGTAGAGACTTAAGAAAGTACTGGGTGGAACAGACCAGTTAGATACTCCTCAAGAAATCATAGATGTCAAGGACATGACATTTATTCCGCACAAACCTGAAAAGATTCTTGGATTTCGTAAAAGAAGATTGCGTAATACGCTTATCACGGAATACAAGATTAAATGGAAGGATCGTGTTGAGGAGGACGCTACATGGGAGACATTAACTACTCTTCAGAGAGATTACCCTGGTTTTTTAGTGAGCTCAGGAGTGAGCTCTTAGAGGAAGGCGAGTATGTCATGTACACAATGTATCTACCGTGTGCTACACGCACACAAGACTAGCTTCGAGGTTTGGGGAAGCTTGGAGCTAGGCAGGCTGATTGGCGAGCTAAGTTAGGGATAGACTAATGGACGGGCACCCAAGTATGGACGGGCGGGCGCCCAAGTGTGGACACCCGCCGATGACCGGCCAAGAGCCTATAAAAGGGTGGCCAAGGTTAGTCATTAGTCATATAGAGTCTTGCGAGATTTGTGAGAGCTCTATGGTCTTGGAGCCTGGATCTAGTGCAGACGTGCACCTGCTTAATGCAGCCGAGGCCGGCAACAATCTCGAGGCCCACGAGAGTAGCTTCGTGGCGGTATGGAACGTCGCGAGGAGGAGATTGGTCGGTACGTCAACCTAGTTAGCTCAGCTCGTGGCTCGGTGGGGACAGCCAAGACTGTGGGCTTGCCCACGGCTGTCATGGTTGGGAGGTGAGTCACGCCCCCTTGTTGTTTGTTTGTTTGTTTGCAGGATTCGAGTCTCGTACCAGGAACGATCACAAGGAGATCCGGTGGGGATTTGACATTCAATATTTTCAGTATTTGTGTTGCTGATGTTGTTTCCATTCTTTAATAACAGTTAAATTAAGTATTCTAAATATGTGTATATTGTCTTTCGATCTGTAGGCCTCCTGTAGGAAGCAGTCACAAATTCACAATGCACACAGCCATAAAACAGCCCACGAACTCTTCTAGAAAAAATTCCAGAGTTGCTCCTGTCTCTGCCCTGTTGGGTTGCAAATCCATCCTCTCACAAGGGACCGAGTGAAGTGCTAGAATGCAAGGGGGAAGAAGGGAAAGTGGAAACACAGGAGAGAGATGAAGAGGAAACACACGTATAGACTTACTCTCAATATCATCAACCAAGAATATATGTCCCAAGCGAGAGGGGAGAAGACCTCGTATGTGAGGGACTGCAGTAAACAATGCTAAGTAATGAAAAACAATGAGGGTATGCCCGGCTATATATATCCAGATGTAGGCAGCCGACCAGCTCATGATTAGGGAAAAAGTGCCCAAAACTACATAAAGTGGGGATAAAATATGGGAAAAATATGTGAGGGGTGACCAGCCCCTCTAGTGACCATGGTCAGCCCTAAAGGCTAAAATAGGACACCACGCAGGAAGGCAGCAACAAGGAGATGATGTTTAACATGAAGAACCCCCGAACAGCCCACAAACTGGAAGAAAGAAGAGCTTTGCGCCCTTCAGCTTGATTGCCCACGAAGGGTCGCTCGAATTCACGGATTTAGAGAGCCACAGGTTACTGAGGCTTGCTTGGGAATCTTCCCAATAGCTAGCAAAGCAAGGACATGATCGGCTATGGTGGTATGCTAGGGTCACTAGTTGGTTTCTCACGCACGGACTCCGGATGGATCATTTCCGACCATTTCAGAACAGTTTAGATGCCCCCTTCCTCTGCCTCACCAATCAGGATACTAATCGGATCATTCAGTCAGATCTCCTTTCACACCCACACCACACAGCTCTCCCCCAACGCACCCCACCCCACCCCCCAACAAGCTACATACGAATATGCAGTTCTACAGAGATCACTACTTGAGGATCACAACAGATGGATTCATCCAAAGGCCGGGATATTTGCATAGGCAAATGTCACATGCCATGCGGATGCGATTAAACAAATTCGTAGATGAATCCAAAGGCCGAGAAATTTGCAAAAGCACTTGTCACATGCCCTGCGGATGCGATTGGGAGATTTGGGTCTCATCCCACTGCCATAGAGTGGAGATAGGGAGGGCAGGGGCATTGCCAGAGAGGGTCTGTTGACATTGCCCCACAAGGGTCAAGGCAGAGGAGCACTACAAATGCAAATGCCCAGTATTTTATGAGATCTGGGGGAAAACTCTTTGCATCTTCCGAGAGGTTCGGTCCATTATCCAGAATCGTTGAATTTCCCGATCAGCACTGCCTGGGACTTTACCTCATGGACCTCAACAGTCACTCTTCAAAGCGAGTGGAGCCCAGCCTCAAGACACCTCACAACAAACCATCATTAGCTTCTTCCAAATGCAGGATGGCAACACCAACCGACGATCCAGAGACGTATCTGTGCCCACAGATCCACCCCAAAGGTCTAGCTGCCCCCATGACTCTTGTATCACTTTTGGTCTCATAGGCCCATTGGATCTTTTGGAGACACTTAATAACTCTCTCTCTCTCTCTCTCTCTCTCTCTCTCTCTCTCTCTCTCTCTCTCCAGGATTTGGTCCACTCTCCAGGATTATTGACTTCCAAGACCAGCATTGCCTAGGCCTCTTCCTGCTTGAGCTCCGCAGACACAGGGACACCATCTTGAGAGAGCTTCGGCCCCAACCACCCCGCCCCCTCCCTTGGCAACCAACCATCATCAGTTTCTTACGGACCCAAGAGGTGGAGGACACCGATATAGTGGATCTTGTGGACCCTCCACGAGCTGCTCTGGACCTACCTCGCCCGAGAGGAGTTACCTCGGACCGAGCCTCCGCACTCCAACGTGCCCGACGCCCCGGCCCCCCAGCCGTCAGCCACGATCACCTCATCATCTCCAGATCTAGGACATGGTCCACCGCCATCGAGCTACCTCTCGGCCATACTCATTAGCCCCATGCTTGATATTTTGGAGAGTGGTGTACCATCTACTCGGAGCTGATGTTGCTCTCATGTTTCAATGTTCTTAGTATTCCATGATGAGTTTCCATGGACAGTTTTGTATCACCCCAATGAGATAGCTATGTTTATGTTTTATTTTCCATTCCATGATGAGATATGCCATGGACATTATTGTATCACTTTGGTCTCTTTGGCCCATTGGGTCTTTAGTAGACGCTTAATCTCTCTCTCTCTCTCTCTCTCTCTCTCTGGAGATCTGCAGGCTTAGAGAGTCCATTATCAGGAGCAGATGCCCGACTGGCAGGGAGTCCACACAGAGACAGATTACTGACTTCTTTAGAGGGACTACCCGCGAGGACACACAGCCAACAGCCCAGCAACAGGCACCCCATGGGACTCTAGTTGAGAGAGCTATCCAGTTGGGCAGATCCAGATGCCCGAGGGTTCGCGGATCCTCACATCGGAGACGGTGCATACACCGGACGATTCAGAGCATCATTGCAAGGCATCGGGCTCGTCCGACCACGCATCTCACTATGGCAAATATCCAGGCCATCCGGCAGAGACCCATGCTAGAGCTCCTAGGAGATCCGCAGGCTCAGAGAGTCCATTATCAGGAGCAGATGCCCGACTGGCAGGGAGTCCACACAGAGACAGATTACTGACTTCTTTAGAGGGACTACCCGGGAGGACACACAGCCGACAGCCCAGCAACAGGCACCCCATGGGACTCTAGTTGAGAGAGCTATCCAGTTGGGCAGATCCAGACGCCCGAGGGTTCGCGGATCCTCACATCGGAGACGGTGCCTACACCGGAGGATTCAGAGCATCATTGCAAGGCATCGGGCTCGTCCGACCAGGCATCTCACTATGGCAAATATCCAGGCCATCCGACAGAGACCCATGCTAGAGCTCCTAGGATGATTACCACTCCAACCATATACTGTTGTACTCACTGTCACTTTTGTACTCCCCCATATTCATGTATTCATGTATCCATGTACTCCCCCATATTCATGTATTCATGTATCCATGTACTCATGTACCCCATTTTGACTAGTAGCATTAGCTTCCCACTCTCCCTAGTTGCTGCTTCCGAATGCTCCCTCCTGATGTATTGTAGAGCTAGATACTTACCTTCAATTCTTTCTTTTCTTTTCCAGACAGTGTATAAGATGTCACATGGTTGTAACTTTGGTCTCATAGGTCACTTTGGCCTTTCGAAGACGTTAATATAACATTTCATTTCATTTCATTTCTCTCTCTCTCTCTCTCTCTCTCTCTCTCTCTCTCTCTCTCTCCAAATTTTTTATACTCGTGGATAAAACAGTGAATTTCTTATGCTGGAGTGCACACAGCAGCTTTTGCAAAGGTGGAGCAATTGCAAGGCTTATCACAAGGTCTGGGCAGTACCTATATTCAGGGCTGGCACAGTATATATGTTAATAACACAATGGGACCATATCCTTTCATGTTCTCTTCTAGCCCACATCTATGTCCATATATGATCTCCTATATGTAACCCTTGCTTGATTCAAAGACATTAGCAAGATTTGATAGAGTGCTAGGATAGAGTGGATTTGCAAGCATGTGAAACACAATAAGCTCACCAAAAAAAAATCAAGGCTTGAAAAGTAAAATTAGCACTCACTGTCCATAACGTGCTAGCAAGTTTGTACGGTGATATGCCAAAGTCAAGTTGTAATCCAAAAAAGTCACTGCTTTATCAGCTCCAACAGGACGCCACTTTTTTACTTGTCGAGAAGCTTTCTTCAAAGAGCATACAAGTGAAACATACATGTTTCTATTAAGAGAATCACCAACAAAACCTGCAAAATTGACAGCCTCAAAAACCAAAAAGGGTGTACAAGTTTAGCTTTGTAAAAAGTCTACGCTAATCATGTCCGTTACATGCTAATACACAGAAGCATGCTGATTATGTAGATTTTAGTGCTAATTAACACTGATTAAGATGCACAAACTGATTACACAAAGAGAAAAGAGAACAGGCCTTTGATAGGATAATCAAGTAATATCCAACTTAGGAGGAGCCTAAAAGCCAAAGATGTAAAGCCCAAAACCTTAGTGCAACTCAAGCAATGTAAAATCCACTGTAAAAGCTAGGAGCCTTGGATTCTACTCTTGGTAAAGGAACCTCTACAAATGCAAGTGGGAAGAGAAGATGCTATAAGAATATGGCGCAGCGGAAAGAGATAGCAAGACAAAGCAGAATAGACAATGCAATAGATACACAATGGAGAGAATTTAAAATTCTAATTATACCAAAGAGGTACAAGTGATGGTGTTGTCCACCCGTGCGCTCACAAGTAGAGCTTAGATGGCGATCTAGACAGACTCTGGATAGAGTATGTACGAGGTGTAGAAGGGGGTGGATACTCACAAGCATTGGATACCTTAGCTCATGGCAACCATGTCCATATATAGTACTGTAGCCGGTGTGGTAGACGCGTATACAATGAGGGCGGCTACATTGCATAGACACGGTCACCGCCCGCGTATCAAGAACGCGGCCCATCGACCACCACCCACTAATGATGGACCTAGTATCCGAGGGAATATTCTAGGAAATATTCCTCATATCGTCGCCTCGGGGACCCCAGCTAACACTCGTACCCCTGACCATCTCCTAACCATCATCAATGGTCACAATAATAACCCCATCAGCGTCTAAGCCGGGGTTCCCACTAAAGACATATGCACCATGGCTGCTCCTCATAATGGGAGCCTAACAAATGTGCATTATACATCAAAGTGAGATACATGCTGAGAGGCAGGCATTGAGTGTATACTAACACCCCCCCTCAATGTCCATCCGAAGATGAACTAGGTTTTTGGCCCAACGCCAAGTCGATGAAGATGCCGAGTGAGCTGGTCCTTCCCAAGAGCCTTGGTGAAGATGTCGGCGCAGTTTTGCTCTGTAGAGCAATACTCCAGCTCCACTATCTCATCCTCTATCAACTCCCGCACATAATTATACTAAATCTCAATGTGCTTCGTGCGAGCATGAAACACAGGGTTCTTGGAGATAGCCATGCACCTCTGATTGTCGCACCTCAAGACTGTAGCCTCCCTGATCTGAACTCCCATGTCAACCAAGATTCTCGTCAACCATACTACCTCACATGCAGCAAAGCAAGCTGCCTTATACTCAGTCTCTGTGGAAGAAAGTGCCGCTGTAGGTTGCTTTTTGCCGGTCCAAGAAAAAGCACCGAAACCAAGCGAAAAACAATATCCAGAAACTAATTTCCTAGAATCACAATCTCCTGCCCAATCTGAGTCACAATAACCTGTTAGAGTGTCACCCATGCTGTAAGTGATGCCTTACTCAAGAGTACCTCTGATATACCTAAGTACCCTCATCCCTTCCTTCCAATGACTCTCTCGTGGCTTGTTAGAAAACCTACTCAACACACCAACTGTGAAGTTGATATCATGTCTAGTGTTAATGAGAAAAATCAAACTCCCCACCAACTTCCTGTACTTCCTGATGTCAACAAGTGATGAAGAATCCTCTACAGAAAGCTTCATGTTCACTTCCATTGGCGTCGACGCAAGCTTGCAGTTTGTCATCCCAAATGCATTGAGAATCTCCCAAGCATACTTTTGTTGCGAAATGAAGATTTTACCTGACTCTTGCCAGACCTCAATCCCCAAACAGAAATGCATAAGACCCAAGTCTGTCATCTCAAACTCATGGCTCAGCATATCCATTGTCTTCTGGATCATCTCTTCATTGTCACCTAAAATGTTTAAGTCATCTACATACAAGACAACCAAAACAATCTCGCCTTGACTTTTTAGAACATACAGGTTAGCATCAGAAGCCCTTCTTATAAACCCAATCTTTTTGAAAATTTTTCTATCCTATGATACCATGCCCTTGGGGCCTGTTTCAACCCGTACAATGCCTTCTTCAACCTGCAAACTTTGTTTTCTGATCTAGGCATCTCAAAACCTAGTGGTTGGGCTACATATACCTCCTCCTTGAGATGGCCGTTTAGAAATGCTGATTTGACATCCATGTGAAAGACTGGCCACTTTTTGTGAGTAGCCAAGGCATGTACCGCCCTGATAGTTGTCATACGAGCTGTGGGAGCAAAGGTTTCATTAAAGTCGAAACCCTCTACCTAGGCAAATCCCTATGCAACCAACCTAGCTTTGTATTTTTCAAGTGAGCCATTAGCCTTATACTTAGCTTTCCAAACCCATTTGGTACCAATTACCTTTCTGTTTGGTGGTCGGTCAACTAGCTCCCAGGTGTTGTTCTTTATGATGCTGTCATACTCAGACCGCATCGTGGCTTTCCACTTTGGATTTGCTACGGCTTCATCCAAGGTGGCTGGCTCCTTCACTGTTCCCATTATCTCAGCCATCAAGGCCATATTGACGATGAGATCAGATGCTCTTCTCTGCTCCTCTATTCCCCTTGATCTGCGTGGTCCATCTGCTGAAGATTCTAGCTTCTCAGGTACTGGATTACACTCATCAAAGGGCTGTTGTGCCCACTTTGGAAGTGGCTTTCCTTGTGGTGTAGCAACAGGCTGTTGTGATGTGAGTGTCTTTATCATCTAAAAACTCCTCCTCCTTGAGAGGAAATCTGACTGGTGGGTTGGGCTCATGGTGGACTATTTCTCCGACTGTCGATAGAGTGGACGGACCTCCTTCCTCCACTGAGTGTGGCTGTTCTGCAAATACCACATCTTGGCTGGCCACAATCTTCTTTGCCTCTGTATCATAAAGCCGATATGCCTTCGACTCTTGACTATATCCAAGAAAGATACACTTCTTGCTTTTGGCATCTAGCTTGGTCCTTAGATGCATCTGGAATATGCACATAACATTCACAGCCAAATGTTCTGAAATGAGAAATAAATTGACGGTTTCTTACCAGAGCAAGCCTCTTGAGGTGTAACTGTTAGAAGTCATCTCCTGTCTTTATCAGACACCAGGGCCTCTATTGTGGGTGTGCCCGCCCTGTATAGGTGTTTTCTCATTTTTCCTCACTCCCTGTATTTTTTCTCCATTTTTCCCTATTTTTCCAAGGTGTGGGAGGCAGTGTAGGACCTGTCGGTTGTGCCAGATGCTGGCCAACTGGACACAGGCAGTCCCATTTGCTCTCTGCTCTGCTGGCCGACTCCACACGTGTGAGGGCCGACCCTAAGATGCTGGCCAATTGATGGTTTTCGCTCTGATCGTGGACATTTTAGGGGCCATACAAAATGGCCCCATGGCCCCCCACCTATTGTATCTTGTTTTCATTGCGGGATCTTGTGTATAGAGAAGAGTTACACACCTATCTCTCTCCTTCTCTTGTGCTGTCTATTTTCTGCACTCTACTTGCTCTTGTGGTCTCAGATTTTGTTATCATCTCCGCTGCGTATTTTGATATGGTATCAGAGCCCTAGGCTCTTGAAAGATCTTGGGAGTTTTCTGAGCAAGAGGGGGATTGTTACGTTGCTGATTGGTGACTATTAGGGACTGTTCGGGAAGAGAAGTAGCAAGAGGAAGGCGGGCTAAGTTGCTGGACAGCCACTTGCAAGTTTAAAGTTTTTTTTCCCACCCACCCACCCTTTTTAGTTACATCCCCGCGATGGCAAATTTGTTGGAGTTGGCTGAGAAGCATGTGAAGATCCCAACTCTCCCCACGTTCCCAGTGGGCCGTCAATTGAACGGGAACAATTACGGCATCTGGAAGGTGATGATGGAGTCTGTGCTAGAGTCATATGACCTTGCTGATTTCATCGTTATCGGGGTTCCACGGCCAGAAGCAGAGGAAGGGAAGTTACTGTCAATGAAGAAGGACTGCGAGGCGCAGGTACAGCTGAGACAAAGGGTAAAACTGAGCTAAATCAAAGCATTTTGTTGTAATCGAAGCTAGGGACATGGCATATGCTCATCAATTTTGAAGGCTTAGAACTAAGATTTGCAGCTGCAATAATCAAATCAAATCCTACTCTGCTAATAGAAAGTTGCCTCTCTTAATTGTGTGATTAGTGCTAATCATGTTGATGTTTTTGGACTATTGAGGGTTCAATTCACACACATTGGAGTAATGCTAAAGCATTGTATGTCATCACATTGCATTTCCCCCTTGGTTTGATACCCCAATCATCTACTCCAAAATAGGATACAATTCTATAGGAAAACTTGAGAGCTATTTGGGGTGAAAAATGCCTCCTCCTAAGAAACAAACTCAAGTAAAGGTCAATCTTAAACCTAAGAAGAAAATTATCAAAGCTAAGTCTAAACCTCATTATTACTCATATGCCAAAGCTTTGGAATTCTCTGAATGGTTAAGAGCACACATGAATCTTTATGGTGAAGGGAACTAAGCATACTTGTAAAAGGATTAGACACTACCCTTGATACAACCAAGTGGCATCCAACCCTATGCATTTAGATAAATTTGATGGCGATGGCTTCCACACTTGGCAGATGAAAGTTAAATATCATTGGATGCGAGATAGCATTTGGAGTGTCGTTAATGGGAAAGAGAAAAAGCCTCTAGGGAGGAAGAGCTTGCATGGATCACCAAGGATGATAAAGCATTTTCAATAATTGCAAGTCATGTGCAAGACATGCGCTCGCTAATCCTGGAGAGGAAACGAGATAAAGACACACATCAAAACCCGAGTTTGGAGCATATGTTGTTGGTGTAGGCTGGGAAAGACTCATGGAGGACAAGAGATGGCTACCGGCCACCAGCACCTGGAAGAGAAAAAGGTTCAGTCGGCTGCAGCATATCCACGTGGTTTTGTCCAAGACCTGGCCGACAACAGTCCGCCAGTCCACTAGGCTTTTCCCAAGACCTATTTAAAGCAAGGTTGCTCTTCATTGTGATTCATTCAATCCTTCGTGGATTGGGTGTCCTAGAGTAGGTGTTAGATTAGGTTTCCACCTTTTCATGAAGGCAGCCAAGGGCTGCAACATTGTACATTCTTCTTGTACCATATGAATATACTAAATACTCAGCTATCTCTCTCTCTCTCTCTTCTCTCTCTTCTGTATGTGTTTTGCATCAAGCATGTTCCAAGATGGTGTTTAGGGCTGAAAGAAGACTCCCCGAGCTTCCGTATGTGACATTGGTATCAAAGCATCAGGCTCAGCAAGGCTAAACATTGATTCGATCTTAGATGAATGTGTGCAGGTACAAGGTACAAGAAAGTGCACAAGGACGAGGCCCAAGGAAAGGAACACAAGACATGGAAGAAATTCCCAAGGGGTTGGTTGGTGGTGTTCCACAAGACCTAAGGGAAATGGCAATCCTATGAGTCGGGTGCCAGTTGGGGCACACCAAGAAAGGCTTTCAAGCAACTGAACTGTCCAGAATACTTGCTCGTTGTGATCTATGCTCAAACGCAGAGGGAACCTGCTAAACTGGGGCCTGGCAAGGTGCTGCTAGGTGGGAGATCGTTCTTAAAAATGTCTGAATGAGAAAGGAGATCTGCCAACTAAGAGACTGAAGAAGATGAGACAGCGGTTGTGGATGAGATAGAAGCTGTCTGAGCATAAATCAATGCTCCTTCTGCTCCCTTGCACATAGCTCGTTGGGCCTGGAGATAAGAAATCATAGGAACGCCAAGAATGCTCCTATCTCCCCGAATCATGACAGGCTCAGGAAAACCTTTAGAGATAATAAAGGTGTCCTGCCCCCAATTGGGAATAGGCTCATACTAACGAAACCACTGGATTCCTAAGATCATGTCACATCCCAAAAGAGGAGAGAAAATAAAATCTCGTTGGAATGAGGCCTTTTGAACTTGAAAAGAAAACTGTTGTGCCTGTTGAGATATGTGGGTGCGAAGACCAGGTGTAAACCCGTCTACCTCCAAATGATAGAGCACTAAGGTACAGCTCATGTTGGTAGCCAACTGGGGAGAGATGGCATCCTCAGAACTGCCCATGTCAAAAAGGATTATGAACTTGGCAGAGCCATAAGCTCGGATCAGGCTTTTCTGTGTGGTTGTTGCCTCACCCTCCTGCTTAGCATCAAGTACCACGGATGGCATGGGATGCATAGAAGGTAAGATCTGAACTGCATTGGTGGTAGCAAGCGGGTCTAGAGGAGCGGGGGATACTGCGGCAACTGTGGCAGAAGGCTCTTTGGAGGCTTGCTTTGCTTACCTTTTTGGACAATCCTTCTTACCATGCCCAATGGTATGACAGAAAAAACATCGGTTTTCTAACTGATACTATCTTTGCTCCTCTAGAGGAAGATAGCCTCCAGTAATGCCTGCTCTAGCCTTTTCCTCCGGGGTTTTCTTAGGCTTGGATTCCTTACCCCCTGAACTAGAGCTAGGACTTTTGTCTGTCTTAGTGTCTTTAGAAGACGAATTACCCTTTCCGTGTTCGGGTTTGGTACTGGACTGTGATGACTACTTGGGCTTGCCTCCGTTCATCTTCATTTCTTCATTCTGAGCGAGAGTCAAAGCCCGGTCATATGTACTGGGTTCAAAGTTACGAACTGTGAACCGAATGTTAGGATCCAACCCACGAATGAATTGCTCCATCTTGGCCTGCACAGATAGCCCTAACTGTTGTGCTAAAGTAATAACCTTGCTGGAAAATTGAAGCATTGGAGATCCGTTCTGTCTGAGTCCATAGAACTCATCTGCCATACCGGTCATGTACTGGGGCGGGAGAAATCTAGTCTTCAGGTCACGGACAAAGATGTCCTAGTCAAAGGCTGTGACACCTGTGGCCTGCTCTGTATGAATACTAGACCAATGCTACCACCAAGTGACTGCCTCACCAGTGAGATGGGGAACCGCTAAGTGAACTTTATCTTGTGGGCCTGTGATCCTAGCTAATGGAAAATGAGCATTAAACTGATAAATAAATTGATTAACTGATGAATGATCACACTTACCATCTTACTTACTGAAGTTTGGTTGACTGCGAATGACGGTGGTTGATGCTGTTGCGGACTGCAGACTGGTGACACCTATGACTGGGGATACAGAGGAGAGCTGCTGATACCTCAAGTGTATGGCCTCCTTTTACCGTTGGTGCTCGAGTAACATACGTTCTCGATCAAGCTCACGTTGGTGTTCCCGAGCAGCGAGTTCAGCCTGACAACCGTCTTTGTCGATCGTGCGTTGGGCTTCCTCATAGTCTCGTCTTTCTGCTTTTTCTTCTTTCCTTCGGACCTCATCCTCTGCACTTCTTTCATCCCCAGTTTCTACCCTTTATGGTGCCCATTTGGTCCCCTTTTGTATGGCCCTTGCTTGTGGGCTAGCCACCCCTTTTTTACTATTTTTCTGGGATTTTTCCCAGCCATTCTGGCATTTTTTCAGTCGGCCATGTCCAACAGCCCCAGTCGGCCTGTTTATGAGCCCGAGTCGGCCAACACTTCCCCACTACAAATAGTGGGTGCTGGCCTCTCATTTTTCATTCAATCTTGTACATATTTGCTCCCTTACTTATGAGACTAACACTGTCTCTTGCTTGGGACTGTTTTGGTTCAGTATATTCAACATAGTTTGCTCCCTCTCTCTCTCTCTCTCTCTCTCTCTCTCTCTCTCTCTCTCTCGCACTCTCTGTTCAGCACATTCTAGTGCCACTCTGCTTCCGCTCTGTGCACTCTTTCATGGTATCATCGCTCCCAGTTTAGCCGCCTTTCTGCTGCCCCAGATTCAGCCCTGTTTTCAGCACCTTCTCCTCTGCGTTTTCTTCCACATCCATAGCTTTTGCTGCTGCGTTTTTTGGACAGCACTCTGCTGGTCGTGAGGTATCGGAAACTTTCTCTTGATAGTCAACTTATTGAGTGCACGATAATCGACACACAATCGCGAAGACCCATCCTCCATTCTTGAAAAATAGGATCGGAGCTACAAATGGCGACACACTGGGACGTATGAAGCCAGATTGTAACAGTTCTTGGAATTAGCAGTCCAACTCCGATTCCATGGCATTGGAACGGTGGTATGGAAACTTGCTCAGGGGATCCGAGCCTGGGAGGTGGTCCTCCAGTTTGGATGGGGGGAGCTAGGGAGGGAGATTGTCTCAAAGAAAAATCTTTTGAAACTTGTCACAGAGAACCTGATACTTCTCTGAAGCCCTCGCTACCTGACATCGTAATAGTTTCAGATATTGTATAGTCGTGCTCTGGTCACAATACAAACATGGCTGCCAATGTCAAAGATCAGCAGACGTCTCAAAGTTGGGAGGACCAGAATCCGATTCTAGGAGAGAGAGAAAAGTCGTACAATTTATCATTCACTTCTTGCATTTTACTGCTTGGAGGATGCAAGATATTGAGCTAAGAAAACCTTAAAAGAATGTGTAGGGTCTTCATGACATCAATAAGCCCCCTTGACTTGGTAATAATGCAACTTGCAGGCATTTAGCCGAGTTGTAAAGGCATTTGATAAGTAGAGAGAACCGGCTCGAGTGCTCTTAACATAAATAATTAATCTCTCTAAGAAAGGGAAAAAAAACAGCTTAACTCCATCTTTTACTGGCATTGTTATGAGATTACCTGCAGATTAACGGCATTAATGAAGTGGGGGAGGGTAGCAAGCTTACCGATCCGCTTGTGCTTGAAACGTTCCAAGAAAAAACTGGCATTCATTTGAGGCAAGTCACACTGCCATGGCTGCCATCGCCAAGCTGAGATATCCCTCGCATTAGACTTGTTGTTGCGCAAGCAGTTCCATCCTTTGAAAATGTCACTGCAGCTTTCATCATAAGCCTGTTTTCTGTGCTCATCACGCACCCATCTCCCCCACGCTAAATCGCACTTTGGGTCCAAAGAAAGCACACTAGGGTCTCCTTTTTCCGGCTCAGAAAATACTCTCTGTTGATCTGAATGCCAAACACCATCAGGGGCAGTTTTCTTCCATTTCGGGTCATCTTCTTCTTCATTGTTTGAGCTCTGGTTTGCTGTCCTTGGGCTGGAGTGGTCCAAAAGGAAAAAGAAGAACCATAGAGCTACGAAGGTGAATACAAGGGGAGGCAGAGCTCTGCATATACGGAGAAGATGAGGCCTCTTGTGATAGTCTTTGCCAGCCATGGCTTCAAGCTCCTTGCTTACAACAGGAGCTTAACTGACAACCCACGAGTTTAAACTTTGTAACCTCGGTTTACGCTGAACAAAGCTAGAGCCCTTTGCATGTGCATACATAGTACATATACATATGTCTATATGTATCACTAAAGCTTTACACATACATTGTCAGTATAAGAACAAGCGCCCATAAGAGGAAGAACAAGCCCTATATGAGAATCACCCCAAGTGTGGTGTGAAAAAATTTAGCGATTAAAATAGAAAACCAAACGGAAATAATAAGGCCTAGCATAGACACTTAATCTTCTCCGGTGAAGATCATCGCATGTTATACAGCTCATGGCACTAACAACCTATTCACGTTGAAGTGAAGTCATAGCTAGTGACAACTTGTATTTAATGATTTGGGGACAAAATATCCCATGTTGTGAATGATTGCGAACTCAACCACTCATCATGGGTGAGAATTGAGGTCACAACCAATTGCACTTTTCTCTCTAACAAAATGCATATCGAAACAAGTAAGAAAGATACAGCAAATGAAACCCATAGTGTGTCTCATTTTTCCACACAAAATTGTTACATTTGTATACCCTTGAGAAAGGGATTCTTCCTCCTTTATCTAGTTCATGTTATTTTTCCACATGTCCTAGGTTCACCTTAATCGCACCTAGAATCTCTTTATTTCTCCTAACTATCTTCTTCTAGCTATCTGCATCACAACTACTAGAATCTCTCTAATGCTTCTAGCTATCTGCATCACAACTACAATCTCTCCAATTCTTCTAACTATTTGCATCACAACTAGAATCACAACTATTAGAATCTCTTTATCTTCTTCTAGCTATCTGCATCACAACTACTAGAATCTCTCTAATACTTCTAGCTATCTGCATCACAACTACAATCTCTCCAATTCTTCTAACTATTTGCATCACAACAAGAATCACAGCTAGAATCTCTCCAATTCTTGTAACTATTCGCATCACACCTATAATCACACCTAGAATCTCTCTAATTCTTCTAACTATTCTCATCACACTTACCAATAACACGACTAAATGAATTCTTTTAACTTTGGCCTTCACAATTCACACAATTGTTTTCAAAAATGAACCACCACCACCTAGGGTTCCAACACAAATAAATCAAGTCAACTTGTATAAATGCAAAATCAAGTAGTTTAACACTCCCCCTTAATCAAGGCATCCATAAGATGTAATTTGGGTTCGATCATCAATCAAACAATTTACTGGACTCAACAAAAACCTTATACTCCTTCCCTCAAAGTATAAGGATGGAGACTTTCATGCTCCATCATACAACTGAGAAGTACATTAGGTCATGTCATTGGGACTTTCGTGCCACACGATTCATGTGTCGGGGGTCAATCTGATGGGCAAGATAACACCACTGGTCAGAAGTAATTCTATCAATGCCTAAGCCCAATAGGTTTAGAACTCACTAATCGGTGCTAAAACAGAAAGTGCATGTAGAACTATAAAGCTCACTCACTCACTCACTCCACTGAGACAGTACACAATGAAATAATGCTCAAGGGCTCTGTATTACTATCAAACTTGTACAATGCTATGTGCTCCAGACTAACTCTCCCCTACTGAGTAACTCTGTCCTATTGTTCTCTCCTATCTCTCTATATATCTATCTTCTACCTGCTAACTGCTATCTCTCTATATATCTATCTTCTAACTGCTAACTGCTATCTCTCTACAATGCTATGTGCTCCAGACTAACTCTCCCCTACTAACTAACTCTGTCCTATTGTTCTCTCCCATCTCTTTATATATCTATCTTCTAACTGCTAACTGCCTTTTTCTTTGCTATCTTAGAAGGACCTTCTTGTCCCATCTAGTCATTGCTCTACTATTACAAGACTCGTTATATTAACAAACTGTTATAATAAAGTACATATGATTACAATGGGCATGAGTGTGCGGCGATGCCATGTGTGCACGACTGTTAGTGTGCTGGCCTTTTACTGTCGGCATATATCCTTCGGCCAGTTCTTCAGGTCCCACCAATCAGCTCCTAGCAGATGCTCAACACCATGCCCTCATACAAAATTATAAGTGCCCCATGATAAACCGTGCAAAGATCA
The DNA here is from genome assembly GCF_041138505.1 of Cibotium barometz. NCBI lineage: Eukaryota > Viridiplantae > Streptophyta > Polypodiopsida > Cyatheales > Cibotiaceae > Cibotium > Cibotium barometz. Next base: position 50,277,353 of record NC_141054.1, on the reverse strand, counting down.
TACCATGTGATCCTAGCCTTAGCACCAACAAAGTGCCTTAAAACATACCATACAAACTTCAGCCATATAATCCCAACCTTCGCGTCAACACAACTCTTCATGGTTGTTCATGTTCACTTCAGGACACAATCTTTCAAAAAAAGGCACTTTATAACTTCTTATTGCATGAAGCAACAAGAACTTTATGTGCAAGCTTATGCTCATCATGAAGGTTTCCCACCATGAGTAATTTCTACATACATAATAAAAAATGAAGATCTCTTCCAAGTAGATCCTTTTATGCATGATAGAAAGAGTAGAGAACCTTTAAAATTCCCATAAAAATAAAATCATGGTTTCTTTTAGGATACCATATAAAAGAGGCATATATACATATTAGGATATGTCAGCGTGCTATGTAGGCTATAACTAGCATGCTCTATATGCATATATACGTATTAGGATATGCTAGCATGCTATGTAGACTATAATCATGTCAATGCTTGAGAAGGTGTTTGTGTTTTGGTGAACATTTTTGGGATATGCTCATATATACACACATACATTAATATGTATTTCTATTTCTTTCACACATATACACATCATGTGACATATATAAATTATTAATTTTTGTGTCATCTTTGGAGCCTATCTAGATTGTAGTTACCATTTCAACCTTACATAGTATTTTGATGTCATCTGAGAAGGCACTAATTCACATCTCGATTACTTCCTAAAACTACCACAACCAACATGTTACTCAGTGCCAAGACAATGATCAATGCTACCATAATGTATATGGTTATGTTATTGGAGTGAAGACAAAGGTAGCAACACACACACACACACACACACACACAGATATATAGCAAAAGTAGGCAAAAATGGAGAGAAGCAAAACACTCAAAGATTGATAAGAATGAGTGAAGTACAAGTGAAGTGACATGATAAGGCCACTTACACACTCACTCATACAAGTGAAGTGACATGAGAATGAGTGAAGTGACATGATAAGGCCACTTACACACTCACTCATAAGAGTGTGTACACACCTGTTAATCACTCCATATGTTAACATGGTTTCACTTGCCCGACCTACCATAAGGCATTTTGCCATCTTACCCACTTGAATGGGCACTTACCTTTTGTAAGACGATGTTTCTTATGCTTAATGTCAAATAGGGAAAGTCTAAGGAATTCATACTTGCTTAAGACTAGTAATAGAGGCCAAACCTTTTTTAAGTTTGGTTGGCCTAGTATGAAAACTAGTTAATTGTATAGAAGTCATTTTTTATAATAAGCAATACCCTCACAATAGAATACTTGTGAGCTCCTATTCTTCTCTACTCTTGATTGCTTATATGGTATTGAATCTTGCATGCTTTATAGATGCATGCTAGATAGGTTTTTTGTAGGTTTCCCTCTTGTATTAGCTTCCTCTTCTTCCCCTGCCCTTGTGAGAGAGAACCATTGTGAAGACGAATCTCTTTGTTCCTCCATCTAGGCATAGAGAGCTCTTCCTTCACCCCATTGGTAAGGAGCATTCTGATGTAACAAAACGGAGTGAGAATGTTAAGCTCAACAATCATACAAACCAAGATCCCTTTCTAAGAAATGAAAATAGAATGCTCTAATGTAACAAGTTTCAAAACAACATAAAAAATAACAAACTACCAAGACTCCAAAACTGTATGTTTTTTGGAGTGTGACCTCTGAGAAATATTAGGCAACCCCAATGGCTTGGAATGGATAGATGAATGGAGCTTTAGTGTGATCTCCTAATCAACATCAAGCAATATAGGGTGATCCTAATAGCTTGGAATGGATGGATGAACAGAGCTAAGTCCTAGGGTAGTCCCTATCAACAACACCAAATATGTTCAAGTCAAGAGGTTACCTTAATCTTCAACCATAAATGTTAACTTCCCACTGTGCCCTCGCACAATCTATAGCAACTATTACCATGATAAACAATTTCTAATTTATGATTATGAGTTGTTTTGAAGCTACATGTTATATTGGAACTAAACATTGTGCCCTCGTACAATCTATAGCAACTATTACCATGCTAAACAATTTCTAATCCATGATTATCGGTTGTTTTGAAGTTGCATGTTATATTGGAAACAAACCTGCATCTTGCAACCTTTATGTGACCCTCGCAGCAGCAGTAGGTACAATTAAAGAGAGCATCATCATTAGGAGGGGATGGATTATAGCCACCCATTGATTATGGCAAAAAAGAACCACAACACATGAGCTTCCCCATGGAATGGTTACCGTTGAGATATCAAGCTCAACTAGTGTTATGGACATTGATGACCCGCTTAGGTGATAGCTTCCACACTTATGCCATTGGCATGATTGGTGAGATGATGGTTAATATGCCTCGCCAATGAATGACATACCGTGTGATAGCCACTTTGGAGTATTAAAGTTATGGCATAGTTATAGCACCAGCTCATATAGTTGAATTCACACTATGGACTGCTATTGTATGTTATTGTAGGAAAGTACTTTCCCTTATAGTGTGTACTCTTATCTTTTTAGTTATATGGATATAGAGAAGAGGAGAAGAAGAAAATTCAGCCATCCATCTCTCTCTTGTGTCTTGCTCTCTCCTGTGTGTGTGTGTGTGTTTGCTTGTAAGGAACTCAAGCTCTCACTCTTCCCCACATTCTCTGTATCAGAGCTTTGGTACGTGTGAGAGCTAAAGAGACAAGAACAAAGTAAGCAAGGAAGCGGTACATGGGTAAGAGCATCATTGTCTCTTTTCCTTCTTGTTTAGGTATGACACCCAGTGGGTAGCTCCGAGAGCTACACATCTCTGATTGAGGAGCTGTCATGCTTGGAGGTGCTTATAAGTTGTGTAGTACTTTATATTGAAGTATTGTGGCCAGAATCACATTTTGAGTGCATTTTCATCTCCGTTCGGTCATTACAAGGTGTTTTTGACAGTTCAGGAAAGCTCTAGTTGAGAACTGTCTCTACTCAAAATCTGATTATTGTAGTGCAACAATGCATGTTGGGAGTGCAAACAGTGTTTCTACATGTATTGCTGATCTTGGGTGTATGTACATGTACTCTGGTCACATCTGGTGACATACAGGTTATGCTAAAGTACCGCTGTGGGTGGCAGTACATAAGTTACTACTGTATTACAGGTTGCATATAGAAATTATCTATTTTGGTTGCTGTAGGCAAACATGTCTGATGGAATCAATCAGATTGTCAGTGAGATGCTGGACAAGAACAACTTCCATGCTTGGAAGTTCAAAATGACCAATTTCCTAGGTAAAGGATTTTGTGACTACTATGACAAAGGAGACAATGAGGAGCCTCCAGAGTTGCCTAAAGAGAATGTCACTCCAACAGATGTAAATTCATTCAAATACTAGAACCGGGGTGTAAGGAAAGTCATGTATTGGCTTAATGCCAACACTCTAGTAGTTGCATGGTAGAATCTAATGCAAATGTCCTAGACCAACACAAAGGCAAGGAAACGACATCTAAAACAAGAGCTGCATACTATAGAAAATAAAAGCATGTCTATCAAATAATTATGCTTTAAAGATCAAGGGTATTGTTGAATCCCTTGGGTCTATCAATGTATCGATGGAAGACGATGATTTAGTGAGCGTTTGTATGAATGGGCTTGGCAAAGACTACAAGGCATTCAAGACTTCCATTGTAGTCAAAGAGAATGTTCCCAATTTTCGGTACTTAGTGTCTATGCTAATCATAGAAAAAAAGTCTTTGGGTGAGAACTCTTCTTCATAAAGCAAGAGCACATTAGAATAGGCCTTCTACTCCATTTCAAGTAGAGGCAGGGGTTAGTGGTGGCCAAAATGGAAACCAGAATTATGAACAACAATAGTCCAATGATTCGAAGTAGCAGCAGCAATCATACATAGGTGGAAGATGCCAGTCTAGAGGAAGGCGGAGCTAGAGGGGCCAAGGTGGTCAGTAAAGAAATCAGAGTACAATAGCATAGAGTGATATTATACATGGCAAAGGACTGTTTTAAAAAGCATAATGACATTAAAAGTGGAAAGCTGCAGCAAGGTAACGCAACTCTGTATTATCTAGTAAACAGGGTGGTACGGATGATAGAAGTAAGCAGCTGTTTGTGATGCAGCACATGATCAATTCCACAACAACAAGGGATATGTCAGGGTCTAAAGATATATGGTATGTGGATTTTGGTGCCTCTAACCTCATGATTAATCATGAGGTTATATGGCATGTGGATTTTGGTGCCTCTAACCTCATGAGGTTATATGTCAGGGTCTAAAGATATATGGTATGTGGATTTTGGTACCTCTAACCTCATGATTAATCATGGTGAGTAGTTTAGAGACATGTAGAAAATGGAAAAACTAGGTTATGTAGAAACATGTAATGATACTGTGCATTCCATTTGCACATGTTGGTAAAGTGTCATTGTCTATGTAGGATGGCATAATGAAGTACTTGGAAGACGTACTTCATGTTTCAAATATTATAAAGAACTTGGTTTCTGTTGGACATATGGTTGAGCAGGGTCTGCAAGTGAGGTTTAATCCTGAAGGATGTTTTGTGGAAGACTTCAAAAATCAGTGTGGCTTGGTTGTAAAGGGTAATAAAAATGGCAGGATGTTTACTTTAGATGTGAATACGCTTGAGGTAAAGGTAGCCATGTTTGTGCATGGAGTAGGTGTCGTTGCAAATATTGACATATGGCACAAGCGCATTGGTCATGTGAATATACAATGATTGAAGTCTATGTAGGCCCAAAATATTGTTGTAAGTTTGTCAAAGTTTAAGATTGATGGTATGCATAAAGTATGTGAAGCATTCCAACTTGGTAAGCAAGACAAATCATGCTTTCCAACATGAAAAGCATGTTAGTGCAAGGCCATTAAATGTTATACATTCAGATGTATGAGGACCGACCAAGATTGCAACAATTTGTAGGTTGGAGGTATTTACATTCATTGATGAACACACTAGGAAAGTGTGGGTTTATTTTATAAAGGGAAAACGTGAGGTGTTTGCTCAGTTTCAAAGATTTAAAGTCTTGGTCAAGAAGGAAAAAGACATACAAATAAAAGTGTGGGTTTATTTCATAAAGGGAAAAAGTGAGATGTTTGCTCAGTTTCAAAGATTTAAAGTCTTGGTCAAGAAGGAAAAAGACATACAAATAAAATGTTTGAGATTAGATGGTGGGGGAGAGTATTTCTTGAATGAGTTCAGTGTTTTCTTGAGAAAGCAGGGAATCAAGAGACAATTTACACGTAGGTACACTCCGCAACAACAGAATGGTATTGCAAGAAGAAAAAATAGGCACATTGCAAAAGTGGCACGTGTCTTGATGTCTAAAAAGAATATGTCACATTTTTTGGCAAAAGCAGTAGCAACTACTGTGTACATTATGAACAAGACCCCTACTCCAATTGTTCATAGTATGATGCCTGATCACATAAGTTTACAGGCATAAAATCGGATGTGTCTCACTTGAAAGTGTTTGGGTGTATTCCATATGTGCATGTTCCCAATGAAGTAAGAACAAAGTTAGATCCAAAGGTAGAGAAATGCATCTTCATTGGTTATGCTTTGGAGCAGAAAGGTTAAAGATATAACCCTACCACTCATCGTGAGATGCGAGTAAAATACAAATGTTACATACATGCGTACGTACTTATGTACACTCCACATGCATGCATACATACACACTTACACACACACATTCAAACATGCATTCATAGTATGATGCCTGATCATAAGTTTACAGGCATAAAATCGGATGTGTCTCACTTGAAAGTGTTTGGGTGTATTGCATATGTGCATGTTCCCGATGAAGTGAGAACAAAGTTGGATCCAAAGATAGAGAAATGCATCGTCATTGGTTATGCTTTGGAGTAGAAAGGTTATAGATGTTATAACCCTACCACTCGTCTCGTGATATGCGAGTAAAATACAAATGTTACATACATGTGTACGTACTTATGTACACTCCACATGCATGCATACATACACACTCACACACACACATTCAAACATGCATGCATGCATACACCCCACACACATATATATGTGTATGTATGTGTGTACATACATATATACCCACCTACGTACATACATATATACCCACCTACGTATGTACATATATACACACTCATACATATTATAAAAGTTGTATAGTATAATGTTTTTTAAATAGAAAGTAAATCTTAGATTAAGCCATCAAGATGAGACTATTTTCATCCTCATTATCCGTAAGAATTATGGTGCATACACCCCACACACATATATATGTGTATGTTTGTATGTACATACATATATACCCTCCTATGTATGTACATATAAAATACAAATGTTACATACATGTGTACGTACTTACGTACACTCCACATGCACACACACACACACATATTCAAACATGCATGCATGCATACACCCCACATTTATATATATGTGTATGTATGTATGTACATACATATATACCCACCTATGTATGTACATATATACGTACATATAAAATATGAATGTTACATACATGTGTACATACTTACGTACACTCCACATGCATACATACACACACACACACATATTCAAACATGCATGCATGAATACACCCCATAAGTTTATATATGCGTATGTATGTATGTATGTATATACATATATACCCACCTACGTATATACATATATACGTCCATCTATGCATATTCATACATATTATAAAAGTTGTATAGTATAATGTTTTTTAAATAAAGAGAAAGTCTTAGACTAAGCCATCAAGATGTGTGCGCTTTTACTGCACGAGTCGGAGCTGGGGACTTGCCGAACACCGTATGCGAGCCATGGATGGCTGCAAGCATACAACTAGAAACTAGTAAGCTTAAACAGAAAGCAAAGGTGTGTCACTCACCACTCAAACCGCCGTCGTGAAGGATTGGAGAGATGGAAAACTCTCTCACTTGTAGCAAGAGTAGTATGATCCACATGTAGCTCAATCCAATGGGATTTGCATTCCTTTTGGAGCTTCCTTTCGGAGCTAGGGATTCAACCCGTACCGGTGCACAAAAGCTTATCCATTTGATGGAGAGAATGCTAAGAATACTACTACCATTGACATAGACTTAACACACACACAAGCTCAATCTTGCTATTGCTCACTCACTCCTCATCCCACTCATTCATGCATCCAAATAAGAAGAAAGCTTAGCTATTGCATACACAAGATCAAAGCATTCTTCATTCTCAAATACTCATTTCCCTAGCATGCACACAAACCTTGAAGCTATCAATAAGAAACATGCACACTAGAGAATTGACATGAGAAGAGACAAAAATCAACTCATTGCATTGAATTAACAAAAATAGAACTTACAACAATATAGATGGGGAGAGAGAAGAGCTTGCACCTCTATGGGAAAAGAGGGAGAGCTAGTCTCAAGAGAGCTCAAACATGAGTTTGCCCAATGTGTCCCTAAGCTCTCAAATGAGCCACCTTTTATACAAAAACTCTAAAACTCCAAAAAGTTTTCATGTGGGATTATTGCAAAGCCCACTCCCACACTCATCTACAACTTACACACAACACTCCTCCCTTCCTATTTTGCGCACGTCCTCGAGCGTGGTAGGAGCAAAAGCTGCAAAAAACAATGGATACAAGTAAAGCTTTTTATTGAAGAAAAGAAAAGAAAAGAAAAGAAAAGAAAAGAAAAAAATCAGCAATGACAATCTCACACATGAGCATACAAGTGAAAGGCTGATTAGAGTTTTAAAGAGTGCTAAAAGAGGTGAGTAAAGACTAGTCAAAGTGAAAGGCTGATTAGAGTTTGAAAGAGTGCTAAAAGAGGTGAGTAAAGACTAGTCAAAGTGAGACTAAGTGGTAGATAGTGCTATGTAAAGGCAAGTGTGCTTGTACACCGCAGGTTATGACCGCAGTCTCAATGTCCTACAAGTATTTAAGTTATTCCAAAGTGGCAAACCTACTCCTAAATATGAGCAATGGTGATTGGATCCTTTTTTTTTCTTTTTTTTAAAATAAATATTTCTTTTGGTGTGTGTGTAAAAGATGATAAAGAGGAAAGTTCCATCCCAATGAGACCCAAGCAATGGCCAAGAGACCTCCGCCAAGAGAATCTAAAGGCCGCTAAGTATCTCAAGGGCGACAGACCCTCTTCTTTCTTTTTGACATAAGGAGTACCCCATGAAGATGAGGGCATCGGTCTCGAGGGCCCATAATGTACCCCAGAATCCTACCAACATCTATCAAGGCGATAGAGTCCTTTAAGGTCTTTTTCGGAATCTTTTAGACGTCAGTGTTCACTCCATGAAAACCAAGGCATCGGCCCCCAGGTACGAGACAACCCAAGGTCCTACCAAGCATTCCACATGGCTGTAGACACGTCATGTGTCGATTCACTTGTATATATTTTTTAGGGCATGATTTTTGTAAATTTTTTATTAATCCTAGCACCTAGCCCATTCTTAAGAGGTAGCTACCACTAGGGACTTCGAGAGCATAAGAACTTGGGCATACTCCGTTGGTATATATCCTACACTGTCTTTAAATAGAAATATCTTCTACTAAGTCCTCTAAGAATCTAGAAATTACTCACCACATTTTAACAACTAATCTAAAACTTAAACCAACCAACTGTGTGTGAACATGCAAACAATAGATCCAAAAGTTAAAAGCACATAAAGAACAAAAGATTATGATTTGAATACACCTGTTGTAGTGCTCGTTGATGTTGTGCGTTTGCGTTGATGCATTGCTGATGTTGTGCAGATTGCTTCTCTTTGCTCTTTGCAGGCATTGCATATCTCCCCCCTTTCTAATTTGTGTGCACAGTCGATGGACTATTGGGGCGTGGTTGATGCTCTTGTTTAGCTAAGATCTCTGCACAATGTTTATTAACAAACAAGAAAAGAAAAGAAAGGAATAAAATTTGTTATTGGTGCCAATCACCGAATATAGCCGAGGGGAAAAACCCAATGGGAGAAAAGTGCCCTGGCTTGTTGATCTTATTGTGGAGTCGATGAGCTTACCCTTGCGCTGGTGGTGGATCCGTGTCCACTTCTGCTGGAAAGATGGTATCAATTACTTCAAGATGCAGGGACAACCCTTCACAAAAACCGGCCTCTGGAGAAGGTGGTAGAGGAAGGAGTGCTTCCTCGCTAAAATATGGCATTGGTTCTATGGGAAGGTTAAGCAGACAATTTTGATTTTGGAACTGCGTAATATAGGTACTCATATTGATCCAAAATTGACATGTTGAGGCTTGGGGAAGGAGGGCTTGCAAGATAGGTGGTTGCAAGTCATTTAAGCATGTATCCCTCCATTGTTGTGCTTGAACCTCCTCAGGTAATCTACGTTGATTTGGTCCTCTCTCTGGTATTCTCACATTAAGAAGATTATGGCGTTGGGGTGTAATTCCCACAATTTGTTTCATTAAGCCCGTGCCATATCGTCTAAAGTAAGAGCGGCATATCCAACAAATGTGTGAAGCTTCTCCTAATATGGGTCATGCACACTCTTGATGACAATGTGGAAATGGGTGATGCTGTTGATAGAATAACGTGACAAAATGATGCCCACATCAATTTTCACCTAAGGAAGCATAGAAGTACCTAGAATGAGTTTGAAAAGGAGGAGCACTATAGCCCCCGCGATATTCATGTCGAGTACTATCGGGGTCAATGCATGGTGGACATGTATCTTGCCAAGTATCCATCAGGAGTTATCTGGACGTAGAACAATGAAATTTAGAAACACTCATATCCATCATTACAATCCCAATCAAAAACATTTTAGATAAGATCATCTAAAAAAGAATACAATCCTCTAAAGGCATAAGGAACCACACTATTCAAACATTGATCTACCAAAGAGCTTTAATTGTAGTGTTAATGCCTTATCTTTGGTTTTGGGTATGTCCTTCTTAAGAGGTGGGAAGGTTAGCAATTGTCGAGGAATTTGAGCAAGATAAGAGGATTTAGGCATTGAAGTGCTAGAATCTATGCTCAAAGGAGACTCATGTGAAGTTGGACTTGTCTTAGGTACACAAGTTGATGGTGGAATTGTGTAACAAGGAGAAATTGGGACAACTGGTGATTCAATGCATGTTTTGGGAAGGTCAACACAAGTAGATTTGTAGGTGCTATCACAGCCACCTATCCTATCTTGAAGAGGTTGTGTTGATTTCTTTTGCACCCACTGATATGAAAAACCGAGGGTGGCTTTTGGAATCTTATTGATACACTCTTTTACCCCTAGCAAACCATGGCATTTGGGAAGCCAAAGTGCTGTTGCACCCTCATAATAGCCTTGTGCTTTAAGAACATGCTTTGGGACCCAACGAGTAACAATCTGAGATTTATGCTTGGAAAAGATGTGCTTTTTAGGAGGCTTAGCAACTAGGCTAGATGGTACAAGTTTGTACGCATCTTTGGGTAGCCAAATTGATAATTCCTTCTTGCCTGGCCTTCTTTGAGCAGTGACTAGAGTAGTTGGAACATGCCAACCATGGCCTTCACTTGAGGACTCATCGATTATCCACATCATTTGTGTTGGAGCTTCAAGAGCAGATTTTGAAAGTGGGTTGTGTAGGGTAGAAACACCACCCTTTTGACATGATAAAGCTCGTGGAGTAGCAGATCCCAATACGCAATCAGAATCAATTTGCAATTTGTATTGTCTATTCTTCCAATCTAATGAACAATTGGTAGCACTTAACCATGATCGACCGAGAACAGCCTCTACCACTGCCTTGGACTTACTTGCCACATAAAAGGGAACTGACATCTGGTGATCCTGAATGGACATCATAAATGACACATTTTCTCTCTATAGGGTTATCTTAACCTGAGAAGCTTTGTAAGTCAATAGGAATGTGCACAAGTGTTGGTTGTCCCAAGGCTATCCATGTGTCAAACGAGAGAACATTATAATCTGCACCAGAGTCAATTAAGGCTATCCATGTGTCAAACGAGAGAACATTATAATCTGCACCAGAGTCAATTAAGGCAGAGACAAAGTAGGTAGTCTCATGAAGATGAAGACACACTTGAATATTGAAAGGATCGACGTATGGTTCATCAGTAGCCAACTGTAAGGCCAACATAGAAGCTTTACGATGCTCCTTGGCTTTTGCAACTCTAGCAGCCTCTTCTTGAGCCTGACGTTTAAGTAAGTCATGTGCTTCTTTCCGTGTTTGTGCAGCATGCATTTGTTGAAGCATGGCTTCAGTTAATGGTTCATTATATTTCTTGAGACGACTTCCATTAATGAAATTAGGCATTTGCTCACCTTCTAATGTCTCTAAACACACTACACCACTTGGAATAAGCTCATTAATCACAAACGATCCTAGGCCACGTTTCTTGAGCTTTCTCTTATGCTTCTTAAGTGTGTACAAGAGCACAAGGTCTCCTTTTTTGAATCGGCCAGTTGTTACATTTCTATCATACCATTGCTTTTGTCTCCTCTTCTCAGCATACATCCCCATTACCGCCAATAAGCGGGTCTCATCAAGCTTTTTCAATTCATCAATGCATTGTGAAAGCTCATGACCAGTCCAGTCCAATTGTTTAGCGACTCGTAGAGTAGGTACAAGAAATTCAATGGGAAGAATTGCATCTAGTCCAAAAGCAAGCTCAAATGGGGTTGTGCCCACAGATGTTTTATAGGCTGTCCTATATGCCTAAAGAACTGAGTGCAACTTTTCCTCCCAATCAGTCCTATGTCCCTCAACAATCTTTGTGAGTGCTGTGCAGAGAATCTTGTTAGTACTCTCAGCTTGTCCATTGGTCTGGGAATGATAGGGTGCAGAACGCTTGTGAATTACCATAAATTCTTGAAGCAAAAACTCTATGACCTCATTCACAAAGTGCACACCTTGATCACTAACGATTTCAATAGGTAAGCCATAGCGTATAAACACGTACTCATACAAGAACTTGGCTGTGGTTCTGGCATCATTTTTGACTGTTGCCTTTGCCTCTACCCATTTGGTCAAATAGTCAGTTGCGACTATAATATATTCAGCATGCGTGTGACGAGCTGGAGGTTTAATGGGACCGACAAAATCAATACCCCATTTTGCAAAAGCACGTGTTCTTAACATAGGCCGCAATGGCATATTGTCCTTTGTGATGGGAGGTTTGGTCCTTTGACAATCGTCACAACGTTTTACATATTCTTCGGCATCCATTTATAAGGTTGGCCACCAAAGCCCAGACCACCTAATCAACTTAGCTGTGGTATTGCTCGAAAAGTGTCCACCCCCAACACCTGCATGTGCATGAGTCAAGATTTTCAAGTAGTCTGCTTCACATACACACATGCGTAAGTTGCCATCCTTGCCCCTCTTGTAGAGCTGGCCCTCTATCAGCATATAGTTTGCCGCTTCAACTTTAATAGCACGCTTTTGATGTTTAGGAATTTTTTTGATCTGGATGACCATGCTGAAGATAGTCCACAATATACTTACTCCAACTTGGTGTAGTTGAAATTTGGAATAATGTGACATTATGAATTGGCTGTTGAATTTGACATGATGCACAGTTACGAACAAATTTTTCAGCATCCGCACACATGGTAGGCCACCATTGCCCATCTTGAGATATACGTCGCACACAAGTAGTAGCTGATGCATGGATTCCACCGATACCCGCATGTGCCCATTCCGAGATCTCCTCATATTGATCAGGGTTAGGTATGAGCCGCAACACTCCATCATTACCCTGACGATATAATCTCCCTGAGATTAACTTGAATGGTCGCCATAGGTCCACATTAGGACCCGCTAGTTGTATCTGCCCACTTGTCAAAATTTCTAAGATGGATTCAGACCATCTAGGAGCTGTCTCTACAAGGAAAAGTGTTGAATCTAACATATCATCATCCACACCCACAAGAGCTTCGCCAGAGGTGATTCGAGACAAATTATTTGCCCTAAGATGAGTTGTTCCTTTTCAGACTGCCACTTCAAAATCAAACTCAAGAAGGATGATAAACCACCTCACAATCCTTCTGGTTGCACAAGGCTTATTCACCAAATATAACAATGCTTGATGGTCCACAAAAAATATGAATTTGTTTGCCAAAAGGTAATGGCGAAACTTTTTCACTGCATATATCATGGACAAACCTTCTCTTTCTGTTGTGGTATAATTCTTCTCAGCATTGTTCAACTGTCAACTAGTATATGAGATTGGAAAATCCTTATTATGTTCTCCCGATTGAGCCAAAATACATCCAATTGCAAAGTTAGAAGCATCAATATGGACATGAAAGATTTGGTTCCAATCTGGTGCCCGTAAGATGGGTGCAGTCACTAAAGCTTGCTTCAACTTTTCAAAGGATTCCTCACACTCATCAGTCCAATTAAACTTTACAAGAAGAGCATATAATGGTCTGGCTAGGACAGCGTACATGTAGATGAATCGACGATAATAGCCACAATGTACCATGAATGTTTGTACCCCTTTAGGGTTGATAGGCCTAGGTAATGAGACAATGACATCAATTTTATCCATATCTGTTGAAATCCCATTGCGAGAAACAATATGGCCCAAGATTTTTCCTTGTCTTACCATGAATTTGCACTTGTCAGGATTCAAGCATATACGATAAAGTTGACATTTTTGAAACACAAGTCTGAGGTGTTCTATGTGATCATCACGCTCTTGTGAGTGAACACATAAATCATCCATGAAGATCTCAAGAAATTGCCTAAGGTACTCCTTGAATACATGACTCATTAACCGCTAAAAGGTTGCTGGTGCATTTGTTAGACCAAATGGCATAACACGATAGGCAAAGATGCCATCTTCAGTAGTAGCAAAGGCTGTCTTGTGTTGATCCTTTGGATCAATTGACACTTGATTGTAACCGGAGAATCCATCCAAGAAACTATATGCCTTTTTCCCTGCTGGTTCCAGAACACGATCCGTGATTGGAAGTGGGTAATGATCACGTACAGTTGCATTTACCTTCTTGAGGTTTACACATACTCGAAGTTTTCCATTTTTCTTGGGCACCACTACAATAGGGGAGACCCATTCAGTGTGTTCAATCTCATAGATAAATTCTGCCTCTAAGAGCTTGTCTATTTCTTCTTTTATCGTTCGTGCAAAATTCTCATTGTAAGTATAAGGACGTTGCTTGGAAGGCTTTGCATCCTCTCGCAATGGAATTGTATGCTGACATATGCTTGGATCAACTCCTTTGAGGTCTTTATAACTCCAAGCAAAAACATCGCGATACTCCTTTATTGTTTGAATTAATAACTTCTCCTCATCTAAGGACAAGTCTGTGGCAATCCACACATAGCGAGGCTCTTCTCTGGCTTAGCGATATCAATCTTTTTTGCATCTTCCGGACCATCATATGAAACCCTTGGCATGCTTGGCTTTTGTCGCATGGGCTGTTGAAGAACAATCTTCTGATCTTGAAGAGTGTACTGTGTGAAGTTGGGGGGAACATTGAGACCCTGTTTTTGTCCACTTGAGTCTTCACTCATTGAAGACCATGTGGTTTTGAGCTCTCCTTTGCCATCTTGCATCGGATTTTTTTGTTCAACCGTTATCTTTGCACTTCCAACACTCTCTTTTGACTCGGTTTTAGACTTGAGTTTTGGTTTTTGTTTCTTCATTTTTTTTTGCGATTTTTGCTAACGCTTTTTAGCTTTTCTCCTGGTTGGAATCCATCTGATCGTTTCACTTGGTCTTTGATACTATCTTGTGCTTGGACATAGTATAGATATCCGTTCTTTCCTGAGAAGTGAGGTGGTGGTCTAGAGTGTTCATTCTTAGACTCCTCCTTTTCTTTTTGTAGTCTCTCACGTCGTCCCCTCTCATCTTGTTTACGGATTCTCTTATGGCTGTTACAGTATTTACGTTTAGGTCGGCTTCGAGGGATCTCTATTTGACCTCCCTTTCTCTCAAGAGTAGGCGTGCCTTTCCTAACTCTTCCTCAGGGATTATCACATCATTATCAAAATCAGAGTCCCATCCATCTTCCTTATCAGCATCATTAGCAGATTTGAGTGTTAAATCCTCCACTGAGACTTCCTCTACCTGTAGAGCTGTTGTGGATGCATCCCTATAGTACAAATCATCTAGAAGGTCACGTGGTTGTACCATTCATATAGGAATAATGTCATATCCATCTGAGTCACAAAATTGAATTGGCTTAGGTAAAGCACATGTCGATAATGTTGCAAGGACATGACTCCATTCTAGTGGATCAATTAAGTGCTCAGGGAAGGGTTGTGGAATGTATGCCTCATCTGATACACTACTTCGATTACCCTCCTTAAGTCTCTCAGTGTTGAAATCCCTACATGAGGCTCCACACATCCACAGATCTTCTTGCCTGTCTGACAATGTAACTCTTGAGCCCTCGGATGAAGCAGAATCAAAGTCATCTATTGGAGACCTTGTTACATCACGATATGAGTGATTCTTTAGGTTGACCCTTGTGATGATAGAATCATGTCGGAGGTACAAATAATTGTATCCCCAATCTTGAATCATTTGAAATTGTCGCATGAATGGTCTTCCCAATATCACTTCATAGTTTGGATGTTTTCCAAAATCCACTACTGCAAAGGTGTGCTCATATTCAATCCCACATGTGGTGACCAATATGTTCTCAAGCAGCCCAAGGGGATGTTCTAAGCTTCCATCTGCTAGCTGCAAGCGCATCCTGGTACTCATAATAGCTGGTTTGCCCCACTTTTCCCAAATGGACCTTGTCACAATGCCCACTCCTGCACCACTATCAAGTATTGCAGCTGAGGCTACTTTTCGCACTTCTAATGGGAGGGTAGCATTTCCCTGATCGTCCTCACAAAATTTTCCTACTTTGTTGATAGGAACTGGCATAACATGCTTTGTCTCAGGGTGTATAGTACAATGATGGTGACCCTTTTGTAGCAATACCTGCTCTGACAAACATGTGGCAATATCATTCCACAACTCAGGTCGAAGCTTTATCAAATCAAGCAAAGGTAAGGTACAAGCCACTGGTGCTGACAAAATAGCTTGCACAATACCCATATCCATCTCCTTTGTCAACCTTTTATGCATGGAGGGTATCCTCAAGGTTTGAGAACAGTTCTCATATTCACCCAAATATGATGCTAAGGTTTTCATTGTATGCTTACTTCTAGGAGAAACAATTGTTTGAACCTCCTCCTGGATGCTTGGGCGTCTAGAGTTGTTTTCTGTGCCCCTGGTAAAATCCACCTCAGAGAATGGAGGTGAACTAATAGAGGACATGTTCTCATTAACTTTCTCATGAACTGCTGCCCACATCTCATTTGCCATATCCTCGTTAGCATCAATAACTTCATCATTGCATGGGAAGGCAAGGCTAGGTGGTGGCAGAATACCTTCTTTCAATGGGGTGGCAATTGGTGCAGACCTCTCGCTATGAGCTTGTGAGATGAGCTCACTTTTCATCTCCCGACTTGATGACACTTCTGGTATGGTTTCTAATGTTGGCTTAAGAGAGGTTGGGCCCCGAGGAATAGGTGGAGGTGATCCCTCAAGTATTGATTGAGCTTCTCTAATGAGTTGGTGATGTACAGCTAGATTGATCTTCTCCTTACGAGGGTTTGGGTATTCTTGAAGCTTCTTGGGTAGCTCAGATAAAGCTGCAATGCGACTTCTATGAGCATCAATGATGGCATCTAGAGTCTCGTTCACCTTATCCACAAAAACAGAACCCCCAGAACTATCCTCGGTCGTACTAGCCTCATCTTGTTTAGCACTAGGCTCAGGTTGAGGTTGATGCTCCTCATGCACTTCTTGGGATGTAAAAGCTTGATCCCTCATGTTTTGTTTAGAGGCTTCTTGAGAACTAGTGGATGCACTTTTAGTTTGCTTGTTGTGGTTCTTTTTCCTCCTAGTGGTCCTTTTTCTATTGGAATGTAGGGTCTTGTCCACTAGATTTGCCTTTGCATCCCTAGTTTGAGGTGTCTCATCAGTCTGCATTTTGGCATTTTGTGTCTGTGATCTAGTCATGACTCTAAGTGGCATGACATCCTCATTCTCTGATGAAGGTGGCGATGGAACTGCCCCTATAAGGTTGAGTGAGACCTTTGGTTGAGAGGTGCCTTCCTCATGTGGTTTCAGCAAACAATCCTTTGGGAAGTGTTCTACACAACACCCTAGACAATATCTTTCAATTGGTGGAAACTGTGGTACTATTGTATTGGATCGAGCTCCTTGCCTTGAGCGATGTGGACAATCACGAGCTCAATGGGGTTCGCCGCACTCATAACAGGGGCCCATTAGTTTGGCTTCTACTTTCCTTTGCTGCCATTGACCTGAGGGGCCTGGAGTCCTAGGTTGGTAGCTGCCTAGCAATATCAAAGAATTTTGTTCCCCTGATTGAGCCTCCAGTGCTTGGCTTGGATATGCGGGACTTTCAAAGAGATTTTTCTTGGATGAATATGATGCATATTCCTCCTCCACATAGCCTGGGTTTACCAAGTCTCTACACATATTTGAATTGTCGTAGTCAACAACCCTCACAGGAGCAGTCCCAGGAGCAGGAGGTTGAGCTCCAAGAACAGGTCGTGCTTGCTCTTGTGCCATCGGTGGCTTACGTTCAAAATTAGTATACTATTGATGCATTTCTGGAGCCACTCCACCCCTTTGCTACTCACGCCCCTGTCTCATTCTTGCAATGCGAGTACATTCCTGTGTGGTGTGGGTAAAGTTCCAAGCACAGGCCTGGCACCACTTCTTTGTGGGTAAAGTTCCAAGCACAGGCCTGGCACCACTTCTTTGTGGGTTGGTTTGTGACTAGAGGAGAAAAGGTATTACATTCTTTGGTTTTATTGTTACCGCCACATGCTCCACAAAGATGAGGACCTGTAGGTAGTACACTCCTCATTCGCTGTGCTGTTGCTGTTGTCGCTGCATGGGTGGGCGATAGGTCTTTCCCAATCTCCTTAGTACTAGGTTAGCTATCTGGTCTGGATTTACTAGCGCGCTAGACCCTGAACTTTGGTCATCACCCCACTGATCTCTAGGTTTCTCCTCAGGGCCAATACCATCTTAGAATTTGAAGTTATCTGTGAAATCCATAGCATCATGGCAACACTCATTGAAATTTGTATGCTTCTTTGCATAGAGATGTGTATGCAGTGTTGAATTTTTGAGTCCTTTTAAGAAGAGAGAAATTAATCGACTCTGGGTTGGCTTCTCATCTTCTGGGCAACGATTAATGTACTGCTTCATTCTATTTACACAGTCTCTAACAATCTCAGTCTTGCCTTGCTTGAAAGAGTAGATGTTTGCTACCGTGTCATGTTGAATCCCCATCAAGGAAAAAGCAACAATGAATCTCTCTTCCAGAACTCATAAAGAAGATTTGTCTGAAGCCTCTAGTGCCTGAAACCAAGCAAGGGCCTTTCCCTCAAGAGTGAGCCCAAATCCTTCAATTTGAGTATGCCACTTGCTCAGCTCGAACCGCTTGCCTAAATGCTGCTACATGGTCATATGGATCTCCCGACCCTTCGTACTTCTTTACCAGTTTCTGAAGAGTTGATGGCCTTACTTGTTTTGAATACTCGTCATAGGGCCTACGGCCTCTCACTCTCAGTGGGAATTGTTCCTCTCTTTGGTAAGATGGTCCACATGCATCCCAAATTGGTGTGGGTCCCCTATTACCTGCCTCACCAACCCCCTCCAAAGATCTTGTTACTCGCATTTCAGGAGGTGCATTTATGGGAGGCCGAGTTGGTTCCCCTACCCTCCGATTGTTATAGTGAGAGAAATGTTGTTGTGGTGTGATCTGTGGTCGCACTTTTGGTGTAGGATAATATCTTGGTGCTAGAGTTGGGCTACTAGCAGTGGTCCACTTTGATGTTGATTTTCCCTCTCTAGTGAACTCTCTTAGGGGACGAGCAGTAGTTTCTCCATGAAAGGCTGTCTCTCCTGGTTTAGCTGTATTTGTTGAGAACACTTACATGAATAATGGTTGTCCTTTCCACGTGAGCTCTCGAATCTCCTTCCAATCTAAGGTTCGATATTCATTGGCCCATTTATCAACGATTCGGTTCATGTGTCCTGCAAGCTTCTCAACTACCACCACAAGCTTCTCAACGATTCGGTTCATGTGTCCTGCAAGCTTCTCAACTACCACCACAAGTGCTAGAGAAAGATCTATCTCTGGCAATCTAGTTGTGGCATAATCCCTCTAAAGAGTCCTTATAGACCTCTTGAAGTGGGTCATCCTGTAAGACCTTTGTCACTGGAATTTGTCGTACAAACTCCCATTGGTTCTCAGTCCCCTGATCCATTTTGCTCTTGCCTTTCCTATCCCTTTCCAAATTTAGATCTACAAGAAGTAAATCATCTATGGATGGCTTTGAGGACTGGGCATTGGATGGTCCAAGCATGTCCGGCTCAATGAGCCAATCATCTCTAAACTCCCTTGCTCTGGAAAGCTTTGATAAGTCTAAGAACTCGCTTTTAGAGAGCTCCCCTAATTTGTCTACATTCTCTGGATGATAGGTGACTTCGTAGCGAACACCATCTCCACCCATGTACATGTTACCCTGGTCATTGACTAGAGGTGCTCTATCAAGTTCTGAGAAAATGTCTACGATCTTAACAAGATACCGTTGTTGTGGATCCCTAAAGATCTCAGCTCCTTGAGCATTCGTGTAGACATATTGGAGTCTCACATTGAGTGTTAACCACGTCAAATTTTTTTGGTTTTTATGTTTTTTTATGTTTTTCTTTTTTTATGTTTTATTTTTTATTATATATATATGTGTATATATATATATATGTGTGTATATATATATATATATGTGTATATATATATATATGTGTATATATATATATATATATGTGTATATATATATATATGTGTATATATATATATATATATATATATATATATATATATATATATATATATATATATATATATATATATATACCCTACCTAACGACCACTAAATGCAACTAAAATAAATATGCGTATAAATACCTATCTTTTTTTTTCTTTTTTTCTTTTTTAACTAATTACACACAAATACTAATTATGCAAAAAATCAGAGAAATTTAAGAAATAAGAAGTTGTAGAATATGCAAAAAATTTGGATTCCTAAAAAAATACATAATTTACAGAATTTTTTTCTATTTCTATTTCTGTTCTTTTCTTTTCTTCTCTCTTTTTTTTATTTTTATTTTTTTTTATTTTTATTTTTATTCTTACTAATTACACAAAAATACTAACTATGCACAAAATTACAAAAATTCTAAAAAAATGCAAGTTACTCTAATTATGCAGAAAAAATTACAAAAGTTTTAAAAAAATAAAAAATTACAGAATATGTAAAGAATATGGATTCCTAAAAAAACACAAAAATTATTTTTTTTGTTTTTTGTTTTTTTTCTTTCTTTCTTTCTTTCTTTTTTTTAAAAAAATTATATATATATATATTTTTTATTTTTTTATTTTTTTATTTTTATTTTTTATTTTTATTTTTTTAAAATACAATTAACAAGGAAATTAATAAAAATAAATAATAAAAATAAATAAATAAATAAATAAAAATAGAAAAAATCACTAACCTTATCTGCCGCCTCCGGTCCTCGCCGGCTTCACGTGCTTTTTTTTCTCCCTGTTTGCTGCAGCCAGCTGCTCGTCGGCCCCCACCTTCTTCTGCAGTTGATGCCTTCAATCCTTCACCTGCCGGCCACTTCACCGTCTTCTTCAGTTTGCCTACAGCCAGTACCGCCTCTGCTTCTTTGCTTCCAATCGCCTCCTTCACGTGCTTCCTCCTTGCTACAGCCACCGCCGCAGCCACCGCCTCCACGCCGGCCAGTCACCTTCTTCGCCTCACCACCGCTTTCCTCACGGTGTTAGCTGCAGCCAGTTGCCCTCCTCGAGTCCTCCACTCTCAGTGCTTCGCCATTGCCCTTCTCGCTCGCCTCACCACACCGCCTCTGTTTGCCGGCCAGCCTTCAACCTCCTCACCCGCAGGTCGCCAGTGTTTACCACACCTCGCTTGTCAGCCGACGTCTTCAATCTCCTCTCCCGCAGGTCACCTGTGTTGGCCACAGCAGCGCGGCCACTTCACTGCGCCTCACCAGCCTCTTAGGCCTGCCTTCCGCCTCCGCCTACAGCCAACGGCCTCCACGCCTTCCACCTTCACGCGTACAGTCTCCACGCCTTCCACCTTCACGCGGCCCACACGGCCAGTCTCCTCACAGCTCGCTGCAGTCGGCCACTCTCTGGCCTTCGCTCACTGTAGTCGGCCGTCACCTTCAACGCTTCCCTTCAACGCCTTCTCCACGTCACCGGCCACTCTCCACGCCTTCGTCGGTCAGCAGCTCTTCACGGCACCTCATTCGCAGCCAGGCTCACCTTCACGCGGCCCACACAGCCAGTCTCCACGCCTTCCACCTTCACGCATCCACTCTCCACGCGGCCAGCAGTGTCTGATTTCAGCCGGCCACGTCAGATCGCTTATTGTCACCCGTTTTAATAATGTTTTTAGTAAGGCTTTAATATGCCTTACTATTTACATAAAACACAGGCACAGTTCTCTTTATGTGTTTTTTTAAAAAAATATATAAAAAATAAAATTTACAACCTCTCTCTTCCTTTTTTTTCCTTTCTCCCTTCTCTTTCCCTCTCTCCTCTCTTCCTTAAGCGGGCTTCACACTCGGGAGCCTATGTAGCTTGCATAAGCTATGGAAGAGCTTAGCAACGCACCTCTTTTCTTTTTATTTTTTTACTAATTACATGTTAGCGAAAAGCATGAAAGCATGAAATGACAAAAAACAATGAAGGTAAGCATAATGAACGGTACTTGAAAAAGAATAAAAGCAATAAAACATAAAAAAACAATGCGGGAGAAACCTCAACCGTTCAATGGTTTTTTCTTATCCTCCTAACCTTATCCACTCACATCGGGATCGCACACCCGAACTTAACCTAATCACTCAATGGTTTTGCAACCAAAAGAGGAAATAGTGGTGGTTTCCACACACCCTCAACCGGATTTGAGTCTTCTCCCCGGCAGCGGTGCCAATGGAGAGACGGAAAACTCTCTCACTTGTAGCAAGAGTAGTATGATCCATATGTAGCTCAATCCAATGGGATTTGCATCCCTTTCAGAGCTAGGGATTCAACCCGTATACCGGTGCACAAAAGCTTATCCATTTGATGGAGAGAATGCTAAGAATACTACTACCATTGACATAGACTTAACACACACACAAGCTCAATCTTGCTATTGCTCACTCACTCCTCATCCCACTCATTCATGCATCCAAACAAGAAGAAAGCTTAGCTATTGCATACACAAGATCAAAGCATTCTTCATTCTCAAATACTCATTTCCTTAGCATGCACACAAACCTTGAAGCTATCAATAAGAAACATGCACACTAGAGAATTGACATGAGAAGAGAGACAAAAATCAACTCATTGCATTGAATTAACAAAAATAGAACTTACAACAATGTAGATGGGGAGAGAGAAGAGCTTGCACTCTATGGGAAAAGAGGGAGGGCTATTCTCAAGAGAGCTCAAACATGAGTTTGCCCAATGTGTCCCTAAGCTCTCAAATGAGCCACCTTTTATACAAAAACTCAAACTCTAAAAAGTTCTCATGTGGGATTATTGCAAAGCCCACTCCCACACTCATCTACAACTTGCACACAACAAGGATTCTCACGTCGCAGTGAAGAAGGAGCCGCCATCGCCGCTCTACCACCTCGCCACCGCCGTGCCACCACACAGTGCTCGATTGCTCTCTCTCTCTCTCTCTCACACACACACACACACACACACATACGCAGGAGAAGGGGACCGAGAAGATAAGGCAAGAGCACACTTTGCATTCAACACATTGAGAATGAGAGTTTTAGGATTACATTTGACTCTTATATGAAACCTAACCGTTCACACATGGGCGTCCACACATGGCCGACCGATCCTAACCCTTATCCTATTGATATTCAAGGTGCGCCTCTCATCGAAGATCACTCAATCCCTTTATCCTTTACATATGGTGCCGACAAGCCTGGCCCATGACTTAGAATACTCAAATTAATTACATGATGTAAAACATAGTACGTCTCAATGTCCGTCATAGATTAACATGCCTCCTTTCCCGGTGTAGATTCCGTCCTCGGAAGCTATGGTATGGAAAGCTCGATGGGTTTGTTGTGGTAGACCGTCTGCAAAATAGGAAAGTAGAGTGAAAGTATGCTGGAATTCAAAAGATATAAAGTGTAATAAATTCAAGCATGTTAGACCACAATGGATGTTGCTATGAGAACTTAGTTTGAGGGGTCACATGAATGAGCTAGTGTAGTAAATTAACAGGAGTTTAAAATTATTGAAAGTAAATCAAGAGTTAGCAAGGTGTCGAAGGTTAATCAAGGTCCATAACTGGCCTAAGTCAAGAAAAATTACCAAGCTTAATAAATAAACAGATGACCACAATGTGTCTACTCTAAGAACAAGTTAATACCACGAGCTTAGGGACACAAGAAACATCAGAGTTACAGGAGCCTTTTGCCTTTATTTCTTTATGTACGTGACAATTTTTACACACAATGGCGACCTCCCTAAGGCAAAACTAACATCGATCCTGGTACCATGTTTAACACAAGGAATTGTCCAAGAATCTATTAGTTCACCTTAGGCAAGGCTACCCCCTACCAACCCAGGGCATCGGTCTGGAGTAGAATACTCCTCGCCTACCAAGTGTCAATAAGGCGATAGGCTAACATTAGAGCACATAATAGACTTGCATTGCCATTTATTGTAGGTTTTCTTTTAAATTTATTTATTTTGATCTTCGCTCCTGAACTATAATGTGTTCTTACATCCTTTCGACAAAGGGGTAAAAGCTATGTCCTAGAGGTCAACACACCCATAGCTAGGTTGTTCAAACATTAAGATGGTTATAACCCTAGACTTAAGACAACCATATTCCCAAGTTAACTAAAGACTTCATGCATTCCCTAGAATAACTCAATTAATGTTAAACTCATTAAAATGATTTACACTAACACGTCAAGCAACTTCAAAAACTAAGTAGTGCTTTGATAATTTCCATGTGGTCATGCATTATAGTTCATGCAATTAATCGAACAGTAAAAATTAAAGAGAGCGGGCATGAAAGAATTACACCTGTAAATTGGAGATCTCCTCGATTTGATAAGACATCTTGCAATTTGATGTAGATATTTATGATGAACATTGTGGTAGTCTCAGGACTTGGAAGCAAACCCACCTCAAACTTTTCAACTTGTACAATTAACTAACAAACACTATACCTCGAGAGGCACATCAGTGGAAAAAATAAAAGACTCGTTTAAGGACTCCAAACTTGAAACAACTAACCTACCTACCAGTCACCACACTACATGAGAAGCATAAGGATATGATGCACTTATTGTGGTGAAAAAAGCATTATTTGAAAGGGTAGTGTGATTTGTGTCTCTTATTGAATTTCAAAAAAAGGCTGGCAAGCACATATATTATTGATATTGGAAAGTGGATGTAAACCTACTGAGATTTCTCACTATGATAAGTTGGTATGTATTAAACTTTTGGATACAGTGATGTTTAGAGTTGCACAACATAATCAGTCATTGTAATGTCCATGGACCATGTGGGGAACTAAATACGCGCTTTTCTTGCATGGTTAATGGGAGTTGCAAGCATCATTATCCTCGAAAGTTTTTTGAGACTACTATTGTTGATGACAATGGGTATCCAAGTTACATGCAGTGAAACGATGGTAGTTTCATTCAAGTAAAGGATCATGGGGTGGATAATCAATGGGTTGTTCCATATAACCCTTTTCTCTCTAGGAGATACAAAGCCCATATAAACATAGAAGTATGCTCTACCATTACAATAATAAAATATTTGTATAAGTATGTATACAAAGGACATGATAGAGCTACTATCGAGTTGCGAGATACACATGGGGTTATTGATGAGGTTAGTGAATATCTGGATACACAGTATGTATCTACGTCAGAGGTAAGTTGGTGCTTATACAAATATGATTTGCATAATGAAAAGCCAGATATACAAAGACTACATGTTCATCTTCTGATGCAAAATAATGTTATATTCAATGACCATGATGATTTGCGTGATGTAATTAGTCGTGCAAAAACCAAAGAACTACTCTTACCGAATGGTTCAGAGCTAATCAATTGCATGCAGATGCAAAATAGCTTGCTATATGTTGATTTCCCTTGTAAGTGGGTGTGGAATACAGCTCTTCGTTCATGGACTAAAAGAAAAAGGAAAAATATGAATGGACGTATATATAATGTTAGTCCGAGTGGTGTAGGTGAGCAATACTATCTACGCATGTTACTATATGTGTAAAGGCTGCAAATCTTTTGAGGAAGTACGAACAGTGAATGGACATTTGTATCCCCATTTTAAGGCTGCATGTGAAGTTAGAAGAATGCTAGAGAGTGATGAGGAGTGGTATATGTGTCTTCAAGAAGCTGCATTTCAAAAAATAAGATTCCAATTATGTCAACTTTTTGTCATTATTCTGGTTTTTTTTAAGTTTATATCTCCTGGAGAGCTTTGGAACAAATTCTCTACCAACCTTTTAGATGATTTTTTTTTTATGGCTTGCAGAGAAGCTGTGCTGCTGATGTTAGTGTTTATCATTCTATATCTAAGAATCAAGCTCTGTTACACATGCAAGACCTTTGCAACAATATGGAAAACGTCTACATAATTTTGAAGGGTTGCCTCTTCTCGATAGATCAAGTGTTTTTATTGTCAACAATGGTTTGCTGATGGAAGAGATGATGTTTGATTTTGTTGAACATGCTGATTTGGTTGTTTCCATGGAAAGGAGTCTAAATAGTTGTCAAGAGCATTTGAACACGCTGATTTGGTTGTTTCCATGGAAAGGAGTCTAAATAGTTGTCAAGAGCGTTTAAACACGTTGATTTGGTTGTTTCCATGGAAAGGAGTCTAAATAGTTGTCAAGAGCATTTGATACTATTCTTGAGGTCGTTTCTTTGAAAAATGGTGGTGTTTTTTTCATTGATGGATCAAGTGGATAAGGCAAAACCAATCTTTATAATGCCTTGCTATCTTGATTACGTGGAGAAAATCAAGTTGCTTTGGCATGCGTATCTTCAGGAATAGCTGCATTGTTACTTTCAAATGGACGCACTGCACATTCATGTTTCAAAATCCCATTGGTTCTTAGTGTTTTTAGCATATTTAGTATTAAAGGTAATAGCTTATTGGCTAAGTTGTTCGATCTTTCAAGATTGATCATTTGGGATGAGGCTCCAATAAATCACACGTATGCATATGAAGCATTGGACAAGATATTAAAAGACATAATGCGAAGTGATATAGTGTTTGGTGGAAAAATTATGCTCTTTGGTGGTGACTTTAGAAAAATCTTACCTGTTTGTGGAAAAGGGATCACGTGAGGATATTGTTGATGCAACATTGTGTCGGTCATATATTTAGAGATATGTGAATGTTTTAAAGCTCACCCAAAACATGGGGGTCATTCAGAGTGGTTATGATTGTATCGAACTAGAATTTGTCAAATGGACTTTACAAATTGGGGATGGCTCTATAGACTATCCAGACAATTAAGGTAGAGTGGTAATTCCACCACAAATGTTGATCGAGTGTTGATCCATGGAAACTCCCTGTTGAGTTTGGTAGAATGGGTGTACAAAGATCTTCAAAGAGTGGAGGATTATGCATGCTTCTTCAAAGACTGCACTATTCTTACACCATGAAATCAAGAGGTCGATAAGATTATTGCGTTATTCTTGCACCACGAAATCAAGAGGTCGATGAGATCAATGAACTAGCCTTAACTAGATTACATGGTCTTGAAAGAGAATACCTCAATGCAGATTCGGTTGTTTCTGCTGAGAATGACATAACATTGTATGTAGTTGAGTACTTGAATAGTTTGAACTTAGGAGGTGGTTACCCTTCTCACCGCTTGCTTATGAAGATGAATGCTCCTATCATACTGCTCCACAATTTAGACCCTCAGCAGGGACTTTGTAATTGTACCAGATTAGTATGCAAGCAATATGCTTTAATTGCCTTTTGGCATGAGAAGGAGATGATTTTTTGTGAGGCTAGTTTTTGGTATGTCAATAAATAAGTCCTAAGGACAAACATTGAGTGTGTTGGGACTTTATTTGGCCATGCAAGTATTCATATATGGACAATTGTATGTTGCTATGTCACGTGTTAGATCATCAGATGCCGTGAAAGTGTGTGTAAAAGATACTGTGGACCATGAAAGCAGCAATGAAGGTATCTACACAGTTAATGTTGTCTACAAAGAGGTATTGCAAACTGTATCCAAAAGAATGTAAATGTGATCTATGCCCACAAGTTATAGAACAAGATATCAATATAGGAGCCTACAAATGCTAGAGACTACATTCATAGATATCTTTATATCAATCAAGTAAGCATTTGGAAAGAGAATGTTCGCAAAGATGTGACATGTGAAATCTATGTTGTCTTTCAGTAAGTGTGCATGCTCAAGTTGATTAATGTTTCTTTTTGAATGACAATTATTTTATTGCGATGCGAAGACATGAAGTTAAATAAGAGTTACATGGCAAAATTCCTTCAATTTATCTCCCACACTGGTGTTACCATTGCCGCTAATATTGAATTGATATATATAAATATAGTTACATTGTGTGGAATAAATGGTTGACATTGAGGTAAAGCTACCATGTAGATCCACAAGTATGGAGTGCCCCACTATGGTTTAAATTCTTGATATGGCTATAGGGGCACGGTGAGTTCTTATTTTTCTTAATAACATTTGGATAAACAAATGTTTTTCTTTTGACTTACTTTCATTTACGGTGGCATTATTGATGTTTCTTGCTCGGTTCAAAATACTTAACGTATATATATATATATATATATATATATATATATATATATATATATATATATATATATATATATATAGAGAGAGAGAGAGAGAGAGAGAGAGAGAGAGAGCTTGTAAATAAATGGATTTGATATGTACATTGATAAGAAAGCCTTGGATAGGTTGAAGGTGGCGTCGCATCAAGCTGGTGAAGAGGCAGAGACAGAAGAGGAGAGGAGAGTACCCAAGCTCTTGCTTGAAGAGGGGGGGAGTTACGTTGAGAAGATAGGGCCTTGCCAAGCAGGACGTGGGAAGGAAAAGAACCAGCTAGCCACAAAGATGTAGAAGTGAGAGAGAGACTTGCAAGGAGTCCAAGAGGGGAGAGGTTGGATGATACTGGCGATAGGCGCAAGGACATGGGAAGGAAAAGAACCGGCTAGCCACAGAGATTCAAAAGTAGGAGAGAGGCTTGCAACAACAAGGAGTCGAGAGGGGGAGGGGTTGGATGATACTCGCTATAGTATAGGTAGAAGGATGAGTGGAAGAGTGGTTGGGAGATGATAGGGAGATGGCTGAGGGGTGGCTCTCTTTCATGGCGGCGTGGCTAACACAAAGGAGGAGGGGTTGGCTTGAGATGCCAGTGGTTTAAAAAAAGGAGGTAATCATTGTATATAGGGCAACTTAGGAGAGAGAAAGGCTAGGGGTGGTCATCCACGGAGATGAGATACAAGGTTATCACCTTGAGAAGCATCACACACACACCTTCACGCTATCTGATCTCTATATACTATATATAATTCATAAAGGAAGAGTTTCACAAAGCTACCAGGTGGCAAGAATTCGGAGGTACAGGAAGGGGAGGAGCAGTTTTGAGAAGGTTCACGTCGAATTTGAATTTGGAGGTCTTAAAAGACATGCGAAGCACGGGTCTACCCACTAGTTAATTTATAGGAGAAGAAACAATGGTTGGTGAGATTAAGTAAAGGTACTATCTTCACATGACCTACAAGCCCTTCTACATCCTTCTATCTCCCATTACTTAAATGCTAATCTCCTATTTCCAAAGGCCCCCCAACTTTAGTTTAGTCTTGTCTTTTGTTTCAAAAAGTTTTAGCTAGACTTAGCTCTCATCTAGCTCCTTGTGCTTATTTTACCTTGATTTAATTCTAACTACCATGAGAAACCTTACACCATGGGACCAAATTTTTTTCCAATCTTTTTCAACATTTAATTTTCCAATGGGTCTTAAAATTAAAAGAGAAAAATCTTTGCAAGCCCACAAGAATGTTTTCGGGGTTTGACTAAAAGGATTTCTTCTTCCTTAATTTTTTCGAGGGTTTGAGAAATCAGTTTGACTAAAAGGATTTCTTCTTCCTTAATTTTTTCGAGGGTTTGAGAAATCAGTTTCTCTCAGTATCTTGACTTTGAAGTTTAAGCTTTGAAAAAATTTACCATTTTCTTTTTTCATGGGAGGTGAAGTTCACACACTTTTTTCAGGTGCTTATAAAAGAAAGACATAATCATTTTATTTTTGTAAATAGGCAACTCATGCGAGCATTCAACATTCTATATTTCTAGCTATTGCTCACCATTCTCACCAAGGTTCAATCCCCACGTGAACACTTGATTTGTAAACAAAACAAAATCTTTATATCTTGATTGCCATTAAGCAAAATTTGACAAAACAAGGTTTTTCTTTTCGCATTAGGATTCTTACATGGAAACAAATCTGATTTCGAGCCAATATGAGTCTTCTAGACCTTAATATCTATAATATTCCTTTCTTTAGGGCTTCTAGTGACCCGAAGTCTGATTTGAATTTTCCCTACACGAGATTACTTGGCATCACAAAGTTTTTTGTTAATTTTTCCATGTGACAAGAATTTTTGTTTTTAAATTCGTTAACATACACATAGAGGGATCTTACATTCTCCCCTACTTAAATAATTGAGATGTCCTTATCTCGTAAGTTGGGAGAAATCTTAGAGATTCTTCTTTTTCCCAAGTGGTGTCTTCTATGAGGTAGAATTTTTACTTCCCTAAGAATTCCCTTAGAGTTTGTTTTTTTTCGGAAAAAAGATCCTTCTATTAGTTTACCAAGAAAAACAACCAAAATGGCTAAGTGCAAATCTGTCCCCAAAGGGAAAAAGTGAGTCGAGATGAAAAAGGGGAGGATGCACTTCTCCTCCACTGGCTGCTCTAAGAGGAGAAGGCTATCTCATTCGTCGATGGGGGGAGGGGGAATAACCACACAAGTGGTTGTAATGCCAAGTGGGCTCATCAAATCACCACTATTTATAAGAAAGGGATCATGTCGCTAGATCTTGAGGAAGGCCTCTCGATGCTTCCTCATGTAGTCTGAGCCACTCAAAGCTACCCCCAACCACTGACCTTAGAGGGTATGAATGATATTAAGCCAGATGCTTTGGATAGACTCCGCTAGTGGGGTGAGGGTGCCTTCAATGGCTTTGTTGCATTGAGCTCTCCATATATGCCATGCAGCTATACTACTATAAATCTCCTCTTTTTGGCTCGAACCTAGGGTCCAATGACTAGTAGGAGGAGATGTCATAATAGAAATACAAAGGTGAGAGACCTAAAGGGCGAGTCCCCCCACCTTCCTCCTCATATGGCATGATGATTGTGGCCTTAGTGGCCCATGCAACAGTGCCCCAAGTAACAATATGGATGGGAGCTCAATCCATAGTGAAAATGCATAGCATCCTGTGCCAGAACTACTGGGCCTTTAGGCAATCCAAAGACAGTGATGCTGGGACTCTTGATAAACTTCTATGTGCTAGCTGCCACATGAAAAGAGTGACCTCTTCTACCGAAATAGCTGTTTCTAGAAATTTGTGAAATGTAGTGGGAGGCCCTGAATGTGCTTGTTGGAGTGCCCTCCACTTCTAACATCTAAAGTCTACAGCCCAGTCGTACCAATGTACACAAAAAAGGGGGTACTAGGTGACTCCTCTTTGTTCTTTAAATCTTGCCATGTCCACTCTCTCGGGTCCCACTGGAGACTTATAATAGGCTGGCCCTGCTACATCCATAACTGCCATAGTCTCTGTCTAGCCACCTTGGCCTGTGTGCCACTCATGTGTGCGAGAAAATTAATCACCCTCACCCTTTGCAAGGTGCATCCCCTAAGGTCCTCGAAGGGGTCTCTGATCTCTTCATTCTGCCATGAAGCCCAATAGAGAAGGTGAGTAAAGTGGGTACTCATCCATGCCATGAATGGGTAGGGGTATACTATGCCTGGTGAACACTCCCAGCCAGTGCAAAGGAGAAGGATATGATATTGAGGCCAGCCACTTTGGAGGGATGGAAGAGTCAATGTTGAGGTTAAGTTGGTCTCTCCCCTAGAGGTATACTATGCCTGGTGAACACTCCCAGCCAGTGCAAAGGAGAAGGATATGATATTGAGGCCAGCCACTTTGGAGGGATGGAAGAGTCAATGTTGAGGCTAAGTTGGTCTCTCCCCTAGATTCAAATAAGGTCTCTCTCCTGAGTCTCTGGGGGAAGCTATCTGAATGCAAACCAATCTCTAAGTGACCTAGTGGGGCCCCTACTTAAGTCTCCCCATGATACGTGTGGGCAAGCCCCGAGCATGTGACCACTAGGCAGATAGACCATAGGATTCTAGATCAGAGGTTACTAGAGCCATTCCTCGGAGGCTATTGGCCAACCTAAGATGATCCTAGGCTTGCAAGAGACTAGCTGTAAATTTGTCCTCAAATGCTGGGCTAAAGCTACATGCCTGCATCTCTATGAAGATCCATCATGTGCTCTGAGGATCTGAGCTATATACAGGTGGCACCAACTAACTCTCAATCCACGGGCTACTTGGTTCACTCTCTTGAAGTCAACATACAGAGGAAAGGCCCCTGTGAATACTCCTCTCTTGCTCTCAGAAGCTAGCCAATCTACTTTGCACTACCTCCTATAAAAGACTACTAATCTTGCCAAGACCTACATCCAAGGCTCCTACTGCCCCTAAGTGAAAATCAAGCCTCTCTCGAATCCCCTCTATTATCCTCTACAAGTCTCTAGGTCCTCAATGAGGCTATCTAGAATCTAGGTACTCACCTATCTATCTTGTCTCCTGGGGTCATCCAGGGGGAGAATAACCGATGCATGGTCGAAAAAAGTAGTGCTAGCCAAAATACCAATCATGCTGCCATGCCCAAAATTCCACTTGTCAGGAATAAAACTGATCAAGTTTGGATAGGTTGGGGTTGGTATTTATTTTGAGTCAGATTTGAAACATAGACTCTTGGAACTACATCTAAACTCTCAAAGATGGCAAGGGTCCTCTCCCTTGAGAGCCAAAATCAACTCCTCCCATGCTGAGTACGTTGTAGATACACCTCTGAATCTGTCATCGATCAACTCCTCCCATGCTGAGTATGTTGTACCTAATACACCTCTGAATCTATCATCAATCAACTCTAGCATGTTAAAGACCTCACCCATACACTAGAAATCTACCTGCGGCACAAGGACTGATGAACTGTACTCTAGAAGGTGACTCTGCCTACTTTCGTTCATGCATACACATTCAAGAAGCCAAGAAAATCCTCTCCTATCTTGATGGTCACCTACCATCAACCACTACCGCAAAGGCTGCTCTCACTTATGAAAATGCATACTCCAGCCTGTGTCCCAAAGGGGCCAAAAGAGTGGGACTAGAAGGTGTGACTCCTACCTTACAAATCTTCCCACCACAAGTAGCGGGTCCATCCCTATGAAAGATGGTGCTCTTGTGTAAGAAGAGAATGTCAATGGGTCCACCAACTGCTATTCTATGGAGCTCCTCTCTAAGGGAACCACACCTTTGGAAGCACTCCAGGCCCCCAACCCCTAGATGCTCCATGAGACAATCCACATAGCTAAGAGTGGTGGGAAGCAAAAGTGTTCGAATTGCCCTCCACTTGAAGAGTCTTGGGAGTGGGTTTCGATGGAGAGTAGTCCACCAATTGCTACTCTATGGAGCTTTTCTCTGAAAGGACACCATGCTCTTGGAAGAAATGTGCCCCCCCCCAACCGCTAGATGTTCCATGAGACAATGTGTATAGTTAAGAGTGGTGGGAAGCGAAAGTGTTAGAACTCCCCTTCACTAGAAGAGTCTTGGGCGTGGGTTTCGATGAGAGAGTAGTCATTGTTGGTCCTGGTCACTTATATCATGGCCTCCATGTGGACCCACTTTGTTTGAGCCCTAGAGTATGCATACTCTAGACTCCATCTGTCTCACTATGTAGGTATTTGTAAGAGGGGGGAAGTGGTACTTCCACACTGAAACATGAAGAAACACAAAAAGTAGTACCTTCATGTTGGAGGACACCATCTCCCTTGCCTAATCCCTGAAGAGGCCGGAGTGGCCTAACTCCATCCTATCCAAAGGCAAGAGGTGAGTAAGCACATCAGTGATACACATGTTGTGCAGATGATGCAAAAGCTCAAGGGCTTGCCCTAACATAGTGGTGGTGGACATTGAATTTGTGCTCTAGTACTTCCCTTGTGCTGCAATCAGGGGGAAGGAGAAGATAATCTCTCCACTCTCTGGGGTGGACAACCTAGAGTGGTATAGCATGACACAAATGCAGATATGCTAACCACTCTCCTCGAACATGCTAGCTCCATCAAACAAGGAGGCACCAAAAAAAAAGTTGATTGGTTATCCCAACACCCTAGGGGCCGCGCTTGGTGACAGGAGGGAGAACTCGGACCGGAGAGAACGATTGGTCATCTCTACCAGCTCCAAAAAAGGATGAATAACTTGACGACAGAGTTGGTTGGCTATCGCTACTTCAGATGCGGCGCAGCTGGAGGGCAACGGGAGTGCTGTAGAGGCTAAAAGGTGGGAGGGAGGGGGTTCTGGTATCGGTGGAGTAGAGGGAGTTAGAGTCAAAGCAGATGACGAGGGAGGCGAGGGGGTGGGGGAACGATGGGGGGAGAAGGGTTTTCTCATAGAGGGGGGAGGAGATGGCTATGAGGCCAGGCTTGCAGCATGCTCTAGAGGTTCAGCGATCCCCACGAGAGGTTGAAAACCTAGAGGGGGGTGCCACGATGAGGTAATGGTCTCCAAAAGGAGGGGCCGGGGTCGGGTTCATCGAAGGAATAGACGGGGGCCCATCATCTTCGGGGGGATACCGAGATGAATGATCAAAACGGTTCTCTGACACAACCGTATCATCTTGGATCCTATCACTTGGCTTGATGTCGACGACCAATAATCCCACCTCTCACGCGCCACAGCGGCTTGCCACTCTCTTGCTCCAGCCTCAACCGAGGCCTAGTGCTCTAGTACATGGGAGCATATATCTTGCCTACCCCCTATAGGGGGGGAGGGTTTGAGGCTCAAGGGGAGTTAACTGGAGGTAGCCTTTTGGACTGTTGCTCGACGAGGGTAGACTACTCTAGCGAGGTGTCCCATTCTACTCAATGTCTATAGGGAGACCCAATTTTATAGAGAGTTGAGTACTCTAGGCCAATGT
Organism: Cibotium barometz; assembly: GCF_041138505.1. Lineage (NCBI taxonomy): Eukaryota > Viridiplantae > Streptophyta > Polypodiopsida > Cyatheales > Cibotiaceae > Cibotium > Cibotium barometz. Next base: position 50,242,960 of record NC_141054.1, on the reverse strand, counting down.
TTCATATGTCACCACCATCCATCTCTCTCTTGTGTCTAGCTCTCTCGTGTGTGTGTGTTTGCTTATAAGGAACCCAAGATCTCCCTCTCCCCTACATTCTCTTTATGGTTTTAGAGCTTCGGTTAATATGAGAGCTAAGGAGGCAAGAAAGAGGCAAGAATAAGGCAAGGAAGGAAGCAATACATGGGTAAGGGTATTTCCATCTCTTTATGTCTTTGATTTTGGAGAGTGTTGGGTTTTGTGCATAGCAAACTCTAACTTATCAGCCCTAAATGTCCCTTTTCAAGTGTTATTTTAGATTAATTTATCTTGTGATACTTGAGTAACATTACAACTATTGCATATTAGTACTAGTATAGTTATGTGCATAGTGGATGGATTAGTCTAATATGCTTGTGTAATGGATGATAATCTCTCCATGTAACAACGTAATAACTTATCAACCTTAATATCCCTTTTCAATTGTTAAAATCTCATTTTAGATTTTATTATCTTGTGATGGATTTGTCTAATATGCATGTGTAATGGATGATAATCTCTCCATGCATATATATGGAGTGCGTTGTTTGTGAGAGAATCCGATCCATCATCCTATTGAAAGTTGCTGGAGCATTCGTAAGACCAAAAGGCATGACCAAAAACTCATGAAGTCGGTCCTGAAAGCTGTCTTGTGCACATCCTCTGGCCTGATACGAATTTTATGATATCCACTCTTCAGATCAATGCGACTGAAGTAAGTTGCTCCCTGTAATAATCGATCCAAAATATCATTGATTCGAGGTATAGGGAATCTGTTCTTGATGGTAATCTTGTTCAGTGTCCGGTAATCAATGCACATCTGCCAAGAACCATCTTTCTTTTGTACCAAAAGCACTGGTGAACAATAGGGCGAAGAGCTCGGCTGAATCAACCCTTTGCCCAACAGATCACGCACTTGGCTCCTAATCTCTTCTTGTTGGGTTTAGTCTTGGAGAATTCTTTCCTAAAAGTGTTTTTCAAGGCAACATAAGTAGCCTTGTAAGGAGGCTCTAGGGTTCAGAACTAATGTATAGTTGCTCCATCTAAGGTCAAGCCAAAAGCTAGGATTTGGGTAGGTTCATCTCATAGACACCTATGCCTTCACACATTTACTAAAAAACTTCTAGGTGGTCAAGTGCATCCTATGTGCCATTATACGTGTTTATCAATCTTTGAACTTGTTGATATTTTGACCTATGTTGTTCTTGAGGTTCTCTAGGAGCAATAGATGTTGTTCTTGTCCTCAAACCTTGACCTATAGCTTCTGCAACAAAAGCTAGCATTTTTGGGGAGATTCTCTTGAGTTTTCTTGAAGCTCATTCCTTGGTTATGCTTTGGTGGAGGGGGTTTTGAAGCATTCCATGCAAAAGATTTCTTAGCATGGGTAGAGGAATCTTGATTAGAAAATCTTTTACAAAGTCTTTGGACATTGATATGGCTTCGTAGATGTAGGCTTTACATTCTTAACTAGATGGTCAAGTGGTTCATTAATCTTTCAAACAAATTGGTTTAGAAGGGATGCTTCATCCATTGTTGGGGTGAACTAGAGGAGATACAAATGCTTGATGGTATTCTTTAATGGTTATCTTCGTTCTTGGGCTAACTCCAAAAGTCACCCATTTTGTTCTCATAACCTTTGGAAAAGATAGCAATTTATATCACTCCATCCTAGCTGATTGTGATCCAAGCCATTCGAATCACAATAATTTTTCCATCTAGTCCAAGCTACTGTCTAAGAATCTGTAGTCAAGTAAGAGCCATCTTGCTTCTCTCGTTATACCTAGCTACATCAAAATACTCATCCATGGAGTCGATCCATGTTTTCATTGACTCCTCTACATTCTTTCCTTTGCCTTTGAATGGACATGATTGAGCTACTAGAGGTTCCTCATCGGGTCCAAGTTTACATTGAGACTCATGATTCTTTAGATTATAGTAAAGAGTAGATTATCACATAACACTTCTTTTCTTGCCATAGGAAAATGAATTTGATAGTAAAGTTCGAGTGTAAACAATATTCTTTGTTTAGGATAAAGTAAGAAAAATATCTTATTCATCTCAAGAGTTTATTACATAAATTTATTTCTTAGCCTTGGGAACCAAACAATCTAAAGCAATGGTAGGGGTTTTGATATACCAATTTTGCATGAGGTAGATATACACTGAGGTAGAAAGATATTCTCATAGGGGGTAAGACCGATGTCCAAAAATTCTATATTTCTCAATCAAATCTTATCTTTCCCATGATCATAGATAAATTTAAATTGTCGGTATAATATGGTCAATAGCCTAAATAAATCTCTATGACAAATGTTTCCTTATGTAAAGACTCATAGAGATAGAAAAGAACTTGTAGTATAACAAGTCCATTCCTATGTTTTTTACTCAGTAGCTTTTGTTTCAAAATTTTACAAAGACGAGTAGATTGGAACTCTCATACTCGCCATGGCAAAGGTAGTCCATTTGGAGAGGTCTACTACCAAAAAAGAGAATACCATGGTGTTATACATTAGATGTCTATGAGAATATTGTTACACTAGCCAATCAAGGTGTAGCCTTACTATGCTAGGGGCATACTGTTGAGAGTGTCGCATAAACAATAATCTGACAAGAAGCATGGATTAAAGACATGGAGGGGAAACTCGAAAGGAATATAAATGATTTTTGACCATTACGAGTTTCAAGACCACCACAAAGTCTATTTAACATTAATGATATTTTAGTCAATCAAGAGGAGATAATTCATTAAATTCTTTGACGTGATGATGAATGGCCTTTGACATCAACCAATACACTACTCCTATAACAAACTTCTCTATATCTACATATTCATAGCAACACAACAAATGTCTTTAGAACACCGACTATATTATAAACGTTATGCCAAATTGTTACTAAATGAATGACATTCACAAACCTTGTGGTAGTGATGGTTGTGTATTTTGGAGTTGATTGGTGTGAACTCCCTCTTTAGGTGTGAATAGTCCTTTCTTAGTTATGGTTAAAAGATAAGATTTGATGCCTATAAAAGCACATACTTGGGTAGTTCTATAGATATTGAGCATCATTTGAGTTGTGAAATCTCTCTTGTATTTTCTCTCACATTTCTATCTCTCTCTCCCTCTTACTTTCTCTATCATCTGTGCAGCAACTTATCATGGCTTGAACCTCCATCTCTCTTATTTGCTATCACATCTCTATCTCTCTCTTGTTTGCTATCACATCTCTCTCTCTCTCTCTCTCTCTCTCTCTCTCTCTCTCTCTCTCTCTCTCTCTCTCTATAATTGTGTAACAATTTGTCATGGCTTGAACCTCTATCTCTATTTTATTTTCTATCATATCTCTATCTCTCTATCTCTCTCTCCCTCGTACTCTCTATATCACATCTGTGTCTCTCTATCATTGTGCAACAACTTGTCATGGCTTGAACCTGCATCTCTCATTTGCACATGCTTTGTCTTAGCAGCATGAATGCTAACATGGTGTTAGAGCCACCTTAGCTATGCTTGATATTTGCTTTATGCATTTCTTTTATGTTGCCTTCAATGATATGTTTTTCTATTGCGTTTTTTAAAAGTTTTGTGTTTCTCATCAGAGCTGCCACCATCATCACTATTGTGTTTTAATCCTGAAAGATAATTGTTTCTCATCAGTTCATCCATCTCTCATCATTCTTGCACATCCAAGGTTGATATGACTACCAGAGGCAACTCTTAGACACTAACACAAGGAATAGAGAGGTTTATATACAATTGATAGTGGCTATGAGGCAACTCTTAGACACTAACACAAGGAATAGAGAGGTTTATATACAATTGATAGTGGCTATGAGGCAAAATGTAGTCTAACAGTTTGTAGAAGCATAAATGCACATCATAAAGCTATTAAGTAGATGCACTACATGAGAGGGCCAACATTAAATCCAAGACACGAACCTTTTTGCAAGTCATCATACGATCAAACTTTTTATGGTTTAATAGTGCACAAGCCCTAGGGCAAGTATTTGGAGCAAAACGCTAGCATCATGTGAAAGGGCCTTAGGGTAACATTGAAGCTTGTGTATCTCTAAAAGTTTGGGCCTTTTCTAAATTATGGTGAAAATCATTAAAACTTATACATCAGCAAAGATTTGGGGCCTTTTTAAAAATCAATCCTCCTACATTAAATTAGAGCTTCTATAGTGTCATGGAAGGTATAAGTATCTAAATTAGGGCATCATTACCTTCCATTATAAAATTTGCATATCGACACCGGAATGAAAAGTTTCCAAAAGTGACTAATCTTCAATGACATATGTTCAAGGGAAAGTTTCCAAAAGTGACTAATCTTCAATGACATATGTTCAAGGGAAAGTTTTTGGTTTCAAAATTATTTTTAATTTTTTTTAAAAAGTCATGGGTTCTCTACCTGAGAAGTCTCCCAAACTATGAATTAAAAATTTTACGTGTGTTTCCATTTTATAATGCTCCATTATTCTCTCTTTACCATTGCTTAGAGAAAGGGGGTTTTCTTAAAAAGTTGATGTAGGCTACCATCTATTGTTCAAGCTCTTATATCAAGCTCGTCGATATGAGAGTTGGAGTGTTGGCATCACTGTGTTCTTTTGTATCACATGATTGCACTCTAGAGTCCATATCATTGTGTTCTTTTGTATATCACATGATTACAATTCAGAGTATATATCACTATGACCAATGAAGGTTTGTCAGGCATCACCTCATAACTCTGAAGGGGGGTTTGTTAGGTATTTTGGAGTTAGTTGGTGTGAAAACCCTCTTTGGGTGTGAACAACCCATACTTGGGGTATTTTCGAGTTAGTTGGTGTGAACAACCTCTTTGGGTGCAAACATCCCTTATTTGGTTCGGGTCAAAAGATAAGGCATGTACTTAGGTGGTTCTATGAGCATTGAGCCATCGTTTGAATTATGAAATAACTTTCTCTTGTTTGCTATATCACATCTCTATATCTCTCCCTTTTAGTCTCTCTATCTCTTCATCATTATGCAATAACTTGTCATGGCTATCACATCTCTATCTCTATCTCTCTCTCCCTCTTACTCTCTCTATCTCTATCTCTCTCTCTCTCCCTCTTACTCTCTCTATCTCTCTATCATTATACAATAACTTTTCATGGATTGAACCTCCATCTCTCTCTTTACACATGTTTCATCTTGGCTAACAACAACATCATGCTTTGGATTATTTGTCACCCAAACATCATCCCATTCTCTCTTGTAAGGCATCTTGAACAACCACCAATCTTTCTAGTATAAAAAATGTAGTGGAAAACCTTGTTGCATAGAATATTTGCAAGCATTTATCTAAGAAAGTACAAAATAAAGCATGTGTGAATTGATGCTCTCTAATGAACTGCAAAATATTATTTGCATCTATCAGTATGGGGTGTACAAAGGGCATCTTTCCAATGTATTTTAACAATATGTTTAAATTATGTTGTAGAACAAGAAACCCATGTTATTTATGGGATATTTAGATTGTGTAGCAATACCTACACCCTTATAATTTGATGCATTATCTATAACAATTATTGTCACATTCTTTTGTCCACCCATGGTAGAAATTACTCTTTCATACACCTTCTCACTGTGTGATGAAGTCTTCTCTCACAAGGTTGTGCCTATTGCTTCAAGAAAGATGAAACCTCTAGGACAAATGCACATTACATTTATTAAGGGCTTGTGTTGATAATTGGTCCATCCATTGATTACAATGGTATAACCAAAGGTAGGTATACATTACATTTCAAGCTCATTTTAAGGAAACTTGTTGGATGCTTCGCTTTTAGTGTATAATGTATTACAATAGGTAACGTATACATGTGTACTCATTAATGCATCCCAAAATATTGGACTGAGAATCACATTAAAAGGAATGCCACATGCTATGAAAATCTTGAGTCCACTTCAAATGTGACTTATTTTGTTTCTCAAATGCTACATTTCCCAGCTCTTTATATTGGTTTATAAAAGATTTAGAAGATAGATGCACATGAATTGATGCACCTTTTATCAAAACTTTACTAGGAGTGTCTAGAGGTTGTGTTGTTCCCTTAAGTGGACACTCTCTAGAGGCAGTGTCATATGTATAGATTACATTAAAAGTCTTCTCTTTTCTTTCTCCTTTGTCTTTAGCTAAGAAAAGCACTTATGCAAAGTAGCATGTAAATCTAGAGGAGGTAGTGAGTAGAGTGCTCTGTATTGACCTCGACACCACCACATAGGTGCTCTTTGATCCATGTGGCACTAGCATGAAAAGTATTTCCATAACTTTTACACCACACATGCGAGGTAGTTCTATTGTGTTTTAGTCCCTCAACATTTGACTCTCAACATTCTCTAACTTTAAAACACAATAAAATAAGTTTACATTTTCAGACATTTATAGTCAGACAATAATTTTAAA